>NC_140792.1:48244439-48844439 GCF_037176805.1 Vigna unguiculata
TAAAGTACCCTTGCTGCGCCTATAAACTATACCTTAATTCTCCATCGCTGTTGGAAGAAGAAAGTAAAAGAGTGAAAAAATCAATTTGATGGGAAACTCCTTTCCAAAGTTATTATATATGTTTTAAAAAGTTAATACATAATAAAAATACATCTTATTATGATGTGATACCACAGAATATTTTTAATTATATAAAGTTCAAACTTACCTCTTCTCATGTTTCTAATTTCTAACGGTTGGAATATATTATTTACATAAAAGAGAAAAAGGGTTATTGTTCTTGTTAAATATAAAAATAAAGCATAGTGAGTGAGTATCACGAGAATGACACCTCCACCCCTAAATTCCACCGAACAAAAAAAAAAAAAGAGAAACCTAGAAAACATACAAAACTTGACTCTTTGTCTTAGGTATCATCACAACCCAATTCCTAAGCCCATTTCTTCAAATGCACATGTCTCTTCCGAAAATCCTAATTTTCTGTCTCTTTCATTCTTAAATTACTTCTATGACAACTAAAACTCTCCAAAAAACAGTAATATTGCCATATGAATTTTATTATTTAATTAATAGATTTATCGTGCGTACTCGTGCGGGTTGTATTTTTTCATTTTATATATTAAAATAATAAAGTATTGAAAATATTATATAATAAGATATTATGAAAATTAAATTTTAATTAAAACATAAATTATAGAAATAAAACTTTTAAATTTTACTTTTAAAGAGTCAAACAAAGTTAGATATAATACTTTATTTCCTTTTTATCTGAAGATATTATAAAAAGATATAAAGCATAATAATAACAGATCTCATCGGATTGTGATGTCAATATTTCTGTTTTATTTATATTATAGATTAGAATATTTAACTTAGACAATACAAATTTTATTCCAAATATTTTCAAATTTATTTTTTTTAAATGTACATTTGATACAATATCCTGAACTCCTCCAATCTTGATCTTAAAAAATGTTTGTGAACTATTATTCTTTTCGGTTCCTATATAGAACTTTATACCTCATCTCTTCTGTCAAATGAATTTCAACAGTTTTTCATATTATTCTGCATAATTGAAAATAATCTATCTTAATTTATCGATATAATTACATGAAAGTCAGATTTTATGAGGTTATATACATATATAACTTAACTTCTTTTAAATATACATAATCCTTGAACCATTGGATAAAATATGCATGCATACACCATGTCTTGCATTGTCATAAATTCTTCACCTTCTTCCACATCTACAATACAACACTACTTGAACCACCAGCACAAATGTTATTAACTTGTTAGTTTTTCACCATGATAATCCAAAAAAAAAAAAAAAACATGAAACCATCTTTCCTTTCATTCCGAGAATACTCTTCTTGACAAGTTTTAATTACAAACTTTTCATGACAAGTTTTAATTACAAACTCTTCAAACCATTGATTGATAACATTTTCTTTCAAATCTCTTTATCCATTATAATTAGGGATGTAAAAAAATATTGTATGAGCAGATATATGTGAATAAAACCCCAAGGTATAAAATAAATATTATAGATGGATATTCGCGAGTAATGAGAATGACTATTTTTTATATTTGCATATTAACAAGGTGAGTATGAGTAATCATAATATTCGTATCCGTAGATATCTCTACCTACTATACTATAATTTAAATTAAAAAAATTACTGAAATATTAATTTTGAGAGTTATTTGTTATCAAATGATTTTAAAAATTTTTCATTTTTGTGTTGGCTGTCATTCAACACTATTTAAATAGATTTGTTGAACTTTGTTTGAAATTTATAAATGTTATGTATTATATTTTATTTGAATTTACGAATATATTGTTAAATATATATATATATATATATATATATATATATATATATATTATAAATACCTACAAATATTTAAAAAATATGCAGATAATCATATAACTTATACTTGTATGGATATGAAGACGGATACGAAAAAAATATTTATCTAATAAATAAGAGTAAAGTACAAAAAAACCACCATCCATACTTTATCCGTCCGATTCATATCCCTAATTATGAATAAAATTATTATAAACTCGAAGGTCAGTAAACCCTAAATGAATTATTAGCAATGCTACATACTAATCGAATAGTTTAGGTAAAAATATTTTAAAGGAATATCGTGAATAAATCCGTAGTCTAAAATCTGAAAAGATAAGAATAAAAGAAAATGTTTATCTATGACAAAATAGAATCTCTTTTACTATACATAATATCCTTATTTTATCTTTAATTATATTTTAAAGTTTAAAAAATCAATAACTATATACAAAACTGCAAAGATATATATATATATATATATATATATATATATATATATATATAATGTTTTATTTTTTATTTTATCTTTAATTACTTTTTAAAATTAAAAAAAATCTAATTATGTGGTCGTTATCTTTAATATTTTAAAAAAACAATCTTTAAACTGATTGTAATATAATAGTCCCTATTTTTATGCGGTCGTTATCATTATTATTTTTCTAAATATATAAAAAATACAAAATGCTTATTTTTAACCAGTAATAATTAATAAATTTAATTTATTGGATAAAAATATTTTATTTATGAGAAAAACCTTAAATCCGAAATTTTTTAATAATTATTTACATGTTTCAACTAAATAAACATGTATTCATAGTATAATTATTTGATTAAACATTAAAAACAGACTGCTATAATATTTTAAAGATTTGCTTTTTTTTAAAACGTAAAAATTACTAATCATTAATATATTTTGAAACCGATAAAAAATCTAAATTCTTATTCGGTAATCGTTAACATTACAGTGCTCCAAAGATAGGTTAGGCTAATAACTGTTGATCTTCCGCGGTGACGAAGAAGAAGAAAAAAGTATAAAAAGAAGAAAAAAAAAGAGGAACAGAAACCGAAGTGAAAGACGCAGAGAGTGACCAACACAGGAATAGAGCGCGAAGAGCCTTTGACAAGACAGAGACCATACAGTTATTCGTTCATATAAAGCACCCTTCACTTCACTTTGCTTTCAATCGATTAGGGTTTTCATCTTTCAATTTCATCACTATTGCTTCCTCATGAAGAAATCTTCTTACCCTAACCCCTCCCCGACGCCCCACGCCACTCATCGCCGCCTTGATTTTCACCCTAACACACCACCACACGGCGGTTCCACTCCCCGCCCCATCACCCACCGCCCCTTCCACCAATGGAGGCCGCGCTTACACCCACATGCGGCACGCCTCCACCGTCCGCCGGAGCCTTATTTCAAGGTGGAGCTCCGCCTCGGCCTCCGCCGTCCCAGCCGCGACGACATCGTGGCCCTGATCAAAGAATGCGAGCACAAACCGCAGTCTTTTACCTTTTACCCCGTCGACGACGTCGCTGCCGCGCTCAGTTACCGGAATTGGGAGGAGGCGTGCGACGCAGCCGCTTGGTTCTGGGAGTCGCTGCTGTTGGAGAAGCACGATTACACGCCGGAGATGGACTCCAACGTTTCGGTGACGGACAGTCTGGATGGTCGCCTTCGAGTGTTGTTCACGAGGCACGTGATGAAGGTGATGGAGGGGAAGGAGGTTAAGCGGTGGGTGGAGGAGAGTGAACGGTTGTCAAAGGAAATTGAGAGGGTTTCAACTTTGCTGGGTAAGCACTTGCATATTGACTTGAGTAACCACTATATTGAGCAGAGGAAAGGGCTCGTTGTTGAGAAAATCCAGGTTGAAAGGAGGTTGAAGGAGTTCGACTCTGCGATGGATTGTATACTGAAGTATCTGGCGGAGGACGCTGACGTGGAGGGTGCCGACGTGGAGGGTGATCGGAGTGTGAATGTGTTCAAGTTTGATGGATGTTTTGATTGGAAGCGCATTCACTGTCTGATCAGAAGGGAGTGTCGGAGACTGGAGGATGGATTGCCCATTTATGCTTACCGGAAGGATATTCTTCGGGAAATACATTATCAGCAGGTATATCTTTGTGATGGTTATGTGTTTCTTGAAGGGAGGTGATTTTTAGTGTGTTGCCTTGTTTGGCAGGAATATGTGAATGGGAGTGTTTGGAAGTCCCATGTCACCTACCTCAATCATTGGGTTGTGGTTTATGTACTAGTTGGTTTTAGGGTTAAATCTAACACTCCTACACTTGTGTATTTTGACTTTTATTGCCATTCGAGTCTGGAAATTGTGATTCTATTTAGAATTTATATATCTTCTTTTTTCGATGTTATTCTAATTAGTATATATACAGATGATGGTATTAATTGGAGAGACTGGTTCTGGAAAGAGTACACAGTTAGTTCAGTTTCTTGCTGATTCTGGCATTGGTGCCGATGAATCCATTGTATGCACACAACCTCGCAAGATTGCTGCCAAATCAGTGGCTCAACGGGTCCAGGAAGAAAGCAGTGGATGTTACGAAGGGCAGTCAATCAAATGTTCTACGTTTTCATCCATGAATGAGTTTGATTCCAGGATAATATTCATGACAGATCACTCTTTATTGCAGCACTACATGAGTGATAATAATTTGTCTGGGATCTCGTGCATCATAATTGATGAGGCTCACGAGAGGAGCTTAAATACAGATTTACTGATGACTTTGTTGAAGAATTTACTTTATAGGAGGGGTGAGATGCGGCTTATCATTATGTCTGCTACAGCTGATGCAAAACAGCTATCGGATTACTTTTATGGTTGTGGAATTTTTCGTGTGCATGGGAGAAGTTTTCCAGTGGATATCAAATATGCTCCTTCTGACCATGCTGGGTATTCTGGTTCTTCTGCTGTTGCCTCGTATGTTTCTGATGTTGTCAGAAAGGCAACCGAGGTTCATAGAACAGAGGAAGAGGGAACTATCCTTGCCTTTTTGACATCTCAGATAGAAGTAGAATATGCCTGTGAGAAGTTTCAGGTACCCTCTGCAGTTGCCCTGCCCTTACATGGAAAACTTTCATCTGAAGAGCAATTTCGTGTTTTTCAGAACTACCCTGGAAAGAGAAAAGTGATATTTTCAACAAATCTTGCTGAGACCTCACTGACAATTCCTGGTGTTAAGTATGTGATTGATTCTGGTTTAGTTAAAGACTGCAGATATGATCCTGGCAGTGGGATGAATGTACTTAAGGTTTGCTGGATTAGTCAGAGCTCTGCTGATCAACGGGCTGGTCGTGCTGGGAGGACTGAGCCTGGTGTGTGCTATAGGCTGTATTCAGAAACTGATTATCAATCAATGGACCTAAATCAAGAGCCAGAGATTCGGCGAGTTCATCTTGGTGTAGCAGTTTTGAGGATCCTGGCTCTAGGAGTGAAGAATATTCAGGATTTTGATTTTGTGGATGCTCCCAGTTCTAGCTCTATTGATATAGCAATCAGGAATCTAATTCAGTTACGAGCAATTGAGATGAAAAATGATGTTCTTGAATTAACGCCAGAGGGTTGGTGCCTGGTAAAATTGGGAATTGAACCCAGGCTTGGTAAACTTATTCTTGGCTGTTTCAAACATGGTTTGGGTAGGGAAGGTGTTGTTCTGGCTGCTGTGATGGCCAATGCTAGTAGCATATTTTGCAGAGTTGGCAGTGAATTTGAAAAGCGAAGATCCGATTGTCTTAAAGTGCAATTTTGCCATTGTGATGGTGACCTCTTTACTCTTCTCTCCGTGTACAAGGAATGGGAAGCTTTGCCTTTGGAAAGGAGGAACAGGTGGTGTTGGGAAAACAGCATCAATGCTAAGTCCGTGAGGAGGTGCCAAGACACAATTTTGGAGTTAGAAAGTTGCCTTGAGCGTGAACATAACCTCGTTATTCCTAGTTATTGGCTTTGGGACCCTTGTACACTCTCTAGTTATGATAAGAATTTGAAGAGGGTTATACTGTCCTCACTTGCTGAGAATGTAGCCATGTACTCTGGCTGTAATCAACTTGGTTATGAAGTGGCCCAAACTGGGCAACATGTTCAACTGCATCCATCATGTTCATTGCTTGTTTTTGCTCAGAAACCAAGTTGGGTGGTTTTTGGTGAGCTTCTTTCCATCTCTAATCAATATTTGGTCTGCGTGAGCACATTTGACTTTCAATCATTATATGACCTTTGCCCAGCTCCCTTGTTTGATGTATCTAAAATGGTGGAGCGGAAATTGCAAATGAAGACATTGTGTGGTCTTGGCTGTATTCTTCTCAAGAGATTTTGTGGAAAAGCCAATTGTAATTTGTTTGCTCTTGTTTCACGTATAAGGAAAGCTTGTGTGGATGAACGTATCTACATTGAAGTGAATGTTGACCAGAATGCAATCCACTTATTTGCCACTTCAAATGATATGGATACAGCCCTTGCGTTGGTTCATGACGCTGTAGAATATGAGAGAAAGTTGTTACGCGCTGAATGTATGGATAAGTTTTTGTATCATGGGTCTGGTATTCCGTCACCTATAGCTTTGTTTGGGTCTGGTGCTGAGATAAAACATTTGGAACTTGAGAAACGTTCCTTGAGTATTGAGGTGTGTCATGCAAACATAAATGCAATTGATGACAAGGAGCTCTTAATGTTTTTAGAGAAGAATACCTCTGGTAGCATCTGTGCTGTGCACAAATTTGCAGGCAATGTGAAGGATGAAGATAAAGAAAAGTGGGGCAGGATAATTTTTACGTCCCCTGAATTTGTCAAAAGAGCCACTGAACTAGATGGACATGAGTTTTGTGGCTCCTCCTTGAAAATTTTCCCTTCGCAGTTGGGAGGGGATAAAACATTTTCGTTCCCTGCTGTTAAAGCAAAAGTTTATTGGCCTCGTAGGCTTAGCAGGGGATTTGCCATAGTTAAATGTGATATAAAGGATGTCAATCATATGTTGAGAGATTTCTACAACCTTGCAATAGGGGGAAGGTATGTTCGATGTGAAGTTGGCAAAAAGAGTATGGACAGTGTTGTCATAAATGGGCTTGGCAAAGATCTCTCGGAAGCTGAAATACTGGATGTGCTAAGAACTGCTACAAGCAGGAGGATTTTGGATTTTTTCTTGGTGAGAGGGGATGCTGTTGAAAACCCACCATGCAGTGTTTTGGAGAAGGCACTGTTGAAGGAAATTTACCCCTCTTTGCCCAAAAAGGACCCGCACATTAGTTCTTGCCGAGTTCAGGTGTTTGTACCTGAGCCTAAGGATACCTTTATGAGAGCTTTAATCAGTTTCGATGGAAGATTGCATTTAGAGGCAGCAAAAGCTTTGGAGGATATTGAAGGAAAGGTGTTAGATGGATGTCTATCATGGCAAAAGATAAAGTGCCAGCGGTTGTTTCATAGCTCCTTGATATTTCCTACACCAGTGTTTCGTGTGATTAGGGAACAACTGGATGGAGTACTTGCAAACTTCAGGAATTTAAGAGGTAATAGGCCAATTTTTCTTTTCTGTGGATGCTTGTAAGTTACAATTCATTTTCCTGATGGTAAGCATTTTAACTCACAAATCTTACATAGCTGGTACAAAATATTTTTTTTTTGAAAAATATTGTTTATTCTTTCGAAGTCTGTATCTGGTTTAATAATTATTCTTTTAATTGCTTTAGTTCTGGGATTCATGTAGCCAGCCTTACTCAGTGGATAAATAGAACTATTATAATTCTTGTAGACAGTTTAGCATTTGCAGCGTGTTTAGTTACTTTAAACCCCCCTTCTTCCAAAAATGGACTGAAGAATGACTTACTTTAAATTCAATATATATTGTTGAATTTTCATTGTTGGTGCTCTTCTCTTTTTAAATGTTTCGCAGTAGTTCATCCATCTACAAATGTGTTCAATTTTGATCCAACAACTCTGCAACGGTAATATATGTTCACTGGGTGCAATTAGTTTTTGTTAAACCAAGGTAGAAGAAATAGAAATTTGGTAGAAACAAATAAAAATAAACAAACACTCTTATCCTCTCGGTTAGAACAGGTCAGCCTCCCGGGGATTAACCCTTCACAAAGGATTTTTCCTTTTTCACATTAGTAAAATTACTCGATAAATCCCTCTAGTCTGATTTCTCCCTTGACTATGTCTTCTAAAGTCTTAACAAAGTAATGAACTAACACTCACTGGTTATATTCTGTGCGAAATATTGATTTTTATGAATGGGGCCGTTCGTGTTTGTTGGAAGCTACATATTTATAGTGAGATAACTTCAATTGAACAATTTCAAGTGTTATCTTTTATTACAATATGACATCTGACAATCATTGGTTTTCTTGATTAAGGTCTTGAATGCAACCTGGACAGGACAGTTAATGGTTCCCACCGAGTCAAGATAACTGCGAACGCCACAAGGACAGTGGCAGAAGTTAGAAGACCTCTGGAAGAACTATGGAGAGGGAAAACCATTGAGCATGACAGTCTCACTCCTGCAGTTCTCCAGCTCATGATGTCCAAGGATGGGTTTAATCTTAAAAACTCATTGCAGCAGGAGACAGGAACTTATATTCTTTTTGACAGGCACAACTTGAATTTACGTGTGTTTGGTTCCCCAGACAAGGTTGCTTTGGCTCATGACAAGGTGATTCAATCCCTCCTCTCTCTCCATGAAGAAAAGCAGTTAGAAATCCATCTGAGAGGGAGGGATTTACCTCCTGATTTAATGAAGCAATTGATTAAAAAGTTTGGACCAGATCTGCATGGACTGAAAGAAAGGGTACCTGGGGTAGATCTTAAGCTCAACATAAGTCGCCATGTAATCAGTCTTAATGGTAGGAAGGAGTTGAAAACCAGGGTAGAGGAAATAATATTTGAGATTGCTCGTTCAAGCCATCATTTGGTTGGGACGTTTGATAATGATGGTCCTAATTGCCCGATTTGCTTGTGCGAGGTTGAGGATCCATTCCGGCTTGAAGGCTGTGGTCATTTGTTCTGCCGGTCGTGTCTGGTGGAACAATGTGAATCTGCTATTAAAAACCAAGACAGCTTCCCAATACGTTGTAGTCACAAGGACTGTGGAGATCTCATCCTGCTTACAGATCTTAGATCTCTCTTATTTAGCGATAAGTTGGAGGATCTTTTCAGGGCTTCATTGGGAGATTTTGTTGCTAAGAGTGGGGGAACTTACAGGTTTTGCCCTTCTCCAGACTGCCCCTCAATTTATCGAGTTGCAGATCCTGAGACTGCTGGTGAGCCATTTGTTTGTGGGTCTTGTTATTCAGAGATATGTAGCAGGTGCCACTTAGAGTATCATGCTTTCTTTTCATGCGAGAGATATAAAGAGTTTAAGGAAGAAGATCGATCTGTGATAGATTGGTCCAGAGGCAAGGACGATGTTAAGAGTTGCTTGGCGTGTGGGCTTGTAATTCAGAAGGTGGATGGGTGCAACCATGTTCTGTGCATGTGTGGAAAGCATGTGTGTTGGGTTTGCTTAGAGTTCTTCGGTGGTAGTGATGAATGTTATAGCCATTTGAGAAATGTGCACACGACTATAATATAATATAGTCATTTGTACCATTTTTCTGAGTTATGTAAAGTTAGCGTAGCGGTATATAACACTGTATATGGAAGTAGCAAAATGTACAGCTTTTCTAAACTATTGTATATAATATATATAAATATCGCAGCAGTTCCGCTTCTTACTTGTGTATATATATTATAATGTTGCATCGTGTGTGTTGGTTGTGTGACTTTTCTGCCATGCACGCTTATTAACACTTGTTTTTTCAGCGGAAAGATAGAATTGATCACATCTGGATAGCACGATATGATATAATTGATTGGTTACAAAGTTTTATTTGTGTATACGTAATATAAAGCAAAAATCCCAATAGCAGCAGAGGGTGTATCTACAGAAAGTATCTCCAAGAAAGGGCGGTGGTGACTCCAATTCCAAAGGAAAGAAGCAAAGCCAGAAGCCATGCAACACTACTACTTTCTTCTTCGTCTCCATCTGGTTGTTGTTGTTGTTGCAGGTGCAGAAGTTGAAGCTCAACCAATCTCAGCTGTTGCCGATATGCAAACAAGTGCATGGCCTCCCCCAACACAACAATTTTAAGACACTCCCTTTCTTTTTTCAGAAGTGCAGCCTTTTTTTCTGCCTCCCTGGCCCGTGTCTGAGATGCTTGCAGCGCCTTCAGAACCTCCATTTTATTCCTTTCACCCTCTTCTCCTTTGCCTGCAATGTCATACACCCTACTCTTATCTGGACCCATCAAAAACTTGGAAGGTGGCGGAAGATCACAGTTCTGCATCAGCTCAAACCCCGAAGGCTTCACAGAAACTGCGAAACCCATAATTTCGTTTTTTCTTCTTTCAGTCTGGCTATCCTTCTTCTCTTCTCCACCCATGAAAAATCCAATCCTTTTGTGGGTTAATTTCTTGATGGGCTAAAGTGAAGAATATCAAGTAAGCAGTTTGAGGCGTGGAAGGAAAAGGTAGCTGGTACGTGAAGTTGGTGGTGGTGTGGGAGCATTGAATTCAAGAGTCATAAAAAAGGCAGTGATTTTCGTTATGAATTTGATTGCTGTGTAAGTTTGCTTCTGATTTGATGGCTCGGGAAATTCCTTGCTTGCGTGTTTCGTCCAAATTAAATTAAATTACAACTTGCCACACTCACAAGAAAAAATTTATTCTCATCACACTTTTTCGTTCTATCATTCAACCCTCCCTTCTTTAAATACACAATACCGACCACACTTTGTGGCCATATAGGCTAATATATTATTATAGATTTAAAATATAAAACAAAATATAACAATTGCCTTTTGCGAGACACGAAAATGTTTTGATTCTACTATTGCTGATGTATAATTTTTCCGATCGATACGTTGAAAAAATGATTGAGAACAGGTCTAGTTGCAAAACTTCCTCTAATCCAAACCTAAGAAATGTTCAGCTTTTCTTGTCTGACTAAACCAATTATTTAAAGTTTATTTTCAAATGGAGATTTAATATTAAGAATTTAAGATAGATTTAGGAAAAATTCCACGAAAATCCCAGAGAGAAGGAAAAGAGACAATAAACAAAATGCAATGCGAAGATTTAACTATGAAAAAAAAAAAACTATGCATACCTCGTACTACTTATAAATTATATTAAATTAGTTACTTAAAAACACAAACGATGTATATATTCTGTGTTATCTCAATAATATCTCATATAAATCAAGTTGGCAACGTCACAGTTTGACCAATAATTTGATAGGAATAAAATAATATAACAAAACTATAAAAAAAAAAAAACATTAATTTCAGAATTTCAGAATTTCAGAATTTCAGAATTTGAAAATTTGAAAATTCTTATTTTTTTCTACATAAAATTCAAAATTATCTAAAATTTTAATTAGTTTCATACATTCTAAAACTTTATTTCTTTTTTATTAAATTCTTTAGCTAAACAATATATTTATCATAAAATATTTCAAGTATTATAAAAGCATGAATTGATCTCTTGAAATTTCTTATTTTAAAGCATACGAATGTAAACCGTGGAGCATAAAACAAATAAACCAATTTGACCACTTGTTTTGAACACAATCATACATATTTTAAACGCATTATTAAATTAATTATTCTTGTTAAGATGCTTGCAGCCTTTTTAAAACTGTTTGGTTTCTTTACAAACTTTATAAAATTCAATGATATTAATTTAGGATGCAGGTTTATGCTAACAAAATGAAAATAAAATGCTATTAAGTAATAAAAAAGAATAAAAGAAAGAGGAAATATCCGTACAAATTAAAATCTTAAATTGTTTTAGATTTTATTACATATTTTACACATTTTAGTTTCAAATTTTAGCAAAAACATAATTACAATTTGTTTGCATTTTTTTTTTCAGCTTTAACTAATAGTCGACATGATGAACTTTTTTTTTTTAACTTTACAATTAATACATTAGGTTTTACGACTTGTTATTCATTTTCATTGGAAAAATCTTATTAACATTTTTTTCATTATTTACACTAGAGATAACACATGACAATTAATATACTCAAAGAATTCAACTACATACTAAATTGTGTTCAATTTTGCTTTGTATTAATATTCTTATACAGTATTATCAGTTGTTTTAATTTGATGATATTTATAATGCATTTATATTATAGTTTTGGGTAAGTAAATTGATGATTGTATGTAAAGTGTGTTTGTAGACCTAGCACTCAATTTATTTGGATAAAGAAAGCTGTTAACACTTGAGCCCAAGCAACCAACAAAAACAGTTTATGGGCCAATTTCTGTACAATTTTGAGTTGGTTGCTTCTTTCTCCACCCCTTTTTCCTACTGCACCCCATAGGTATCATGAAATGACAGTTTTACCCTGCCTCTTCTCCGTCACCCATTTGAAGATGGATATGTTATAATGAAATTAATTTCTATCCGACTCTATTATCATTCCTAATAAGGATAATTTTTATTTTACAGACTGATTTTATAGAATAAATTAATCATAAACCCACTTTATATAATTTAATAAACTAATAAATAAAAACATTCATGCTAAACTTTACATAGATCTTTATTAACTCATCTCTTGAAAGTCTCATAATTCACCTTGGAAACATCTCAGCCAAATCCAGCAAAAAATACTTTACAACATCTCACTACTTTCTGTATATCATCAACATGAGAAGAAATTCCTTATTGGTTCCCTTCTCTCACCAAGAACAGAGTCAGAATAGTCAACTTTCTAACGTAATTTGAATGCTCAAAGCTTTTCCCTTGACAAAATCCCGACCAGTACTCATAAACACAGCATCAAGTTTGAACACAGAAATATAATCACACGGACAAAAAATAACCTTTCTTTAACGTCCAACCACATAAGATAACACGGAAACGACCCAACAAAACTCCATTGACTTCGATCCAAGCAAATCAAAACCAGTCACTGAGAAAACCAAAACTCATCAAAGCCTGGCCAAAATTTGACATGCACAAAAAGTCTACATAAACTCTGGTGAGGACTTCAAATTTTCCATGCTTCTTGTTCTAAATTTTTTCATGACGAGTTTCCATTCTCGAAAACTACTTGTTCCGTTCCATGGTTCAATCGATGTTGCTGCCATGAACAGAAGAATCAGAAGCAGTTACAGTCCAATAGCTTCTCCTCTGCCCTCAGTAGTTCCACGTTCGTTTACATGGTTTCCACCACCCCTCCTCGATGGAGAACACGACCACCTTAACCTTGCATCCATCATTATAATTGGCCTAGGTAGCATAGCTTGTGTAATAATGTTTCTCATCACCTTGTCCAAGATCCTAAAGTTCTATTACTTAAATGGATACAACGTTAGCAGAAGAAACCCTCCAATTTTATTTGACATTCGAGGAGATTCTCCCTTTTCTGACGACGAGGAACAGGAACATGTTATCAGACAGCACTCCCTGTGGTTCAGCCCCACACAGGGTCTTCAACAATCAACCATAGACTCCATCACAGTTTACAGATACAGAAAAAACGAAGTTTTGGTTAAAGAAAGTGAGTGTCTTGTTTGCCTCGGTGAGTTTCAACAAGAAGAAAATCTGAGACTGTTGCCAAAGTGTAGCCATGCTTTCCATGTCTCTTGCATTGATACTTGGTTGAGGTCACATAAAACTTGTCCCTTGTGCCGCATCCCTATTGTTCGTGACGGTGGAAGTGACTCTGATTCCAGTGTTTCTGATATGATCGAGGACGTGGAAGAATGCCATAGTGGTGTTGGTGGTGAAGATTCTGGTGAAGAGGGAATTGAAATTTTGTCTGAATTTGGTGATTCTTCAGTTCCAATTTAGTTCTGATGTTGTTGGTACACAGGCACAAGAATTTGATGATGAAAATGAAGCCACAATGAAGAGGTGTTTCTCGGTGGATTCATCTGCAGAACATGAGCATGAATTGCAGAGGCATTTCTCATTCACACAACACAAAATTCAATGTTTCAGACGTAGCACGAGTTTTGCCATTGATGATAGATTCAAAAAATAAAAAGGTGTTCTTGAGAATTTATTCAAGCTTTTAGATTTCAAGGTAAAGTTAAATTCTATAGTAGTTTTTCCATATTTCATTTACAAAATGCATGTTGCAGTATGTTAATATCGTGAAAAAAATAAAAAAATGGGCGATTATTATAGACAGTTATGTATCAGTAAAGAATTTGTGTACAAATTAAGAAGAATGCAGTGTAATTTAAGTTGACCATAAAGTCAAATTATATAATTTCTCCCTATTATCCCTTACCCCCTAACTATACGTTTAAGTCTATTCTCTCAAATCTTTTTGTTTTTTCTACAAAACAAAAACTCTTGAATATTAATATTAAGGAAAGTAGCATTTAACCCCCTTAAACTTTTCTTCTTTTGAATATAAAGATTTTGAACTTTATTTTATTTCTAATTATTCTCACACTTTGTCTTATCAGTAAGCAGGCTTTTTTTTTTTTTTTTTTAACTTTAACTTTGTTCCAATTCATTTTCAAACTTTATTCCTTTTGTAAATAGTATAGAGGTTTAATTTTATTCTTAGCATTTATTAGTTTTTCATAAATCACTTTTCCCGCCAGCTTTAAATTAAATAATTTTCATTAAAGATCAATAATTTAATAAAATTTTCTTTTATTTTTTTAATTTTTTTACCTATTAACATATGATAAAATTATATTTTAGAAATAAGAAATTGTAAAAACTAATTAAAGTCGCGACTTGTTTATACTTTTCCTCGAAAAGTTTATTTGTTTTGACATTATTTCTTGAAAATGCTTTTACATACAATGAGTTCAATAAAAAGAAACATGATTCTAAAGTGAACGTATATAAATTTTAGTAGTAGCAGCATTAAATTTTAAGAAATAATTAGAACAAAATTAAAGTTTTAGGTATCTATTTGTAGGTAAGATAAAGCATGTGAAAATTTAAATACAAATTAAAGTTTTAAATACCTACCGATTAAAAGAGTAAAATTTGTGAAGCTAAATGCTTTATAAGCAATCTAAATAAGTAAAAATGTGACGAATTAAATTATTTATTTTATAATTTTATCCTAAAATAAAAAAAGGTATATCTATTATTGATTTAAATTAAAATAACGTTAGACTCTAAATCGAAGGTCAATGCGTCTCAAATTCGTAAAATTATACCAAATAAAATAGGAGAAGAATAAAACTCCTTCCAATAGTTGAACTAGACTCGGTTTTCCAATTCAATTATTTGTGTCGCCTCATTTTCTGTAACTATCATTTATTGTTATACTGCTTTAAAAATGTTAATAATTATTATTTTTGTCAAGTTTTCAATTTATATTCTTCTCTGGAACTTTCTATACAGACGATTGATTAACATAAAGGATGTAAATAATTCGTACTCGCATCTACAGATAAATTCAGCAAACAAATATGGATAAAAAATAATATTATAAATGGATATTCGCGGATAACGGATACGGGTATTTTTAATACCTGTATGTTAACGGGGTGAGTACGGATAGACACACTATACTCTAATTTAAATTAAAAAAATTAAAAAAAACATGATTAAAATAATAACATATTGATTGAATGAGTTATTTATTTATCAATTAGTTTAAACAAAAAATATTTATTTGTAAATTGTTATTCAACACTATTTAAATGGGTTGTTTGGACTTTGTTTAAAATTTATGAATGTTATGTATTGTATTTTATTTGAATTTACGGATAAAATATGATGTTAAATATTTATTTTGATTTTTTTATAAATAGCCGCATGTACCCGTGAATATTAAAAAATTATGCAGGTACCCGCATAACAGATATCGACAGATATAGTACACATATAAGGTGGATATTTATCCAACGAGTATGGTACTACACGTATCTTATCCGCCCCGTTAACATTCCTACTTAAGAATCAAATCTCTAACAACCAGCCTAGAAATTTAAAATTTCTTAACAGATCAAACATTAATTAAAATTTTTAATTTTTAATTAATGTTTAATTTACGATCCGATTTAATGAGAAAATAAAATAAATAAAAAATGAATAGAAATGTATTTAAAAGAAATATTATATATATATATATATATATACTTAGTGTATTTAATAGAAATGTATTTTTTAATTTTAATTTTACTTTATTTCTTTTATCTCTGCCGAACATTCAAACAGGAAAAAAATTGTGGAAGAATAAAATAGATGGGGCAATTAATAATGACAGTAACGTATAAATAATAAATAATAGACACATAACAAATAATAAATTGAACAGAAAATGATATAATAAAAAGAAACACACGTTGATTGTCCTCTAACTTTACCCCAAATCCAAAACTTTGATTTGAAGAGAATCCAATTTCTGACAACACAACCCAAAAAGAATAATTTTTGATGTGGTTCGCTATAATACGAAACATTAACTGTATTGAAATCTGTGTGCAAAGTTGAAGCCGTTATCAGTGCCCTCGAAGGAGCAAGAGATTCCTTGTACAATTTTATCTTCATTTCGAGCATTAGCGTAACTATTCCAAGAGGGAAAGAAATTAGTTGCATGACTCTACCATGGAACATGAAGAATTGTAGATAATAAAGCAAAGCAAAGGAACAAACATGTCCTTTTCTTCACTTCTACCTTTTACTTTGCCTTTCCAGTTCAGTCCCCTCTTTTTCTTCTGCAAGTCCAATTCATGATCTTGAAAGCCAGATCCTAATTAATCACTTAATTATTTAATCACAATTAATATTGGAGAACCCCACAAGTAAAGTTTCCTTTTTTAGTTTACAAACTGTGTGTGAAGAGAACGCTTCTCCCCTCACATTTCTCACTCTACAAGGTTGTTCTTTTCTTTCATCCTTAATTCATTTGGCTCTGTTTTCAAATAACTGGGACATTGTTTTTCATTTTTTATTTTTTATTTCAATTTTCTTCTATTAACTGAGTTGGGAGAAGCAATCCCAAAACCCAATCACCTTCTTATGTTTGTTCCCAAAGTTGAATTTGGTATTAACTGAGTGATAAGGAAGGGATTTCACAGATTCATTCACCCACCAAGTAGGACTTTAAGGTGCTTTAGCTTGGAGCTTTCTCTTGTACATAATTGGAGCTGAGCTTTTTCCCATGATGGATTCTGCATTTTTACTTTCTGGGTGCTTTTGAAGCCCACATTCTTGATGGGACTTGTTTTCACCAAATGGGCATGCGCATTCTTACTCTGCTGTTGTCTCATCACTTCTGGGGTATATTCAGGTAAGTTTGCTCGGTTAGCTTCAAAGTTTCGTGCCTTATCCGTAATTTATTCTTCGAAGACAACGTGTTCACTACATTGTCTCACTTGGTTCGTGTTGTGTTGAATGGTCTTGCCTAGTGGAGGGGTTACATGGGAGTTCTAAAGTGAGAGGAGTGAACTTAGGAGGGTGGTTGGTCATCGAAGGTTGGATCAAGCCTTCACTGTTTGATGGCATTGCCAATGGAGACATGCTTGTGAGCTACTTCGCATTCTGTTTATCCTTTCTTCTTTGAGAAACACGATCCTTTGGGGAGTATTACTAACTTATCTTATGTTTTGCGTGCTTATATTGAAAATTTTGTAGGATGGGGCAGAGGTGCAATTTAAGTCAGTGACGTCGCAGAAGTATGTATCTGCCGAGAATGGGGGAGGAATGAATGTGACAGTTGACAGGGATGTCCCATCTTCATGGGAAACCTTCAGGGTAAGATGTCATTTGTGTTCGAATGCATATATAATATAAGCATAGTGGTAACAATATGTTACATGTTTAATCCACAAAGTTGATATTTTATTCTCTTTTCTTACCTGATAGATGACTGCTGGTGGTTAATAGTTTGAGTGCATTAGATTAGTACGTGGATGAAATTCTAGCCTGACAGATTATAGTGTTATAGTAATACAAAATAAAAGAAAAAAAAATGTGATTTTGAATAATCTTGCATTACTTTCTACTCTTTAGTTTTTGTTTTCAGTATCTTGTAAGATGTAATACTGGTAAGACTGTTCTCAGGCTTGGTGCTGATAGCTACTTTGAAACAAATTAAATTTGCAGACTTTATTCTAGCTTGACTGTAGAATTTCTTTCAGGTTCTTGAATCTTGTTCAGTTCTAATACAGCTACAGGTGTATGCTAGTGGCTGTAATTCTTAGTAATTTATGTTGCAGTTATGGAGAGCATCTGAATCTGAATTTCAATTTCGTACCTCTGAGGGCCAATTTCTTACGTGTGATGGTGGAGGCCACTCAGTCTCTGCAACAGCAAAATCTCCTTCAACATATGAGACATATGAAATTGAGCGGAGTGGAAAAAACAGGGTTCACCTCAAGATAAAGGGTGGATCATATCTTCAGGTATTCATTCTTCATGATTCCTACAAAATTAGAAGTCAAAATTAGTTACATGTAAAATATAATGTTGTGTTTCCATAAGACACTTTTTTACTATCAGGTTCAACAGATGAATGGAATGAAAAATAGTATGAGATTTCATACCATGTCTGGTCCAGTATAATCACTTTTAATTTCTAAATTTTCACGGATTTTGCTTCAAGAACCATGTTAAGGTCTAATTGGAAGCTATTAGACTTGAGTCACACAGGAAGCTATATAGTAAATAACTTTTAAGATGGCACATAATATTAGTTTACTGTGAAAGATCAAATTAGATTGAACTTTTAACAGATTCACTAACATAATTGAATATTCTGCAATACTATATAGGCTACAACAGATGGCCAGCTTTCAGCGAACTACCCAGGAACACCAGGATGGGATGATAATGCTGCCACGTTTGAAATGACAATTGTGTCAAATAACTTGCATGGAGATTACCAGCTAGCAAATGGATATGGGCATAATCGGGCAAAAGATGTTCTTAGGGTAAAATCACACGTTACAAATATTTTCTCTATCATGGCAGGATTAAGCTTTTGTTGAACATGGTTTGTTTTTATTTTCTGGAATATTTTTTATGATTATCTTGCAAATGTCACACATTACAGTGTTCACAGTAATTTTGTGTTTTTGGGGCGCTGGGGGGTCATTCTTTTGTCCTTCAATTCAATTTATATAAGTTTCGTTTATGCAAATGCTATTCTGTCAGTGAAAGCGATGATACTTGAAAAGAAAATATGAGATTGTGTTCCCTATTTGATTGTTCAGCTTTCTGTAACTGCAGAGACATAGAAATAGCTTTATCACGATAGAGGATTTCAAATTTCTATATAAACATGGAATAAATACTGTGAGGATACCAGTTGGGTGGTGGATTGCTTTTGATCCTGATCCTCCGAGTCCATATATCGGTGGAACTCTTGAAGCTCTAGATAATGCATTTTTATGGGCACAGTAGGTTTTTGATTTTGCTGCATTATCTTCACACAAATGGAACTTTGTTTTTCCTTGTGATAACATGCCTAATTATCAATTTATCATGTTGCAGAGAATATGATATCAAATGCATAATTGACCTTCATGCTGCTCCTGGTTCTCAAAATGGAATGGAGCATAGTTCAAGCAGAGATGGATTTACGGGCTGGCCAACTTCCCCAGATTACATTTCTGAGTCATTACATGTTATTGAATTTTTAGTTTCAAGGTATTTTTAAATGTGCAAACATATTCTGAGATATTGTTCATATTATCCACTAACCAACACCCTGCAAAATTTATTGACTGTCCCTTTTCTTCCTGCTCAGAAATATCACTGTTAATATCATTGATGCTTTGTGAATCTGTCTTTACCTTAACAAACATTCTCATTTGCAGATATGCAAAACACCCAGCATTGCTGGGAATTGAGCTATTGAATGAACCATCAGCTGGCACAGTTTCATTAGATGTTTTGATTCCGTACTACAAGCAGGGCTACCAAATTGTTCGCAAATACTCTTCATCCGCTTACGTGATAATCTGCCAGAGAATTGGAGTTGCAGATCCTTTGGAACTATATCAAACCAACATAGGATCTCACAACATAGTTTTGGATTTGCATTTCTACAATCTCTTTGACCCATTCTTTGTTAACATGAGTGCTGTGGATAATATTCAATACATATACAAAAGCCGGGAAGGTCAACTTCAGGCCCTAAACAATTCAGATGGCCCACTTGTTTTAGTTGGTAAGACAAATATCTAAACGAGTCCAGATTATCTGCTTAGTTTTGTTTCTGTTGTTCTCTGTTGAATGTTAAAAATAAATTGATGATGGTACTTTAAAAATGTGTTTAATATATTTTGAAAATACAGCAGAGGAATCCAAATTCCATCTAATCTCACTTTGTTTTACTCTGCATCATTTTGTTTGGATGTTTCAGTTATAAACCTCAAATTTTTAAAATTTTGTGTGTAAACAAACATTGTCTGAACTTGAATAAACCTTTTTCCCTTGCAAAGGCTTGTTTCTCTCTTTTCTAGGTTGGCATAACTTAAAGTGGAGTAATTTTCAGGAGAGTGGGTTAATGAGTGGAACGTGACAAACGGATCCCAAAAAGACTATCAGGACTTTGGAAGGGCACAGTTAGATGTCTATAATGCAGCTTCTTTTGGATGGTGTTATTGGACAGTAAAAAATGACAGAGAACACTGGGATTTAGAGTGGAACATTAGGAACAACTATCTTCAATTAGGTATTTGGATAAAAACTGGCACTCCTTTATTGTGTGTACATTTGAGACATTTGGAATCTCCTAATGCACCAATGTATTTTTGCAGGTAACTCATCCAGCAAACGGAGCTTGAACATTCTACGATTGTTAGGATTGGCACTCACCTGGTTTTCTCTACTTCAATTTTTGTGACATCTTTTTTCCCAGGACTTGGTGCATATTTTATGCAACTATTTCTTGGTTTTTCATTGAATATTGCAGAATGCAATAATGGGAAATATGCATAATTTCTTCATGATTCTTATTCCATAATTTTCACAGCCGCATTTCATGCAAATAAAGCTGAGTCTGATATTCAAGTCCTCTTTCTCTATTGGGATGCTAGATGGTGAACTCAAAAGTACTTTTATTCCTTTAGTAGCAATTTTTTTCTTTGTTTTGTCATGGAACTCAACAATATGTGCATTATAATTTCAAAAAAAATACTATCCCAACTTTTTTTTTCATACTGCAGACTATTTCTTTCTATACTCCAATAGCTTCACACTCAATCACTTTAAATTCTGGATTAGGGAATGTGGAATGTAAAATCTTTTTTCCTAGTTAGCTTTTCTTTAATGAAAGAGAATATATGATGGTATTGTTGGGGAGAAGAAAGAAAAGGTTATGGTTGCATTGTCAGGTTGGGCTGACCCATCTGTCAACACTGTTTGGACCTTAATTGGACTGGGCTGAAAAAGATGGGCCCAGGTGTTGGGTCAGGGACAGTACTATTGCAGTGCACCATCATAAAAGCCATTGTTCAACTTGACTTGTTAATATCTAGTATCTCATGTGATCTATTCCTTGAGGAATCTAAAACAACTCATACATGCAATTAGGTACCCATTTTGAAGACAATATCCACCGTGGATTCTTTAAAAAAAAAAAAAGAAATCTTTCTCTCATCCTTGGCTTCAAAACACTCCTCTTTCAAATATTAATGAGGATGGGGAAATTATATAAACTAATCACTGTGATCTTCAAAATTTAATTCTAACTCAGTATGTTTCGGGATCTGATTTAAATATGAATTCTAAAGCTGTATGCATAAGATTTCTGAATAGTGATAATTAATTAGGAGAATATTATGAGCTGTCAACTAATTTTGTATATAGACATGATCAAAATGTTGTTGTATCCTCACGAATATTATAGTTATCAGAAGATATTGCGTTGAGTTTTTGCTTTTTCTATAAGAAAATATCAGACTAAAACTTTGAACCTAGAGTTACCTACTTACATGCAGACATGGCCATAAAAAAGTTGACACTAAATAAAAGAATAGGGAGTGAAAAGGTTGTCTTTGAACTTTCATTATACTGTGATAATAAAAACCTGAAGGCAGTAATAACTTTAACGTAACGTAAAAGAATAAGGAGTGAAAAGGCCGGCTTAGGCTTAAAGGCACATTTATCAATCATATCTAAAATCATGAGATGGTTATAAGAACATTGGCCTATATAATGAGAGAGAGAAAAGTATGAAATAAGATAATAATGTGATTAAAAGAAGGTATTATAGAAATTTTCAGAATAATATTACACTTTTTATAATACTGTTTAGCTAAATGAAATAACAGACCTGGTATTCTTTCTTTAAGAGAATCGTTTTTTTTTTTTCATAACCCATTAGTGTAAGCATTCTATAAATATATCCATCATCATCTTTTTTCTATCTTCTTGTCACTTCATATTAATTATCACAAGTACTAAAACAACTGAAGTAGGGAAAGTTGGTAATAGGTAACTAACTAACTGTATCCAGAACAAAGGTTTCTTACACTTATTTGAATTTTTTTTATAGAACTGTTGCATATGTTACAATGTTAATTTTTGTAATAAATATTTTAAAAGTATATTCAAAGTAATTTTCAAGAATTGGCGGTGGACATCGAAATTAAACTCTGATATGATTATGTCCAAAAAGATAAAAAGCAAAGGCAGTAATATTCAGATTAAACACTGCTAAACAGCATAAAAAGGTTTATGAAGTAGAAAGACAGTTCTTAACTTCTGCTACAATCAAAGAGAGTGGAAAAAAAAGCCAATAGACTAATAGGCTTGAAGCCACCTCTCCCAAATTGTCAAATTCTGTGGAAACCTAACACAGCGAACAAAAAAGAAGAACACTTTGAAAACTATACATACAGAACATAGGACAAAACCATGCAATGCATAGCTAGGCACGGCTCAAAAAAGGGTAAGCTTTTGAAAGTTGAAATTTAACGACTCTGAATATATACACAGCAATAAGTTAATAAAGGTCACTTGGACCTGAAAAAGAAAATACTAAGCTCTTGAGCAATGCTTCCTTCAGGGTCAATCAAGTGAAAAGATTCAGAATTTGAGGAACCACGGACCCTTTGAAAGTTGGCTCTGAGGTACATAAGCTCGTCCTCTTGATGCTGCAGTTCTTTGCAACTGTTTATAACACCAGTCCCTACAGCAACAGAACTCATCAAACTCAGTGCTTCAAAGTCACCATTTGAAGGCCTTCGCTTAACAGCATACCCCACTTTCCTCCCATTGCAGTACATGCGCCAAAGAGGTGAGGAAAAAAGATTACTGTTGTTGCTGTTGTTGTTACATGAACTCTCTAGCACAATTCTGAGATTGCCCCCTCTCATTTCCTTAGCCAAAACGCTTGTTGGAACAGCCAACTCTAGCAGCAGAATTGGGTTGCTCGAGTTTGAATTAGCCTGGATGCAAAAACTGACCTTTCCTTTGCGGTATCCAAAGATGGTGCCAGTGATTGTGGCACAAGTCATGAGTTGTTGTTGATGTTGTCGTGGATACTTTTGTTGCAGACACTTTTGTGATTGGTCTTGTTCTTCGAGGAAGAAGGTGCAGTTGCAAGTGGGGATTAGAAGCTCCATGATGGAACGTAGTAGCCTCCATGATCTTACTTGTTTCTGACAATCCACTGTGGTGACGGTGCTGGCACCAACCGTGGTGGCGATGTAGGCCATATTATATATATATATGTGTGTGTGCCTTAAACTGGTTTTGGTTGCACTTTGCACCTCTTTTGCGTTGTGTGTGGTTCAGGACTTTCTTAAATAACAAAAGTGCATGTGTGTAGATAGAAGATAATTCATAATTCTATTCACTTTTCTCTTTTTCCTTTGCATGTTCTACAGTTGACCTCATGCTCCTCATCAACACTGGTTCTACAGGAATCTAGTGTTTGATTGGTTTGAAGCAGTGCTTGCTAACATATTTTGTCACCAACTGAAATGTTTTATCTAAGAAAAAGGTGTATCAGTATATATATATATATATGTGTGTGTGTGAAATATTTTTTGTATACATGGAGACAGATTGGAAATAAAAAAAGTGAGATAAGATAATGAATGCTATGAGATGGAGAGAGAAAACAGTGTTATACAAATGATATATAACTGATCTTAATATATCCATCCAAGTGGATTATGATGCATCCAATGCAATAATGTCTCTCTTTTTGTCCTGCTTACTTAATTATGTGGATTTTTTTAAATTTTCATTTCACTTTTGCGATAATATATGATATATTTCTTGGGTTTATTTTTTCTTTGTCACGCAAATACCTGAGCACGATGTGTCAACCATAGCTGAAAATCTTATATATACGAGAATAATTGAGGTGTCCCAGCTTTCATTTATGGCTTATTAATTGAAACTTTTCTGTATGATTGAGGAGGAAATTTGGGGATGGAGATTTCCGTACCACCATAACAACAATATTCCATATCCAATCATTCGTGTGTTAGATTTGAAAAATTATGAGCCTGTACTCTCTATCTCTTTTGATGGGTGACGAATAATTTACACACTTAAACATGATTGAAAATGATTTATATCATGTAAAAATAAGGATACAGATTCTGATCATAAAAGTATATAGAAGTATATATTTATCTTCCTGCACAACAAATACTTATATAGCCTATAGCAGTATCTGTATATGTCCTTGTTTCTTTACTGATATGGATTCATGTCATGTCAGGTGTCACTGTTAATTTTAGTCCATTTAAAATGTTTTTTCCAATTGCTAAAGAAGACAGTGGAGGGTGGAAATGGATACACGTGATTGTAAAGTTGCTTGGCAAAAAAGTTTCAATTTTTAAAATATTTTCTAGTTGATATCTTTTTGAAATGTTCAGATATATATGATCTAATAATTCAGTCTTAATTCTGATTACCACCCAGTAGAAAGGTCAACCCTGAGAACAACCATTAGAAAGAACTCAATAATGGCACAGATTAAAATGGGGAGAAACACACTTTAGGAATCATTAAGAGGTGTCATTAGGAATCATTGGTCAACAACACACACGTTCCTTATCAACACCTTATGAAAACAGACAACATAAAACTTCAGAAACTATTGATAATACATTGAACAACATAATGGTGGTAGAAGTAGAGTAGATTAATAGTAGAAGTAGGTTTTTGTGGTGTGAATTATGAAGAAGGTCCTACATCTGGAAAGAAATAGTGGTTTGTGTGGGATAGTTGAGCCAGCACAAGACGGCACTACATCTTATGTCTCTGTCCTGTTTTCACAAAACCATGTGGGAGGATGTTTGGGGCCAAGCGTGGCGTGTCCAACCCTAAATCAATTTCATTGCCGTTTGCTTTTTAGCCACTCTTGTTCTCCCTTTACCCTCCCATGCGTCCCCTTCCTAAAACAACACAATCACCATAAATTCCTCCTTTTCCTTCTTTTCTCCTTCTTTTTCAACCAAATGGACCCCTTCTTTTTACACAATGTTCCCCATTCAAAATCTCATCCCCATCGCTGCAAAACAGTAACTTCACTCCATTCTCCAAAAAATCTAACACACAAACATATAAAATATAAACCTTTGCATTCACAAAACATTGTATCGTTTGTTTTCATGTAACTAGAGATTTTGAGAGATTTAACGGAATCAAAGTGATGTGTGTGTGAGGCAGAGAGGGATTGAAAATTTGATTATAAGAAATGAGTGTGGAGCATGGATGTGGTTTGCTTTTGGTAGTGTAATAGACAGGAAAGTTTGGCAGTTAATGGAAAGTTTTGATGGTGTATTTGGCACGTGTAGGAGACAAAGGAAGGTGTGTGTTGATGATATTGTAGGTGGAAAGTGAGGGGAGAAAAAATGTCATATATTTGACGACAAAAGTGTTTTTGTTGATGTTAGGTGGCAGTGTGGGTTGTGTGAGTCTGAATCATATGCGACATGAGACAGTACAGCCTTGAAGATTAGACAAAAGTTAGACTCTCTTCTTCTTTCTCATTGCGAGCTGTACTCAACATCTTTCGTTCTTCATACTAATATTCACTTCTCACCGTTCCAAGGAATCTTCGTCGATACCTTCCTGAACCTTATTTTTTTAATATTTTTTTTTTCTTTAGAATATATTTTCACACAATTTTAATCTATCACTTCGATCACTTTTTAGTTATCAATTCAATTATGATTTTTTTAATTATGTAATGTAATGATTTAAAAACGATTAAAATAATAATTTAAAAATAAATAAAAATAAATAAACAAAAAATAATGAATTAAAATATCATGGTCCTCTTAGAATACACATCTGTTTCATCTTATTTTTACGGTATTCAAAATTATATAAAATGCACGTGAAAAAATGGAGTTTTACAATATATTATAATGTTGAAAAAAAATATTTTTCATAATTTTTATAAAATACATGAAAGTACTATGTAGTTTAATTTAAACGAAACACAGTTTCTAAAAATAATTTAAAACAAAAATATATTTAATTCCGCAAGTTCACCAGGTACAATCTAAAATAGGTTTCCGGAAATGGAAGTCATTATTATGTTGAGAGAAAATGAATTTGATACTGCGCAGTCAGCTTTGACCCAGCAAATTTACAGGTGTTAAAATTTATGGTCCAAAAATTCTTTATGCACCCTCGTTCTTTCCAATTACACCTCACAAATGTTGAAATTCATTTTTAGCCCTTCCTATAGGATGACTAGTGAATTTTAGATGACTAGTGAATTTTAGAATAAGTTAATATGCAATCTAAAATAAACTTCTACATCAACTTTCTAATGGTGCAATGCGGAATGGACATTTTTGAATCTAATCGTCACTTTTAAATGGTATAATTAGAGTTGTTAAAGTAGATATGTGGGTTAATTCGGTCAGTAAATTTGGATTGGATTGGGTTAAATTTTTTTTATAAATTTTAGTACAGGTCAATTTTTGATCTAGCTCACCAAGAATCTGGATTGAACCCATGGTGAGTTGGATTGACTCACCAACCAACCTACAAACAAGAGGGATACATAATTTTTATGTATTTGGATGGATTGGGTTGTTTTTTTTAGCTAACATATTGGGTTGACAAATATAAACATAATATTTTGATGATTTTGGTCTGTATATGGGGTTGAACATTATTTTGGATTGTATTGAAGTTTATTTAAATTTTAATCACAACTATAATTTAGTTTTTTTATTGGATTGAAGAAAAAAAATTATGTTTTTTATTAATTAGGTGAGTCAGTAAACCAACCCGTTTAACCCACCAATCAGTGGTGGACCGGCCCAGATTCAATTTTTTTTACTCATTAATAAGTGAATCAGGTTGGATTGACTTACAAAGTGGTCAATCCGTGGTGAGCCGGATAAACCGTTTTGACAACTCTGGGTATAATCTACAAGTTATTTTTTTCAAAAAAATACTTTTAAACTCTACTATTCAAAAGTTTCTCGGATCACATAATCCGGTAAAGAGAATAGCCAAAACAGGATTGTGGATGTCTAGGGTTAATTTTATCTTTTACACTTCTTCATTGGATGCCGGAGAAAAGTATTCCATAAGTATCCAAAAAGAAATCTACTCTTGGATTGCAGGGAGAAATTTGATGGGTGCAGGAAGCAAAAGGTTTGAGATTGATAGTTGGGCCTCGGCCCAATTGATGAATTGCGGTCCATTTCGATTTAGTACTGGAAATTTCGGAGAGTAGCTTAGACACAGCAATATTTAAGTGACACTATTAAATAATGTAATGATACATGAATATGCACAAAGAAAAAAAAGAAAGATATTAAATGATGTTTATACAGTGTCCATGCATTACTTTTTATTATTGTTATTATCAGTAGATATGCAATGATTTATGAAAATGTTCATCGAAAAATGTTATTTTTTATATTAAAGATAGATATGTGTGTGTGTGTGTGCCTGTGAAAATAAATATAATCATAAATTGATAAATTGTGTAAAAATAACTTGACAATCATTAATTGAGTCGATCAATTAGTGCAAAGTTGGTGAGGCATAAATGATAATCTCAAGTTCAAATTACAAATATATAATTGGGTTAAACTATTTTACACTGAAATTGAATGATGAAGTTTATGTATTATATTTAACCAGAACATGTTTTTATCCTCTCTTTGTTTCAATAAATGGTAATGCATAGCTTCTTTATTGATTTATTAAAAAATGTTTCATGAAAACGTAATGGTGTTATGTTCGAAAAGAGAGATATAAGAAAACTAACACTAGCAATCATATTTTGAAAAATATTTTTATTTAACTGCAACTTTTAAAATGCAATCCAATACTGATTGCCATTATCTCTCATCTTATTTTTAATTAGTTTTTCAATATGTACTTATTGAGATATAAAATTGAAAAGATAAATCAGAAAATTTTATATGTAAATGTTTTTTATCAAAGTGAACAAATTTATTATATTTCTGTATTTAAAAAAAAAAAAACTAAAGAGGAAAAGGAGGAAATGATATTATGTAATAAAGAAGATGGAGATGAAATAATAAAGGATATTAAATGAGGTGTTTAAACTGTTGGAATATTAAAAGAAAAAGAAATAGAAGAAAAACTGTCACAATTAATGGAGAGGATTGAATTGAAGAGTTAGATACAACCTTACTCAATCGGTGAGAATTTTCTCAAATAAAAAAACAAAGTGAGGATTTTTACGTTTATAATATATTCATTAAGTTAACCTACATTCTTCACCTTATAACTTTGTCTCATTCTTCAATTAATTTTATGACTCTTTTCCCATCAATTTTAAATTCGCTTCTTTCAATACTTACGTTTCCATCGTACTCTTTTAAATATATCTTTTATCATTTACTAAAATAATAATTATTACAAATATTCTTATTCAGTAAGTAATTTTATTTTTCTGAATATTTTGATAATTCAAGTTATAGTAGAGAGTGTTAGAAACAGACGTATTAGAGAATATATTATTAGCATTTTTCTTATACTTTGAAATTTTTGAATTTATATATAAGAAAATTAATCAATATCTAAGCTGAATAAAAAAAAACATGATCTGACCTCCTTCAACTAGCATAGTTAGAGGAGTCCAAATTTTCTAAGAAAAAATGTTTCACAATTTTATGATGATTCTATCTTTAAAAAATAAATAATAAATTAAGAAGAAAAAAGTATATTTAAATTACGTTTAGTTTCTAATCCTAAACAACCTATAACCTATAACTTTAGTACATGATCGATATCTAGATTTGTAATAGAATATGTTTGAAATAAACCTATATTATGAGTTAAAAATAGTTTTCGCCCTCAAATTATTTTAAAAATTTGAATTCATTTTTAAACTAAATCATAAAACATTTATTTCTATATTCTATGAAAGTCTTATAAAACATCATTCTCACATAATGAATTTGTTGCGTTACTTTTCAAAAATATATACAAGGACTAAATATCTCATAATTTAGTTTAGAAACAAAACATATATATTTTTATAATAGTTTAATATAAAAAATAATTTTTATTAAATAATTAATTTTTTTAAGGAACATTCCCTACATATGCATGGTAGTAAGGCTGGAATTATGATTTATCTTTACATTAATTTATTTAGAGTTTTATCCTAAACTGGATATATATTAATTAGATATGATTAGGAAAAAGCCAGACATTGCAATCACAATAAATTAACTATATAGGTAGTTGGAATTAGCAGAAACTAAGGTTTTGTAAGTTACCAAGATATTTTGATAATGTTTTAACAAGTGTCGAGCCTTTAAGAGTGTACGTGATTAGGGTTTGTTTGTTTGCAAGAAAAAAAAGTTTGAGCTTAACCCTCTCTCATCCCATAAAGAACAATGTTTTTGTAGCTCATGTCACTTCCTTCTTCTTCATTCATTCCACCGTCACAACCCACACATTTAATCCTCTTCCTCTTTCTCTTTCACTCTCCATCAACAATGGAGGTTTCCCTGCAGCACGTGTTCATTCTGGTGCTGTCTCTCTGCAATTTCTTAGTGTGCGCAAATGCTCAGTGGAAACCATTAAACCCTTCCACCTACGAGGAGATGAACCGCAGTGACAACTTCAGAGCCTCACTCAGTTTCTCCGTCTCCTGTGTCTCCATTGCCATCTTCTTGTACCTTTTCTTCAAAATCCGCGCGCGTTTTTTCCCGCGCCCTCCTTACATCAAGCCCCTCCCGAAAACAACCGCCGAAGCCATCCAACGGTGCCCCACCTTCGGTTTCTCCGAGATGAAGGAGCTGAGCGTGGGGAACGCGGCGGAGGAGTGCGCGGTGTGCTTGGTGGAGTTCGAAGACTCCGACACCGTGAAGCTGCTGCCGCTGTGCCAACATGTTTTCCACCAGCATTGCATCGACCAATGGCTGCCCTCGCGCCTCACGTGCCCCATTTGTCGCCAGAAGCTGATATCCGATGATACTGAAGCCAACGTCACCGATGTCCCGTCGGAACAAGAAAGAGAAGAAGAAGAAGAGGATGAAGATGGTGATGCTGCAGAGTTTACTGAGGTGGCAATAGCTTCAGCAACGGAACAAGCTGAAGATGAAACTGAAGCTGATAACGCTGTGGGATAGGTTCCTCGCTCGCTCGCTCGCTCAGCGACCATCACAGATTCGTAGGCGTTGATTACTGTTTTTGTCTCTTCTTTTTGCGCCAAATAAACTGCATGCAGATATTCATGATGCTGTTCTGTAAAGTTAGCCTGTATTATATTCGTAAAGTACTCATAAACTGAAAAAAAAAAAACTATAATTATTTGAATAAATATACCATTAGTTAGTTAATTCAAACGTTATATAATCTATATTTATTTATATATACGTGTGGGTAATGACAAAACAAAAACGTGATGGGTGTGTGGCCTTCTACTAATTCATGAGGTACAAGTTACTGATAAATGATATCACGTGAAAGCTATGAAGGATGAAGGAGAGAGAAATGTAATACTCACCAATAGCCATTTTTAATTACTAAAATACTATTAAATATTTTTATTTAAAAAATGTTAAACAAAAACCTTTCATTTCGACTTCTTTTTATTTATTTTTTTATAAAATTGTTGTCATTCATAATTTCAACTTATTCTAATATTGCATTTGAGCCTATTTCCAAAATCAAATCAACACTTCAAATTTAGCATTTAAGTTTAACTCAATTCAACTATTAATCATCACTAATATATATAACTTCATTTGACCATTTTAATCCCATACATATTTTCCATTTTTTGACTTAGCAAAATTTACTAAAAACTTCCTAATTTTATTTATTTAAGTATATTCATATTCCATGTTCGCTTAAGTCTTTTCGATCAAAATGTTTATCTATCAAAATATCATATAACTTAATATTTTCATAGAACATTTCCTAGTTAACAACTCATACAACACTTTAAGTCCCAATAACCTATATATCGTATAATATATTGCTTTTATGTTTTCATAAAATATCAATTAAAACTTGTTAAATTAATAATTTTAATTTAAAATATGTTAATTTGTACAAAGTATGCTGAATTATCGAATGTCTTTTTGTAATTTGTTCTTTAAGTACAAATGTATTTTGTATTGTTTGTTACAATAAAATAAATCCATTCATCATGACAACAATTATATTTTCATCATACTTCATTTATTTTTAAACACATATAATTGCATCATTATTTATTTGATGAATATTATTATTTCACATATATAACATTCACCCAACTTTTAAAATATCAACTTTCATTATTCTAAAATTGCCATTCATTATGGCGTTGATTAAATTAGTGTTTGTGATTACTTTTAGGTTGTCATCCAGGGTATCTTTATTGAAAGTATTATCCATCATCAATGATCTCTGAAATTTTTGAACACTTAACTAATCCAAGTCTTGATTCTTTTATTAAGCAGCACAGCGACATTGAATGGAGTCGTGTTTAAGTCGTGTTTGATTACATTCTAGTAATTTATTCTTTTTTTATTCTTATATTAACAAAGTAGTGTATTAGTCATATTTTTGTTGTTGGTGGTTGAAGATAATATTCAATAAAATCAAATATTAACTTCACATACCACTTTAATTACATTCTAAATTGATCTATTCTATTAATACACTTCAACATCTTTTTAAAATATTAAATTCTCATCATATAGATTATTAAATATCTAAAAATCCATTGCTATTACCACAATTATTACATGTAAAAAAAAAAACCCGTGCGTTGCATGGGTAAAAGGACTAGTATACAACAAACTGAAAAACTATTAGGCAAATTCAAATTACAAAATATAAATCCATATTTATACGTAACAGGTTAAGAAAAATAATTTATAAAAATAATTAATAACTACAACGATTCGAGTTACTAATTGAGTTTATTAACTTTTTTTTAGAACTCAAATCTGAATCTGAAAGCTAGCTATCACTAGGTTGGTATGAAAAATGTGTAAATACTAACCACTGCGTTACGTCAGCTACATCATTAAAACACTTCAACCCACGATGTAGAGTATCATTATCCAGAAATTCACGCTAACCTTAATGTTTTCAAATTGTTAATTTTACTCAACTTTGTCATATTTTTTAACTAGTTAATAATTTCTCTACTTTTAGAATATATAAAAAGATGGAGAAGAAACAAATAAACTTGATATGGTAGGAAATATAAAAAGGGCGATAATTTAATTTGGTGAAATAAAGTACTTAATTTAATAACTCGCGTAAAAGGAAAATAGTAGTCAATAAGTTTCATTATCAACTTGCATCGAAAAAGCAATTATAAGGCGCAACACTTAGAAGCTTTTTGGTTCAAATTTCAACGATGATATCTACATGATAAAAAGTTAATCTATCACTAATTTTAGTACATAGTTGTTGGCGTTGAAGAAGAAATTAAGGAGGCTTAGTGTGTTATGTTTTATTGTCGTGTCTCTTAGCGTATACGCGTGTGTCTCAAACTCTATTAGTATGACCAAACTGAAAGAGCTGATAGGGAGGTTGAAGGACAAAGCTTCGCAGGGCAAAGCCGCCATACTCTCCAAACGCGCCACTCTCTCTCTCCTACGCGCCACTAGCCACGACCCCTTCACCCCTCCTACCTCCAATCACATCTCCGCACTCCTCATCGCCGGCGATGGATCACGCGCCACGGCCTCCGCCGTCATGGAGCTTCTCATGGACCGCCTCCAGAGCACACAGAGCTCCGCCGTGGCGCTCAAGTGCCTCATCGCCGTCCACTACGTGTTAAAGCGCGGCAGCTTCATCATGAGGGATCAGCTTCCGTACAGGTGCGGCGGCAGCGGCGGCAGGAACTACCTTAACCTCTCCAAATTCCGCGACAGGAGCAGTCCCGTATCCTGGGAACTGTCTTCGTGGGTACGATGGTACGCTAAACACGTGGAACAGCTTCTCTGGGCCTCCAGGATCGTTGGCTTCTTCCTCGGCGTTGAAGCTCAAGAAGACTCAAGTCAAGGGTAACACTTCTCAAACTCAATTTTATATATCCACCAATGAGTTTTTTTTTTTTTTTATAGTTATAGATTTAAAATAGTAATATTTATTCATATTTTTTTAATATTTCTTGTTATCAATTAAAATTGATTAAAAAAATTTAAATTTTGTCATTTAAATTTTTAGTGATTTAGAAGTCAAATTCATCAAAATTTATATCTAATAAATTTCAACAAATATAAAGAAAAAAGGTGTTTAAAAGTGTGGGATCCCATTCCTTTTTTTTTTTTAAATACAATTTTGATTTGATCTCTAATTTATATGTATTTTACTTTCTCTATTCTGATGATTCAATTAAATCTTAAACTTAACATATCTATTTAAATGCCCTTTTTTTAATTAAAATCATAGAAAAAGATAATGAAAAACAGCGACCCGCGTACCAACTACCCAAAAAGTGCAAAGCTGCTCTAACAATAAAATAATGAAATAGTATTCACCAAGATTGAAAACTCTTGGAAATTCAAAGGTAATGATGGTTAGCCACGAAGCTACTCAAACTATTTAATAATTGAACGTGAAAATTAGTATATTAATTTGAATTAGGTAAATAAGATCCACTAATTTGGCCAGTAATCTAATATTTTCACCAAGTTGACAATGGATTAAAGTTTTAAAACATTATATATATGTGAGTGGTAACAGTGAATACAAAGGTGGTGAAGATGAAAATTTGAAGGTAAAATTTGTTACAGGATGAAAGCAGGAGAAGAGAGAGCTTCAGGTCTTAGCAACGGTGAGGTGTTGACGGAGACGGAGGCTCTGTTGGCGGTTATTGAAGGGATTGGAGGAATACCCGACGCAGCATCCATGGAAGGGAACAAGGTAGTTGGTGAGATATCAAGTATGGTGGAAGAGGATGTGATTGTGGCGCTGAGCGAGGTGTTGGTTAGAGTTAACGAGTTGAGGGAGCGTTTCGGGTGTCTGAGTTTCGGAGAAGTGGTGGAGTTGGTTTACGTGATGAACAGATTGGAGAAGTGCAAAGAGGTGGTGGAAGAGGTGGTGGTGGTTGCAGAGAAACAGAGATTATTATGGGATGCAGTGAGAGAAGTGAAGGAGAAGGTTGAGAAGAAGGTGTTTAGGGAAGAAGAGAAAACGATGAGAACACAGAGACACAGGGCAACAAAGTCAGATAGGTTTCAATTTCCAACGTTTTTTATCGATTCTGTTGATTTGGTCCGGTTTCCCTCCGCAAGGTTGTTGTTGTGAGTGTAAATTACTATTATCATTGTTTTACTTATATAATTTTAAAATGTAATTAATCCCTATTTGTATTTAAAATATTTTATACTTTTTAATATGAATTTTGTTGGTGTTATTATTCATTTTTTAAATAAGATAACCACATTTAAAATGTTATGACCAGCACCATCCAGATAAATAAAAATGAAAAAAAAAATCTTTCAAAAATGTTAAAGAGATCGGTAATAAACAGGTTGGGATTATTTTGTTTATGTGCTTTCTAAGGTTGGTGGGACGTGTGAAAGAATTTTCGCAACTTTGATTAATGCCAATTTAAAAGTTTGTAATGATTTGACATAAGTTTCAAACGTCATAATTTCATAAATAAATGAAAAACATTGAAACGATCAAATTAATATTTTTAAACTATAACAATTTTAGTATTGTATTGTTAAGTTAGTAGTTAACAATATAAAAAAGGTAAAGTTAACTTGTAAGTCATTTCTCAACAAACATGAAATTAATTTATAATAAATTAGTTCTTATAAAAACTATAAAAAAAAGGATTAGTCAAATAACAAAACTAGTAGGGGTGATAATGCATGTCGACTTGTCCTATTTAGACGTCTTGCATTTGGTCCCCAAAATGTAAATTGGGTTGATCCGCTCCACGTTAAAAATGCGAGTTGAAAAGTCTAATCCGTCCTGCATAAGTTTTGGCCCACAAGCTTGTGGACCAACCCACTTTTTTTTTTTAAAGAAAAATCTATAATAAAGGTTTTGATGTTCAACAAATTCGTGAACTTTAATAGGTTCACAAAATTAAACAAGGACTTCGGGAGCAAAGACTTTGAGCAGTTAGATGATAAATTAACAATTTAACATTTTCATCATATTCATATTCATACTTTGACATACATAATGTATTTTTCAAATTTTAAGACATCCAATAATACATAACACTTGTTTTTTCTACTCATACAAGGATTTGAAGCATTTATATAAAAGTCTAGAAAGAAAGTAATCAATATAGTGCAAAATTTTGTTTTGTTATATTAGCCACCGACAAATTATGTGGGTCAGCAAGCTCAATATCTTGACTTGTCTTACATTGTTTTGGTGGGTCTACTGGCCAATAACCAGACTTAACCCACATTTTCACCCCTCTAAAAAGTAGTAAAAAGAATAAAATTGGTGAAACATAAAAAATATACAATAACAAAACATATTGATTCTACTATTTATTTTTAAATAAATTCATCATCGATTATCTAAATATTAGTACTTATTATTGTAAATTTACAAATTAATCAATTTAAAACCTCAATTAATTTAACATTTCCACTTTTTAACTGATAGGTTAATTTTGGAAGAAATTACAACATGATACACTAAATATATATTCGATCTTAATCTACATTCAACCTAACTTAAATTTATGTAAATTAATATAAGAAAGTATTAGTTTGACCTAACTCTATCCAAGTCTAACCTTAATTTTGTTCATGTTAAATTTAAATTTGGATTAAATAAATACTTTTCAAATATTTATAATATTTTTTAAATATATTTTTTCACTCTTATTTTAAAAAATTGTTCACGAGTAATCGTGACCCAATCTTTTCTTTAACATTTTAACTTTGAAAACGTATTTTTAGTTTTCTTACTCTGACCAGTATGAGTCAAAATCAAACTTGAAAATTGGACTAAATTGACATGTGTATTCATTATCATGTCTCCTAATTCTTTTCTTTTAATTTTTAATTTCATTCCAATACACTGGTGCAGGGAAGGGAAATGACAACGATTATTTCCAACTTTTGGCTTTGGGTCCGCAACTGCTACATATACGACCGAAGTAAAAAGTTAGTATTTTATGTCTCGGTTACAACCCGAGGCATATTTAATCTTTACTGCCTCGATTCTCGCACAACCGAGGCCTAATGAGCATCAGAAATTAAAAAAAAAAACACGCAGCGGCACCGGAAGAACCTCCTGGAGGTGCGTGCAGTGGCGGTGTAGGTAGACTAAACAAAATCGTAGTGGACGTTGGTGATGGTTGCTTGAAGAACACGTAGCGGCTCCGGTGGCAATGCACAACTCCTCCACGGTGCAGCGACGGTGGTGGTTGGTCGAAGAAGAAGAAAAAGCCGTGGCGGTGCAGTGCAAGCGACGAAACGATGGCCTGGAGCGTCGGAGGTGTGCGAGATGGTGGGAGGTGTGCGTCAGAGCTGTGCGGGACGGTGGCGCAGAGCTGCGCTGGTCGTCGGAAAAGGGCGGTACGGTGCGGTGCAGGCGACGAAATGCTGGCCTGGAGCGTCGGAGGTGTGTAGGATGGTGGGAGTTGTGCGTCGGAGGTGTGCTGGACGGTGGGAGTTATGCGGGACAGTGGCGCTGGTCGTTGGAGAAGATGAAGGCTGGCCGGAGATGGTGAAGCTCGCAGAGAAATCGGAGAAGATGTCGCTGCACAATGAAGAAATTGGAGTTTTTTAACCCTACGAAGGGATACTGCCTCGGTTATTCGAAACTGAGGCATATTGTATCCTTACTGTCTCGGGTGGGCGCTTGACCGAGGCCTATTGTCTCGCTACTGCCTCGGTTATTAGAGAACCGAGGCATATTGCTTCAGTAAAAAAAATTCAAATTATAGATCAACGTGTGAGTCAAAAAAATTTTTATGCTTATATGCAGCGGATCCGCAGCTGAGACATATAGTGCAATGTAAATGCTCCAAAATGCAATGAAAACACAAACGCGTGACTGTAAATGAATAATTCATTCGCTTATTAACTACGCGTGACTGTAAATGAATAATTCATTCGCTTATTAATTAAATTAGTTTTCGATTCAAACTCATATTGAATTCCATTCTTCAAAAATCTGAATTTTAATCTTTAGTTTTACCGTGTAGTCACTGTAAACAAGTCAGAGAATCAAAATTCTAACTCTCTTTTTATCTATGTGAATTATATGATTATTAATTTTAACATTTTTTTAACAATGATGAGGTACCTTTATTTATTAATTAATATGTTTAATATAATTTAAAAAATATAAATAAATAAATTTATATTAGAAAATATTTTTAATAAGAATTAAGAGTTAATACCTAATAATAATTGATACATAAGTTAAATTTTTGTGTACTATTACAAAATTATAATCACGAGTAATTAATAATTATTTTTAAATCATGCTAGTTTAAAATTGGAAAATACATAATAAATTTATTTATTTTTACCTATTATTAATTTTTCTATTAATTAGATGATATGTTCACATGATTATTATCTTATTACGTGACATTGCTAAATCATTATTATATGTAATTTTATTATTTGATAGGCCATCTATAATATAATATAATATAATATAATATAATATAATATAATATAATATAATATAATATATATATATATATATATATATATATATATACATATTTATTTATTTATTTATTTATTTATTTATTTATTTATTTATTGTGCGAATTATATTTTGGATGAACAAATCTTGTACACCCAAATTTTGCACACTTAAATTTTGGTTAAAATTGAATTATAATAGATATAGTTTTAACTATTAAATTATATTTTTGTAAATTTATATTTTTATTAAATTACATCTGATTCCTCAACAAATCCTTTTATTGTATGATCTCGGTAACCAAGCTGGAAATTTGAAAAATGCAAAACCTTCAAAAAAACAATTTAGAAAATACAGTTTATTTAAAAACATAATATTTTAATCTATTTATAATGAAAAAACATAATACCCACAAAAAGACAAACAATAAATAAAATAGTAATAATATTTGTGTGATCCCAAATTTTCGAGCTCCATTATCAAATGTCATTCCGTCACACAGAAGTCCATCTCCAATAATATTTTATGAGAGTGTCGGATATGTTGGTAAATTTTTAACTGATTAAGTCTATTGGGTGTAATGGTCGATGATTTTATATTTTATAAATAAAATATTAAATTATTATATATTTTTAATTTTAAATTAAAATCATGAAATTATAATGTATCTATGACTTAACAGTCATGTCACTTACCAATCTAATATCAGAGATTCCATTCAAATAACAAATTTGATATAGGATATTAATAATTCAATTAAAATTTTTTAAATTTATTATAACCTTAAATACAAAGTCAAAAACACTAAGTTTTAAAATAGTGAATTAAACAGGTGGATTATTGAATAGTTAGAATATGCAGATGAATCATGTTTATACATTGTTACACATCCCAAGTCTCATAATGTTGTGTTCGGCACGTTATTTAGATAATTGTTTAATTGTTATACATTTAAGATACTAAAATCCTAAAAAATATTTAACTCAACTAATACCTTCAACTTTATAACTCACTGATTAATAATTTTCACCCAAATTTTAAATTGCATGCTATAAACTATTATTCTATTATTAAGTATAATTTAAATTAATAATAATTTTCAACTTTATAATTCATTGTAATACAAATTTTAAAATTTTTATTTTATATTTTATTTTTATGTTATCATAAATTTTAAAATAATTATTAATTATCATCCCTTATAATTTTATTTACAACATATTTAGTAGTATGTTGGAATTTATTCTTTTAGATCATACTGGGCCAGGAAACGCATTCCCATGTCTAATAAAACCGAACATCCTCGCAAAAAACGACCTCGTCTTGGATACAACGTTTTCCCATTCAAACTCAAGGATGCCACGTGGTGAAACAAAGAGAACAACTCACCACGATGTAACCTATGTCTTTGGCTTTCACTACCACCTGTAAAAAAAAAAACATATTTTTATAATGAGAAGTCATTCAAATACATACTATGTTGAGAGATGTTTATATTTTATTTGTCCTCCATGAGATCTTAATTTTAAGATTTTCCTCGACGTATCCTGATGAATTTTTTTTATAAAATTTAAATATTAAAGTTAAGATTTTTGACAAGATCAATGTTGAAACAGGTTTATGCGTGACTAAGTAATATTAAGACATCTTCACATGAAACAAAACTACGAACAGAAAAAACGCGTGTAGTAAAAAAGTGTTTTTTCGTTGATGATGAGCTTTTGCGTTGGTGATATTTGTATAAATACGCATTTGGAAGAGGAGGTGTTTTAGAAGAACATCATCATCAGAACAAAAACAGCCAAAGAGGATTTCTGCGACGGAACTTCCTTTTTCGGCTTTCAGTGTCTCTTTGTTTCTGTCACTCATCGCCACAAATCCCTTCTTTACCCCTTTCTTTCCCTCCTTCTAACCTTCAACGCGCATTCCTTGTTGTTTCCCACTGGATTACGATTCCGATCGGAGCGTCTATTCTTACAAATCAATCGTGTTTCGTTGGATTTGGATTGAACTCTAAATAATGTGCTGTGCCGGTGGACATTACTGTAAGAAGAACAGTGATGTTTGTGGCCAGGTAATTGTAATCTCGTTTACGAAAATTTTCATGTTTTCGCCGTGGTTTCGTTTTGCCCCTTGAGTTGATCTTTGTTTTTATTGATTCTGGGTGTCTTTTGTTTGATGAAAAACTGATTGCATTATATCTGATCTTCAGTTAGGGGCTGGTAATGGTAATTTGGTACTCTGATTGTGACCCTTTTACTATGTGTGTTATTTCTGTGGTCTAAAACTTTTTACTATCTGAGAAATGAGTTTTCAAAGGTATTTTAGCAAAGATGTTGGACTATTTCGTAGGGTAATCTATGGCACACGCTTATACTCTCAGTTCCTTCTTCGGTTTTGTATTTGGCGGAGGGAAAGGGTTTGAGTACGCACACGCGTAATGGGATTGGAATGGATGAACAACAACTAGTTATACGTTCATGATGTAGCTTTTTAGGCTATGATTATTCATTAGAATTGGCCCTCAGTGTTCTTGTCCATGATGCTCGGAGTTCTTCTGATAAATTTCAATGATTATTGAAAAGAATCATGAAAAAACGTGGTTTGAGTGGAGTTGCATTGTCAAGTTAACAAAGATGTTGTATTGTTCTGATGAATGTTGAGTCTGATGTTTATTCTTTGATGATACAGGAGTCGAGTCAAGCATGGGGCATATCAAGAATGTGCTGCATTTTGCGTGCTTTGGATGTAAAAACATTAATATTTGTTTTTGCTGTTGTGCCAATGTGCACATTTGGCATATACTTGCACGGACAGAAAATCTCGTACTTCCTTAGACCGCTGTGGGAAAAACCTCCGAAGCCTTTCATTGTCATTCCTCATTACTACAACGAAATCGTGTCGATGGAAAATCTCTGCAGACTTCATGGCTGGGGGGTGCGCGAGTTCCCAAGACGTGTGTACGATGCTGTGTTGTTCAGCAACGAATTGGAGATACTTAACCTGCGGTGGAGAGAACTGTATCCTTACATAACACAGTTTGTTCTGCTAGAATCAAATTCCACCTTCACGGGTAGGCCTAAACCTCTGGTTTTCAAAGGCAACCGGGAGAAGTTCAGATTTGTGGATTCTCGATTAACATATGGAACCATCGGAGGGAGATTCATCAAAGGAGAAAACCCGTTCATCGAGGAGGCGTATCAGCGTGTAGCATTGGATCATCTCCTTAAGATAGCTGGTATCACTGATGACGACTTGCTGATAATGTCTGATGTTGATGAGATTCCAAGTGCTCACACTATTAACCTCTTGCGTTGGTGTGATGATGTGCCTTCAATCCTTCATCTTCAGCTGAAGAACTATCTATATTCATTTGAGTTTCTTGCGGATGATAACAGCTGGAGAGCCTCCGTTCACAGGTATCAGAGTGGTAAGACAAGGTATGCACATTACCGCCAATCTGATAACTTGTTAGCAGATGCTGGTTGGCATTGCAGCTTCTGCTTCCGCCGTATCAGCGATTTCATCTTTAAGATGAAAGCTTATAGTCACAATGACAGAGTCAGATTCTCTCATTATCTAAATCCCAAGAGAATTCAAGATGTAATATGCAAAGGTGCTGATTTGTTTGACATGCTACCAGAAGAGTACACCTTCAAGGAAATCATTGGTAAAATGGGACCAATACCCCACTCTTATTCTGCAGTTCATCTCCCTGCTTATCTGCTGAAAAATGCAGACAAGTATAGATTTCTCTTGCCTGGAAATTGCTTGAGAGAGGACAGATGATCCTAGGATGCTAATTTATGATGCAGTTTTGTTGTGCAGCTACGGAGATACAGATACTTCTCATACAGTTTCGGTGTTCTGTAAGATTCTTTTGTTCTCCAGAATTTTGTTTTGTTAGAAAAAATTCTTTGATCTTGGAGACAATTGTGTACATAGTTTTTACACTTGATCTTCTTTAAGTAAATCTATTATGTTTATTAGGTTTTAGAATACATGTTTGCAGTCCTGAGGTATTAGTGTGGCTAATTCCCACATAAGAACAGTAGTTTAAAGTTCCCATCACATGATGTTATGAATTAGCGGTGACAGTGATTTTAAGGATTCGTCGTAGTTGTTATTCAAGAATGTTATGGGATCTCATTTTATGAATTCTATTCAAGAGAAGTGCAGCATTACCTATTGCTTGTTTCATAGTTGATTTCTACTCTTACCATGGGATTGTTTAAATTTCTCTGTAAGCGTTTTGTAAAATATAAAAAAAAGAAGAAGCAAACTTTATTATAAAGAAAAATTAGATCATGTATAAGTTTAAAAAACATTTTTGAAGAAATTTATGCAAGAGAGTTGTAGAAAAAATACACTTTTTTGTGAAATTAGAAGATTGATTCAAACACTTTTTGAATACAAGTTTAGATTTGTTGTGTTGGGGATTGCCTATGACAAATTCCAAGAGTCTGATTACACTTTCCAAATTTGAAGTTTTGAATTGGACAAACCGCAAAGACCAATATCTCGTGGCGGACAATGATATGATACCGAGCAATTTTATGTCGTGACGGTAATTCGACTATGTCGTCTTATTTCCAATAATCTCATTATTAATCAGCTCAAATATTATTTTAAGAGAAAATTTAACTGATTATAACCAACAATAATTTAATGGAAAATTACAACAATTTTTTTAGAAATTAGTTTGTAATATAAGCTACTTTCAGGGGAATTGGATATGTTGGTATCAGTTAAGAAATAACAATCCCATAAGCAAGTAATAAGTTTGATTTTTTATAATAAGAAACAAATTGATTTACAATACTAATTTTAAAGATTAAATTAGTATTTTGCAGTGAATAATATCTATTAATTTATGATATCTTAAACAATAAACGAGTGGAGAATAGGGTATGATATGAATCCCACGGATCATGGTGGAAACATCAGAATTAACGAATGAGATGCTTTTTCATGGACTATATACCAATTAAGAATCAGATTTTCCATTTATTCCTACACCCAACCCATGCCTGTGCCTTTGGAATTTTTGGCCTGCAATTGTATATTAATATTATTATCATTGTTATTCTTGTCCTCCACAATAGAGTAAATTATATTTTCCTTTTCTTGGAATTATAAATCCTTATATTGGTTCAAGTTATATTGTATATATCCTTTGTTCTTAAGTGAGAGTGTGGAAGATGAAATCCACAAAACAAACTAAGAAATTAAAACTAAAAAGATGAGAAAGAGTAGCAGCACTAGCATTGCATGCAACATCTGATATACACAGTTACAGTTTTACACTACACTTTAGAAAAGAACACTCAAATGTATAAATAATCAAAAGAAGGAATAAATGTTATGCAGAAATGGTGTGAAGTCTGAACCATATCTTCTGGGGAAGAAAAAACATGGAGGATTTAGAATAAAGCTGCAACAATAATTTAATAGCGCACTCAACTACCTTCAAAATTCCCATTTACATGAATATAATATTACTATGAAGTGCCTATAAAAAGGGTCTGCAAGAGTTGAATGAAAATCACACTAACATCAAACTAAACCTAGAGTTTGCAATGCAAACGAAAATGGGGTTTGGGCAGCGCCAGCACTGCTATGGTGATGAGCGGATGAGGATGGATACTCAGTCTGAGGAAGAAAACTATTTCTTCCATGAAGAGTCTTGGAGCTCTGAGAACAACAACTTCCACAAGCAGCAGCAGCAGCACCCAGCCATGCACATGAACATGCAAAAACAGCCATGCAAATTGGGAGGAGGAATGTTTCAGGAAGGCATGCACAGTGAGCATGGCTTCGGAAATGGTTATGCGCATCATGGGGGTGGCAGAAGGTTCCCTTACGGTGGTAATGGTGGTGGTGGTGGCAGGTTCAATTCTGGTGGGCAACACCGTGAGTATTTCTCCGAGGAAACCGAGTACGAGGAGTTTTACACAGAGGAGCATGTTGGTTCAAAGTTGGGTGAAATGAGATACCAGAATAATAACTGCTATGCCAATGCCTATGACAGGAACATGATTAGCAACATGAACTACAAACCACACAAAGTTCAGTGGACAGCAAAGGGGGTCTAAGTTGCAACCTACACCAACTTCCTCTGCACTTCCTTCTAATGTTCCAATAAAACAGTTCTATTAAAGTGTGTGTTTTCATGTTTTCTTATTTGAATAAGATTCCACCCTGTGTGTTTGGGTGTTACTTTTAATGCCATTAACTTGTTATGTAATAATATAATGTTGTCTAAGATTATGATGATGATTGAGACTAATGCCTTGTGGTGGTTGATGACTGATTAATCGCTTCTGCACATATCGGTTTAGAAGAGCTTTTCAAATTAGTTTCTAAATGGCATCCTTTATATTATTCTATTATAATATTATATTTAAGAAAAAAGTCTCAAAATAATTCTTTTAGTACTAATACACCTTATAAAATCATGTCTAAGAACAAAAAGTCTCAGCTGTTTGATAAATGTATTTTATCAAACAGTTGGTTCATTTTAGGATTTCACTTAAACATTTCTTCAAACAGTTTCAGTATTTGCATTTCCATGTAGTTTCTCTTAATTCTAACTTTCAGAACATGTTTGCGTACATCATTCATTGCATTCTAAACATTCATTGATCACTCCTACTCATGTCAGAGTAATTTCATACTATATTTGCATTTTTTCTTTCATATTAACATGCATTCTGTTACAGCAGTATTGTATACATTCTCTACACTATTTTTAGTTACAATTTTGTGACAATCACCATGGTTAAACTCTCACAAATTAACTACTAAAATCAAAGCTCCTAGGATTGACACTCAGGTTTTCTCTATACTACATTAAAGAGGGAGTTTGATTTTGATTAGAGTTCTATGTGACAGGCCTCTATCATTTTAGTCAGTCATTCAAGTTTTCAGGTTTGAGAGTTATAGCTGCCTATATAAGACTTTCTTCAAAGACAAATAACACACAATTCATCATTTCTAAACACTTTTGGTTTTCTCTGAAGTTCACGTGTTGTTCTTTTCTCAGGTTTGAATACAATTTAGCATTTCACTTCATTCTCTGTTCCATTCTGTTGTCTGTTTTGCTTTGTGCAATTTTCATTTTGTTCTATTATCATTGCTTATTTTAGTTTCATTACCATGTGTACATCAATTAGAGATAAGAAAATTTTGTAATATATAAATGGATGCAGATTTTACTTTATAAGTAAAGATAAATTCTACTTCCTAACATGAGCCGATTAGAGTCAAAGATACATTCATATCATTCGCCCACTGAAGAATTCGAAGATGTCACATACGTTTCCCATCAATTTCTTATTTTACATACTGCTGAAAATGTATAAGTAAATGGTGACGACAGTATCCACTCCAACCAGCTTTAAGATATTCCTATCTATTATATATGCTAGTGCTCAAAGATCCACATCTAATTTTCTTTATGTTTGCTTACAGCTGAGTGGTATCAGATTCAGCCTTATCATCACAGAATTTCTTTTCTTATTTTGATAAATGCCTTATCATCACAGAATAACAGCATATAGATGATGTATATATATAAACATATACACGGTGACAAAAATAAAGAAAGAATGATGAAGGTGTGAGTAACAGAAGGTATAGCAGATAGAAAATGGAAAGCCAAAACCTGAAGTGGAGATACCGAGGGTGGTGCCCCTCGAATGATTACGAGGTGCATGAAGTAACAGGGCCTGCACTACGCAAGCGTTTTGATCGTCCTCTTCATCAGAAGGGTCATGTGGCCTTCAAAACCATCCTAGAAGAACCAATACCAGTAGCAGCAGAAGCAACACCTGTTCCTGATACTCACGAGACTTCTAAAAGTGCTTTTAGGAGCGTAGACCAAAATGCTGACGCCTTTATCAAACAAGAGCGAAGAAGGATTGAACTTGCCAGGCTCAAATCTTTGGGACAAATTTAGTTACTCACCATCTTAAGGCCATGCATGTGCAGGGTTATCATATATATATATATATATATATATATATATATATATATATATATATATATATATATATATATATATATATATATATATATATATATATATATATATATATATATATATAGATGCAAAATATACTCTTAAGCCATGTATCTTTATTAGAGTCTGGTTTTTCATTTTCAGCAGAATAATGCTTGAAGCTCTAGTTAATCAACTTCTATAAAGTGTATCTCTATCCACAGTTGAATAACAAAAATCTAGTCATACTTTACCTTGAATCTTCTCATCCTTTGTTTTAAGCGAAGTGTAACAGCAGCAATTTTTCACAATTCTGTAAAATGATTTCCCAATTTCATCCAGTGAACATCCTCGTTGGGTAGCAGAGCTGCATGTTCAAATCCTAAGTAATACAGTTATAAAACAACTTTTAAAAACTTGTTCAACTATAAAATTCACCACCGTTTTGTGCAGTTCATCATGTTTACGGTAGTTCAGACATGATTGTTGTGTTTGGTCATTAGTTGTAATGATTTGTTCACGTTCAATGTGAAAAGCAAAGGTTTATGCTTCTCCATTTCTAGGAGTGGCAGAAAATAACCTTCAGACCGTGTAAACCAGTGACTTTCGGATTTCACACTCCCAAAGCTTTTTTTATATATAAAAAAAAAGTTAAATATGTTTTTTATACCTTAACTTTCAATGAATTTTGGAACTAGTCAATTTCGAAATTTTGGATCAATTTAGTCTTTCATCTCTCGAAATACGTGCATTTAGTCATTTTAATCAAATTTTGTTAAATTTATTTAATATTTCAAACGCGTTTCATAATAGTATTTGACTTAACATCAAAGCAACAATGTGTCAAATAATTTAAACAATTCAAATACAATCTTGAAATACATACGAAACATCAAATAAACATAACAAAATTTTATTAAAAAGACTAAATCCGCATATTTCGAAGAAAGATGAAGAACTAAATTGGTCCAAAAGTTTCGAAATGGACTAATTTCAAAATTCACTATAAGTTAAGGGACCAAAAACATATTTTCATATTATTTTATATAATGAAAAAAAATTAAAAAAATACTTTCAGATTATACCACAAATATTTTTTGATGGACAAAAAGGCAAAGGGATTATTTTAAAATTTATGAGATGCGGAAAGAAAGTATGGGGGTGTAAAAAGAAATACCTGTCAGCTTTACTTTGTCAACCCTAAACACGGCCCACTTTCCACACAGTTCATTTCATGTTCTGCTCCACAATTTCATCCTGCAGCCCATTACATTTTAAAAATTTAATTTTATCCAATTTTTTTATATTTTGAGTCATGAAAGGTATAATTTGAAAATATTTCAGAATATACAATTAAAATATAAAAATTATATTCAGAACATTTTCAAATTATATAATTTAAAATATAACTTTTTATTTTAGGTTATATGTTTCGAAATATAGAATTAAAAAGCCATCCTCATGTTTTAGGTGAAAAGTGTAGTCCAATTGATTTGATTCTAATAACTTTTAATTGTATAAATCATATGCCGAATAACGCATATTTTTAAAATATTAAAAAAAACTTTTTATTTATTAACTCCATTAAAATACCAACATTCATGCAAGTTTGTGTCTATAATGGCTTCAGATCCTTTCCCGTAACATACATAATCAGTGTATGATATCTTAGCCATCAAAATTTATGATTTATTTTTATTAAAAATGTTATAAACTAATATTTAAAAATAATGGAAGAATGAGATTCAAAGAATACTCGCGTATTTATTACAGTTTTGGAAATTCTTTTATTGCAACAGAAAATGCGAGGGTGAGGGATCTTATATTCGTTTTTACAAGTTTTAGTTGTTAGGGATAGTTGTTTGTCAGTTTTTAATTTTTAATTTTAAAAACAAAAAACTTATTTTGTAAATTCGATGTTGAAGTACTACTTAATCCAATTTTAAAATATTTTTAATCAGTTTTCAAAATAATATTCTTGCCCCGTAGTTTTTATTAGTTTAGGTTTCAAATTCTTTTAAAAAAAATGATAATTTAAATCAAATCAACACTATCAAGAACGTATTTTCTATTCAAATAATTAAATTTAATTATATATAAACAAATTGTTCTGAAATAAATATATAATATATAATTCTGTACAAATTCACAAATGTCTATTATTAAAAAATAAACAATATTTATATACATACCGATTAAATAGTAATAAAAAATTATACGGTAAAACTGTATACATAGTTAATAAATTAGTAATGGCTGATTGGTTAAGTTCAATTACATTAACGAGTTTCCTTTCTCTTTTTTTTTTTTTTTAATTTCGTTTTCAATTAATGAATAGGCTGGTTCTACTCATTTTTTCCCCCTAGAAAATACACACATATATACTCTAATAAATAAAAGTAATATTATAAATTATCTATTTTTTCTTCACTCATCTATTATTTATTTGTGTTTTTTTATTTCTCAGACGTAACTAAACAGTGTTAAAATAATGTTTCAGATCTGAGAATTTTGTAGGGAAAAAAATCAGTGTGTGGCATTAAATTCGGTGCATTCTTCACGATTGCAAACATACCGTCACCACTTAATAAAAAATCTGTTTCGGTTCTAAATATGAAATTATGATGCAATATTTAAACTAATAAAATGAAAATGAAAATAAAAATAAAAATCTTTATATTCGAATAGTACGAAGTGTCGGAGGGGGAATTATATATAGAGACATTTTATTCTTCCACGATAATTTTTTCAATTTAAATATGATATCGATCTATTTTTAGAATACTATAAAGGACAAGTAAGTACTTTTGTGATACACAATTATTAATATCTCCCTTAACTTCATAATGCAAGAGTCGTGCTGAATTTTCGTTTCCCTCTTTTTATAATATTCCTTCAAAAATATATCAACATTAAACTCACAAAAATATATAGTATTTCACAGCAAGCAAAGTGAAAATTACAATTTTACAAACAGAGAGTAGAAATATATATATAAGTATCTCTAATTATGAATCATTAAAATTGAATCCTTAAATATTTAGGTTATAAATTCTGAAATTATTCCATTCAAACTTGAAACCAAGAAGGCAGAACAGAACAGAAGTATTAAACTGAAATTATGCAGAATGATGATGCAGATGCAGTAGTGAAAATTAAAGGAACTCTCAAGTTTGAAGCACTGTCACTTACAAAAGCAAGCAAGTAATTAAAAGCAACACCATCTCTCATTTTGTTCCATAAAAACTAGACACAGAGGAACTGAGTTGGTTGCAGTACCTTTACATATCAAAGTAAAGAAATTTAGATATATACACACACGTAACAGGTTACAAGAACAAGAACTAACTCTGCTACGTAACAGGTTACAGGAGGAAGAAGAGTATGTGTGTGAACTAATCCATGGAACGACACAAGGGACATGAGGAGTGTTTGTTATGAAACCATTTCTCCAAACAACCTCGGTGGAAGTAATGTTTGCAAGGCAACTCGCTAACCTCTTCATTGCCTTCAAAACGACACAAACAAACGCAGCACTCCACCATCCTCACACTTCTTCTCCCCATGTCCTTCCGCAATGCCTTGTACTGAGTTATCGACACCCTCCTTTCCCGTGAACTTTCACGACACTCTTCTTCGGTGTTCTCACCGTCACTTTGACTTTGACTTTGACTTTCACTTCCTCCCACAACTTGGAGCATGGATCTGAACATGTTCTTCAACACCGCCACCGAGAGAACCGTGTTTATCACCAGCACCGGAAGCACCCCTTCCGATGCACTCGGAAAATTTGAGAGACCCATCACGAATCACACAAAACAAACCCACTTGTTCTTTGATGAATACTACAAATTATGTTATATATACAGAGAGAGATACACTGTACTATAGTGAGCTCTGTTGGTTCACATATCCTTAACTAGACCGTGGTAACCATAGGCGTAGGCGTAACCATGGTTGGGTAACCGGAGGGAGGGTTTAATTTACGCGTGGCAACACGTGGAAGAATTGGTGTGTGAAAAATGAAGAACGGGCTTTGGCATCAGAAAGAGGATCGCTGAGAAGAGGACACGTGTTCACAAAGATATGCGGTGGCAACAATCCGAGGTTTCTAGATTTTCGGCTGCTCCATCAGCGAAAGCTCTTAACTCTCGTTGCCCCCAATCAATTATCACACTTCAGATTTTTTTTCTTTCACCATTCTTCATTTTGACACATGTTAACTATATTCTATTTTTTTTTTTTTTCATATGATATCTAAAAACTACTTCAACTAATATGCATAAAATACACGGATTGTGTAAGTTTTAATAATAAAAAACTATTGTTTGCATGATTTTTTTTTCTCTTTTAGAACGAAGCACTTGTACGATTTATTATGATATTATTTTTCATATTTACGTTAAATTGGTAAGAAGAAAATATAAATTATTTATTTTGTAAGTTAACACTATATGGTCGACATAATTTTTGAGCGTTGTATCTGCGTACACGTGTGCGATGCCTTTTTCCAAAAGACTTTATTGCCAAACAAAATACAGCGATAACGCGTTTTTAACGAAAAAAAAAGAGCTGGTTGTCAAAATAATTTCTTTTCCTTTTGTATGTTTCTTTATGCTTTTATTAATGAGTGATTCATTTTATTATGACAAGTATTTGTGTCAAGTATACAAAACTTATTCTATGCTTACTTTTTAAATAACTAATGTTTTCTCGTAACGTATACATATACATATAATGAAAAATTGATTTAAGTGTATACAATTAAATGTAATGTTATATCTTCTTACAACATCATGATAACATCATGATAATACTTTTCTTATTCCATAAAAAACCATTAAATGAAAAAAAAAATGCACTTAACATCTTGTTAAAACTATCTTTTTTACTTAATTGAGAAAATTTTTGAAATTATAAACAATTAGACGTACTCACATGATAATAAGATGTTTGACTTAGTTAATGTTTAGAATTAGTTTTATGTTAAGATAAATTTTATTTATGTCCGTTAGTATCATTGAAATAAATATTGAGATATTAAAATTTAAGTGAGATTAAGTATTATACTAAATATGGACAAGAAGATTGAATATTAAATTTGAAAAAAAAAATCCATAAATATATTATCGATGTTCTTGATTAAAAATAATATTCATTTTAAATATGTTTTTTATATTTAATCTATTTTATAGATCATTTCTGTATATTTTGTATATTAATGGTGTATTTTGTTTTTACATTTTAGAATCCAAACCCCGATTCACATATCATTAAAAATCACACAAAAGGTTTGATTTTTTTTTTTATATTTCATTCAATATAAAATATTGGTTGGTTTTAAATGATTTTTTTGTCAATAGATTGACTTCCTTTTGAGAAATCAAACAATTCTCAAGTTCATTTCACATCAACATACCAAGATCTTTTTGGAGATCTTTTATACAATTTTGTTAGCTAATCTTTCTTATCTTTCTATCTTTGGCTTCTGTCACCAAAATCGCTTCGTCTACCTCTTTTATTTGGTCTTTTTTTCTTGAGTGTTTTGGGTCTTTCTCTTTGTTTGGAGTAGTTGATTAAGTAGTTCTGCCTTCTTCTTTTTCTTTTTCTTCTTCTTCTATTGCTCGTGTACCTCAAGAGACCTAACAAGCTCTTCAACTGAGAGCGTTAACAAGTCCTTAAACTCCTTAATCACACCCATACATTTTCAAATTCGTCGATTAACAATTTCAATATCTTCTCCACAACGTGACTAACAAGCAATGTCTTTTCATCTTCATGCTTTCCAACTCATCCCTAAGTGTTTGAAGTCAAATCTTTTTCACACGATCATCTCCCTTATATGTCTTCTCCAATATATCCCACACTCTTTTTTGAAGATTCAGTCTTGCAATGTTCTCAAAGTTAGACTCACCAATAGCTTGGTATAATATGTATAGAGTTGCCTTATTCTTTTCATGCTACTTTCAATGAATTCATTTGGGCATTCGTCCACTTTGTGATATTTGTTGATTCATTTGAAGACTCCAATTGTCATAGTTGTTCATCTTTGTCAATTGAATGGGGACACACTTATTTGTATGATTGATCATCTCATTCTCTCTTTTTCAAACACTTTGACACTTAAATTTTCTAGTTCAAATTGATTTACCTATGTTATTGTTGTGTTATTCATGCAATCAATAATACAATTTATAAACTCACATATTCTTAATCGATGTAGTCAAAACAGACAAAAACAACGACCAACATGGTAATTATTCGTAAGATTACAATTGTTGATACATTAACTATCCATAAAACTTTAATAACTAATACATTTAAATTTATTTCAAACACAATAGAAACATCAACGGTCCTAGTTTAAGTGTGGGGACCATGTTTTCAAGTTCGGTCAACATGTCACCCTCTTTAACCAAACCAATTCATCCTTTGAGAAGTGGCTCATGAATTATTAACTTTCATTAGTCAAAGATTTCACATTGCAATTTCAAGATTTCTGCTTTTCGAGTCTCGGACTCCATTTTCTCACCTTCTTCCACTGTATTTACATGAAAAATCTATATTGGTAGAAAATGTTCGAACTTTTATGTCGAGAACGATACCCTGAATCTTACGTTCGTGTCTAACTAATACCAGTGGCCTGACCCAGTTAACGGTGATCCACAACACACGAGACCAATTCCAAAAGTCTTTAGTTGTTTTATTGTTCCTCAAACACTTGTCCAGATATTGAAGAATCTGGTTGAGTTGTCCTCATTATAGAGAGTTGATCAAATGTTGGATTCATCCTCGAACAAGTTGAGTTGATTAAACTGACGGTAATGAACAAAAAAAAAAAAAAAAAAAGTGTCCCACAGGAACCATTAGGAAACCAATCTAGAAAGTTCACCACAGTTGAACATGTGATGACTTGAACACAACGGTACCGCGGAAATAAATTTGGAACCACGCATATCCAATTTGCGCCCCACACCAGATTCTGAAAACGACCCTCCTCTACTTGTCTTCGTGTGGGTTTCTTGTGTCAACACATGGAAAGTAATACTATAATGGGATATTTTATAATTGAAAAAAAAAAGAAAAAAGAAGTTTATTTGAACAAGACATAGAATAAAAACAATAAGAACAAGGTCGACAAGCATGTTTCTATTTCTTATATTAAGTATAAGAGGGACTTGGATCATGTCACAATCGACTCATGCCGCAATATCAATTTTCTTCACTTGATTAACTCAGTTTAGGTACAGCAATTCTCCGTGAAATTGATATTTGATCCCTAGCTAGAACTCTAGGTTGTGATTGCAAAGGAATATACTTTTTTCTAAGGGAAAAAAGAAAAAAAAATCTATGGCTAGTAATGGTGGTAAGTGGTAATGATATCTGTGTACAAGTCAAGTTTGGCTGTGGAACCCCTAATGAACAGTGGAATTAGATGTATCAATTCCTATGGACTTGTAATACGCGTCTTCTGCATTTGCCAGCCGAGTCTGAAACATGGTCCACTCCTTTCTGCACCTCTCCCTCACCTAGCACCAACAACATTTGAACATCAACAAATTTCATAACCAAAAGACTATTTCCACTATGACACACAACTTCTTCAATAGACTCTTAATGTGGGAGAAAAAAAAGGCAAATTAATATCATGGAACTGGTAAAAGATAGTAGCATACCCCTTGCCATGGTGCTTTTCCTGTTTGAGATTCACCCTGCAAAGAAACGGAATATTAATAAGCATTTTACAATGTGATTTTTGAGTAAAACTGTTTGGTTTAGAGTAATCAAGGCAATGGAAATACCTGATTCCCTAGAGAGGGAAGACCTTGGTGAACAATCCACTGAGAATCAACAACTCCAATCTTCTCATGTGCAGGCTATGTCAGAAAAAGGATAATAGTTTAAAGCTCATAGCATCATGCATGGATAGCATTTTATTTTTCCAATTTTGTTTCTTTTCATTGCATGTTCTTATCCTAAGAACACACCAATTAGATGAGTACACAAAATATGAGAATGGACTTACCTCTACACATCTTCTAAGAGCAAAATCAAGACCCCACCCGTGGACCAAGTCATTCTGCAATTTCCAGTGGTACAATACAAGCATAATGTTAGCAAGTGCTTAGAGAAACATTGAACAACTAGTCAAAGGCGCGCATAGAACAAACAACTAGTCAAGGGGCATCTTCTAAAACAATCAATACTTTAGGATTAACCGGTTAACCTGAATCATATGCCACACGCAGCGCCATGCATCACGCGAAAACACTGGAGCCATGATTTCAACAAATCTACATTTGTGAAACAGTGACAACATAATTATATACAGATCAGAAGACAAGATAATGTAATGATAATATACATCAGCAGTTACTCACGCTGCACAAGGAGGCAAATGAGGATCAGAACACCATCCTGGTTTTTCCTCTGTTACTCTAATAGAAATACAAGAAAATAAACAGTTAATGCATGTTCTTTGAAGTAATGACCAGCACTACAAAACTGGTGCAGCATTCCAATCGTTCTTACTTGTGGACTTCGCGATCACCTCTTCTTTTTGTCATCTGCCATGTCAAGCCCTTATTAGGTTCCAAACCAGGCTGTGAAATCTCCAAGCCGTGCTTCCTCACCAGTTTTAAGTACCTGCATATGAAATAAGAGAGGCACGTGAAACTTTTCTTAAAAATAAAAACTTCAAAAAATTTCACTTTCATATCCAATACTCACTCTTCTGCATCGAAGTGCTCAACACCCAGGTCTTCATCCCATATGAATATATAGTCATATGGTGCCACAATGTCAGGATGCAAAAACCGCTTGGCATACCACCTAAAAGGAAAAAGCTAAAATTGTCAATATGAATTAGGTTGTCAAAAAACAATATTTCTTGCAGAAATCACAGCAATATTAAATCATCTAAAAGAAATAATGAACAGCTTAGCTCCTTACCATTTGGTCTGTTTGCGAGCACTCACATGAATAGCCTGCTTTGACCATTCAAACTCGTCCCATTCAGTTGTTCGGCCATCATAGTGAAACAGAAGGACAGTGAAATTTCCTGAAAACTGTTCGAGCAAAGTTTTAGTTAAAAAACAAATGAGAAGCATGTGCAAACAGAGAGAGACTGAGAGACAAGAATGGACTGACTAAAACCTTTTTCACGGCTGCATCAATATTATTTTTCTGCTCATAGCCAACAGTGAAGGTTACAAGGTAATTTGGCTTGGACGTTAGATCCTGAAAGTGTTGACTTAGTTAAAAGCTCTGTCCACTTAATATTTGTTTGATTTTTTTCATATAAGCAAGCAAAGAATCTGACCAAACATATGAAAGACTTCTTTTTTCTAGTCCTTTTTACCATCATGTAGCACTTAGATGAAGAGTTGATATAAAATTAGCTTCATCACAAAAATGGCAAGATTAGGATACACACCTCACTGGGCTTACCCCACAATCTACGCAAATAAAAGTCCGACTCAGCTTCAACAATACCAGGAGGTAATCTTTCTGCACCTCTTGGATTTGATGGAACCCAAATCTGAATAGAAGCAAGAGAATGAGGAGCAGGTGATTGATCAATAATCAGATATACATACAGACTCTCTAAGTAGCCATTCTTGGAAGTTGAATGCTCTTATCAATATTGAATTTTTGAACAAGAACATGAAAACGACAGTATAAAAGCTATGGATCCTTAACTACATAGAATCCCCATTGTACCTTTGATGTATCATTTAATGCTTGAACTTGAGATGAACTTCTCTTGTTAGCATTATTCACAAAAGACCATGCTTGGCGACCTGTATATCTGTCTTCAATGTAGGAAAGATCGATGGAGGGAAGCAGGCCAGATGGGAGATTCAACTGCAAATTGTTAAGTACTGTTAGCATAGCATTATCAAGTTCAACAACATGAAACCATTCGAAAAAATTTGCTTCTGCATAGAGTATGCTATAAAGATGAGAGGAATGAGAAATACTCAGTCTGCACCTTTGTTATTGACAATGTTGGAACTGATACTCCTATAAAGAATCCGAAAACTATACCAATAAAAGTTGTCACAAAAAACCTCATAATTTCACTTGGTTTTCTACCACCAGAACTGCAGTAAATGAAATGGAAATGTCCAATGTCAATTGAAGGGAGCCGATGACTGTAACTAGAATCCACAAAAATTCTTGTGAGAAAGACAAAGTTAGGTATCACAAATAATTAGACCTTCGAGTGATAATGCCCATCTATGTTGGAACTTCTGTAAAATGTATGTTCATAAAACTATATGCAGGAACTATTCCTCAGTTTATCAACTGGCAAGTATCCTCCGTATAAGAAACAGCTACGTACGCTTGTCAAATTAGAATAATAGAAACCCTGCTAAAGGAACAAACAAGAAAGAACAAGAAACATAAAAACTTTGGAACCAGATAATGATTCTAATGTCAAGACAACACAAGAGATAACTGTTTTATGAGAGAAAAAAGGTTATGTAAAGTGGAATACTAAGTATACAATATGAGCTCAAATCCCCAACACACCAGTGGCATTCACAAGTAATTTTACTTGTCTCCTATTCATGAAGTTGTTTCACAACCCAAGAAGCATGGCAAAGTATCATAGCACCATTCTGTTGAAATTTTCAACCATATCAATCAAATGGCAGCTATGGAATGGAAGCAAGAGCACCTCTACAAGGCACTGCGGGTTAGTGTCCTAGAAGTTGCCAAGTAGAAAAAGCAAAGAAACCAAATTTAGCTAACAGCCGTTGAAGAAATACACCGAGTTATGTGAACCATAAACGAGAAAAGAATGTGCCTTTTTCCACAATAGCCTCCGAAATTAACTCAGTTAGGAGGGACAACTCATGTGATATTTTTGACAGAAGATGATACGGATTTCACAGACCAATAAAGAGGATAATGACCCCCAACTTAGTGGCTAAACAATTGCAAAACCATGCGGCAGTTCCTATGTAAATATAGAAACTACCATTAAAGCATTCAAATAAAAGGAAAGAAGAAAAAGGAAAGAGAAAATGTAAAATTTACCATACGTGAATTATTTTATTTTTTTAGTAACATAAGGATTTACAATAAAAAAACTCCCGAGGAAACTAATTATAAGCTTTTAAACGGGCACGATTCTCCAGCGTGATAAAGACGCAATGATTGTGCCAGTCAACATAAACTGAATTCATAAATCATTTAGCAGAATCTTCATCTCTAAACTGAAGCTGTATTGTATATGCTACGACCCGCGTGATCCTAAATTAATCTTTCTTTCAGAAAAGAAGGGAAAAGGGGAAAAACGTTACATAGGATCATATTTTAGGGAAATTTAATCCTACTAATTAAAGCTTCCAACTTTAGTTCATCGATTCTGCAACAAGAAAGACAAGAAACAAGAGAAAACAAAAAACTTACCAGGAACAAGTGGAAGATCTGAGCAAATTTGGAAGCTTTTCTGGTAAAAAGCAGAGGAAAAAAACACCCCGAGTGCGAGGAGTTTGATGGTGTTGATCGAAAAACAAACGTGGATATTATAGAAGGAAGAAAGAAAGAATTTTTGAGAGGCAGACACGTATAAAGAAATAAATGAACAAGAACAATGGAATCTTCCTCCCTGTGTGTGGTTTGGGTTTATATCACTACCAAACAAGATCTTTAGAGTTTAAACAGCATGGAAGGACATGGTCCTTTATCTTTCACCTTTCTTTGGGTTTTGGGTTTTGAGTTCTTCTCCTACTGGATCGTAAAAATTGATTCTTGTGGAGAGAGAGAAAGAGAAGATAAATTGTGATTGGTGATTGTATTTGAAATTTCAAATGAAGTAAAAATTAAGATGAATTGTGAGGTGCTGTGTTGGTGAAAAAGATAAGAAGCAGCAAATAAAAAAACAAAGAAATAAAAAGTGATGTTATTTATGGAATGGTGTTTTGTTAATTGGTTTAAGCAAAGATTAAGGTAGAATGAATGAGATAATGAAATCCATGAGGTTGTTTCTGTTTCGCAGGAACTGCCATGTGTTGTGACTAAACCAAACAATGGAAAGACCAATCTCGACTTTTATATTTCTTTTTTTATGTTTCAATCAATCTTTAAAAATTAGGGAATGTTTGTTATTTTAACAGAAATGGAATGTTTGTTAAATAGAGTTTTTTTTTTATTTATTTATTACTTGCTGCTTCCTAAGGTCTGAATAGTTTGTTATTAGATTTTTTTTTCAATAAATTAATAAATAACGTGTTGAGGTAATACATTTTAATTTCACATTTAATGTATACGTGTGCCTTCATGATAAATGAGTTGGTATTTTTTTTTTTTATGTTCTGAATTCCTTAAGATTTTAATGAGAATTCGATATTATTTGAGTATGAGAATGATATAAATATCAAATAACTATCAGATAAATATGATAAAGAAAAGTGTATGTAAGTTTCTTTGATATTACTTAATAAAAGAAAAAAGAATTTGGTAATTTAAATCGGAAACGTACATGAGAACAACTATGATATAGTAAAGACGAAGATCCAATGAAAATATACATATTCATTTACGTCTTCATATCCACATTAAAAAAAATGGATAGTACTGATACTCCATTTTTAAAGAAAAATAAGTACTATACATACCCATATTTAGTTAATGATTTTTTATAGAAAAACTAGAGTTTCGAATAATATTTGGAGGACAAGTTCATCATTTTCATACTTTTTCTTTTGTTTTAGACACTATAATTTATTAAGTAATTAAAAAAATATATTCTTTTATTTAATTCTTTGAAATTTATTTCTAGGAGATTTATTTTATCATTATTTAACATTTTTTAATTGTTATATGAAATTTCATTCATTATTTGTAGAATTATAATTTTATCATTGATTTAAATATTAAAATATGTATACTTTATATTGAATATTTTACATTTTCTTCTTTAACATTGATTTTTTTTCTTAAATTATTTAATCGGTATTTGTTGTGTATTTTTAAAACAGTTAGCTCTTCTGATTAAACACTTGTTATGTATATTCTTATAAATACTTTTTTAATATAAATATGAATTAGGTTGTTATCAAATTTTATAATGAATAAATAATTTCATATATTGACATTATTTTAAACTTATGAAAAAATCTAAAAATGTTTTTTTGAGAAAAATAAATAGAACTAAATGTTAGTTTTGTTCAATAATTACCATTAAAACGCTATTATTCAGGATAACTATCATAGTTTACCAGGATAATCAAACTATTCGGAGTAGCTTTAGCATATTATATATATATATATATATATATATATATATATATATATATATATATATATATATATATATATATATATATATATATATATATATTATTAAATGATAATTTGATTACAGAAAGCACTATATTACCCTAACGTTGACATTTTTGTTGACTATAATATATTTACGTATTAACTTCAACTACAATCTAATTATTTCATATTCTAATTTAATGTATTAGAATGTAGAAGTCTTAATATAAATAGTAATGCATTTAATAAGGACGGTTGAGCAACTTTACGTAACAACAAAAATGTTGATATAATTAAAGAAAATAGAGGAGTGGTAGATAAAAAAAAAAAAAAAGATTGTATGATTTTATGAAAGTTTAGAAATAATTAGTTCCTTTTTTAAAACATTACTTTTGCAATGCCCTCATTCGTTGTTTTGTTGTAATTAGAACATTGCTTTTATTTAGGTGTGTGTGAGTTTTGGTGATAACCCTAACAAATCAAAAACAGTTACCAAAGCAACATCATAAACCTAAGACCCAACCATTTCACCACACAAAAGCTCATCCATACCTTCATTTATAATCCCTAATTAACCTTTCAACCAAATCGCACCACAAAATGCAAATTAGGGTTTTTGTGTGTTGATTTTGTTTTCAGTAATATGGACGAAACTCTTCAAACAAAAACTTACGTAAAAGCTCAGGTAAAAAGAAAAAAAAAGTTATAACAATTAAAAAAATATAAAAATATCATATTTTATTTTTTTATCGATTTAAATATATTTTTTATCCCTTAACTTTTACTTAAAATTACAATTAATCCAATTTTTAATTGTGTTTCACCGTAAATGATAACGTTTGACCATATTATTATACACGTGTCAATTGAAATTATTTTTTTAATAAATTAAATTAAAAAAACTTTAATTATTTTGAAAACTTTTTAAGACACACACTCCAAAATAATTAAAGTTTTAAATAATTCAAAGCCAAATTTGATCATCTATAGAATACTTAGACAACTTACAAAATTTATTTTTTTAATACATCAAATTAAAAATTGAAAACTTTAATTATTCTTAAAACTTTTCAAGACAAACACTCCAAATGAATCAAAATTTTTAAAAAAAAAAAGTTAATCAAAATATTAATTGCAATTGACACATGTATAATAATGCGTCCAAACATCATTATTCATGGTAGAACACTATTAAATAATTCAGCAAAATTAATTTTAACGTCGTTTTATTTCTGAAACTAAATATATTGAATAAATTTTAAGATTAAATTAGTTCAAAATTTATATGATAAACTAATTCTAATTTTATTTCGAAGAAATTAAGAAACATGTTTAACTTTTTATTATTTTAATATTTGTTATTTCTACCAACTTTATTTACACTTTGATAAATATGTGTGAGTGAAACCTAAGTAAAAGTTTATGATAGGTAAATAAGAAATAACAACCAAGTACATTTTGTGGTTCCACCATAGTACACATTCTTTTAATTTCACCATTTTCATTCATAGCCAAAAACTCACCACATAGTGAGGGGACCAACATATTCAATGCTCTGAAATAGTAAGCAAGAACAAAAAAATTCAAACCAGTTGTTGTAAAGTTAGGCACAATAGTAATACCATAATTAATATTCAAATTAATTAAAAATAGTCAAAGAAATTACCATAACCTACTTTTTCATAAATATTAAAGCAAGTATTTAAAAAATTATTTTACTTCAGCCCCTAAACCATCAAACGCATTATTGGATTCATTTTAAAATAGCACAAAATAAACAGATTTTCAGTTTAGAAAAAAATTTGATTCATAAGTTTCTCAGTTCGTGGACTCAAATCAATTTTGAAATTGTTTTGGTTATCCATAGCCAGAGTTCAGTTTAAATTATTTAAAGAGCCAACAATTTAATTAATCATAATTGTGTGCTTATAAGATCAGATATTTAAAAAAAGGAACGATGAGTGATAATACATCTTGAAATTCATATTTCAGCATTATCATTGTTAGATAATAGATAATTTAAAAAAATTAACCAAATATCAAATTGACTCCATGGCCCAATGGATAAGGCGCTGGTCTACGGAACCAGAGATTCTGGGTTCGATCCCCAGTGGAGTCGTTTTACTGATAAATCCTCAATTTTTTACAATTGTTTTTTTTTTCTTTTTTAAGAAATACAACACATTTAGAGTAAATAAATAAATAATTGTGCATGAATTATCAAAAATAGGTCTACAATTTTCTAGATTTATGAGTGAAACACATCTCGTACACCAACAATAAGTTTATAGGTGCTTTGTTTCTATCACTAGATTGTTCAGCCAAACATTTTGACATATATGTAACAAAACTTTGGATATGCTTCACAAATATCTTCCTACAAAATTTTAAAATAAACAATATTTCTAAAGTTAAAAACAATTTACTAGTGAATAAACATGGAAAGATTTCTCACGGAAATTCTCTGAATTTTCATAAATTAATTTATAAATAGTATTTTTAGTTAGCTTTAAAATGGATCCTTTTATAGTATTATCTTATGTTAAGTTGGGGTTAGGTTACCTACAAAATATCGTCACTTTTGTTCTAACTCTTAATTATATATTAATTTTTCTTATCAGAACTCCTTTCTGATATCAAAAGTTACTTTTCAAGTCAAGTATGGAATGGAACAAGGTCCATGGGCTCTTTTAGCATTAGTAAGGATGCTGTTTCTTCTTGCACCTCCATAAATTTCTTCCCGCACTCCCATGTAGAAAGATTTCATTTTGTGTTATCTGATGCCTTCCAAGAATTGGAGATAGTTAAGAAAAAAAATAATTTTTGGATGAGATAATCTGAAAGACATTTGACTTTTAAATTATACATTCTGGAAGTTATCTTTTACTTTTGAAAGTTATTTTTTTTTTTTAAATATTTATGAGTTACATGATCAAAAGTTAATTTTTTGGTTGTCATATTACACATCCTAAAAATCATTTTCCATGCAGTCCAAAAAAAGATAAAAATGAAATTTTTAATATGGAGTGCAATAAGAAATTTATGGAGGTACATAAACAAACTGACTAGTAAGGAGCTTGTTTGTAGTTTCGTTAGCTTAGTTTTGTCTTTCTTTCTTCTTTCTCCACCCTGTGTTTTTCTTTTGCACCTCGGAGATATTAAAATCTTCATTTTGTCTAAGTATTTTTTTTTTTTATTATTATTGAAACTTCTGTGCAATCTAAGATTTTAAAACATATACTTAATTATATAACTTGAATCGGTAATTTAAGTTTTAAACGTGACTTTCAAATTATATAATTTTAAATTTAAAAGTGACATCCAAATTTCATAATTTAAAAATCATCCTTTTTTTGTAAAAAAAAAATTTCCAAATTCCTCTAATTTCCCAATATTACACTGATGAAGTTGAATCCAAACTTTTGACCACACTACACAAAAATAAAATAGTTAAGGTGGTTATGACGATAATGTATGGCGGCGGAAGAATGAGAACAATTTGTCTTTTACGCGCGCATAGAGATACACGACGATAAAGACATTCTGAATTCTCTCAATTCTTTTAATTTTTTATTATATTAAAATATGTCCAAAACTACCACTTATTCCTACATTGACCACCTACATTTGAAACTTCATACCATGTCCAATTATTACATATAAAAATAGTTTTGATTAGTATGATCTAAATAAATATCGTTTTATCAAATTCATATGTCATAATGTTGTATAACCTTGAATCTATAACGATAAAGAACGTTTCATAATATCAAATATATTTTTTATAAATATAATTATTTATTAATTTTTTAAATTTAATAATTATTTTTCTCTATTTTCTAACAAACTGTTTATCTTTTTTTCTTTTTTTTATTCATTAATAATTATTCTCTCTATTCATTTTATTTTTAATAAATATACATTTGTTATATATGATACATTTATTATATACTATTTGATAGTTGATACATTATTATATAGATTTTGAATCCGTTTGATAGTTGATACATTTATTTAGTATCATTCATATTTAAAAAATCATACACAGACACAATATCGCTCACTGGTTTAGATTAAAGATTTCAATAATTTTAAAAAATTGAAATACTTAATAATTAAATTAATTATAATTAGATTTTCTTTATTTCTTAAAAAAGTAATTTAGATAAAGTAATTAAAATATTTTAAATTTAATTTTTTTGAATAAAATAATTTAATTTATATTTTATAACGATTCTAAACGTAAATTAACTTAATTCAACTTTTAATTTTATACAACTCATCTTGATTTTGATAAAATCGATCAAACTTAATCTCTGACCTATATCAACCCTACTCAATTATCGGTTTGGAATAATCAAACTTGACTTTTGAGTGACCTAACTCTACTAACCTTCAAGCCAATCTGACTCAAACTTCGGGTTGAATTTGACTTTTTAAACCTATAGATTTTTTTTCCTAACTAATAATCAATTTCACAACTTAAGAAATTTTAATTTCTTTCTTTTTAAAAAAAAAAATTCTATTATTTTAGTTATTTAAAATTCATTCTTAAAATTTCTTAATTTTAATTTTTTTAATTTCCTCGTCTAAATATATAAGTTTCTTTAAAAAGATTTCAAATTCTCTAAATGAATAAATTACTTTTTTAAATTGTCTTATCCAAATTGAAACTTTTATCAATAAGATTATATTTTTATCAACTTTTTATAAGATTATTTTAATTCAACCGAGTAAACTTTAACACGATTTTTTTATGAATAATTACATGTCTAAAATTAAACTCAAGAATGATAATTTTCGTTATTAAATGAGTAATTCACTGATAATTTACTTAAAAAAATGATAGATGTAAAAAAATGTTACAATTAAATGCTATTCTACGACTAAACGGTCAATTATTTCTAGGTGTAACTTAATATCAAACTAGTTCTCAGCAAATATAATCTAGTGTCAAAATAATTCTTAATATTACAACTTAACGATAAATAGTTACACAAGACTAGCAAAAGATAATTGTCCTATTTATTGCATATTTTAAAATTGAGTAATTTTTTTTTATCTTATATTAAGGACCAAATCTCGTTGATATATACAATGGAACCAAAATATTATTTATCATAAGTTTAATCAACAAACAGCCAAATAACTATATGTTTCTCAATAAAAGTAGCAATAGATAAAAGAAAAACTTAACTTTAAAACATTTAACCAAAAAAAATGCAAACATTATTAATCCAATCACAGTTTCCAAGGTGAATACGAACATAAGAATAAAATCATTTTTATAGTGAATATAAATAATCCAGAATTTTTATAGTGAATATAAATAATCCAGAACATGGTGAAACCTTCTGTGGGAGAGGAACTCCTAATTAATTATTTTCCCATAGGCTTATCATGTGTAGTTCTACCTGCTAATTTCTACGTTGATTAAACAATAAGACAATAAAGTCATAATCCAGATTTCACCAGATGTGTTTGGACTTTTCTGCTTCCCTTTTCTTATACTCACAATTCAAACCAATCCAATACATAACTGGAATAACCACTTCTATCCAAACAAATTACATTTTTAATTACAACCTAATCTAAAGTTTCTAAATCTCCTATGAATTGTATAATAGATTAGGGAGGTTAAATCCCAGATGAACCTCAATTAAAATTCTTAAGCTAACATTCCTAATATACTTATGTTTCATGCAACGAAAAAATATATAAAACCAATATTTTTGGGTCAATATATTTGTATTTGTTCTCTACAATTTTGTAATAAAATAAGCAGTTTTTTTAAGTGGTTATGATTTATTTATTTTAAAACAAATAATTTTCTTTTAATAAATAAATTCTATCTACTTGAATAAATTATTTTTTATATTAAAATTGACCTGATAATTTCTGAGAATACAAAGAAAGTACTGTGTCAAAATATCATCCAAAAGATACGTCGTGCATCACAAGGCAAATTGAGAAAACCACCAAACATGCAGAAAAACCAGCGGCAGAAGAAAATGAAGAAGAAACTGTTTGGTCTGAAAAACTACTTTCAAAGAGTTCATAAAAGACAGAACGAAACTTTACATGTCCTATGCATTTCTCAGTGGACAAAATTTACATACCATACTATAATTATCTTAAATTAAATTTAATATGTAATATAATAATAAAGTGTATACTACTAAGATAAAAAAAGTTCATAACTTTTATGCAACGATAACATAACATGCCTTAAAATTTCTAGGGTGACATCACACATACTCAACTAAAGTATAATTTGGTTATTGGCCCAAGCATTAGCAACATCTTGTAATCACCAAAAGAACAAGTGGGGGGAAGAAAATAAATAAAAAAGGAAGAGTAAATATATAAAATACCTCAAGATGTGCACATCAGATATATCATCATCTGCATATCTGTTCTTCACCAACCATCGAGGAACCTGTCATAATCGCAATACCACCACACTCACGTAAATCAATGTTTTAAAAACATGTCAGCCATGGAATGTCTAGGTTTTACAAGCATCTGTAACTACAAACAAACCGACTACGAAAGTGATCGATCATACAAATGTAATTTCTTGCAATGAGGACAAGATGATAATGAAAAACCATAAAAAGTAGCAGCATAATAAAAACTGAGATTCGAAAAAGGGGTGCACAAGGAACAAGTAGTAGACATATCCAGCAATACAATGGAATTTGAATTGCTACAATCAAACATGCGATCAAACCAAGACAAGTTTAAGAGAAAAATGAAAAACTATTGTTACAAAATTTGCGGGAGGGGAAAAAATGAATTCAGAGCAAATCTTTAGCGGCAGTTTGCATGGTGAACAAAACGTTGTGCCACGTGTTGGTCCGGGAGTGGGCCTTGAGACTCATCCCCAAACCGACATTGACGTCGGCCAAATCCTCCCGGTCGACCATGAGGACCTCCTCGGGTTTCGCGCCGTCGAGAATCCAGACCAGACACCAGCAGAAGCCTTTCGAAATCTCGGAGTCGCTGTCGGCGCGGAAGCGCATCCTCCGCCGCTCGTCGATCTCCGCCACCACCCAGACCTGGGTGGCGCAGCCGACGACTCGGTTGGCCGGAACGCGGTCGGCGTCAAGGAAGGGCGGGAGGAGGGAGGCGTAGTGGAGAAGGCGTTTGACGCGGTCGATGGGTTGGGAGAGAGAGGTGAACTCGGAGGCGATGTTGTTTAGCTTGTCGGCGACGTTGGATCGGAGTTTGGGTTTGGTGCATAGGGCGTTAACGGCGTTAACGGCGTTAGATTTGGAAGGAGTGAAGGTGTTAGGTTTTGGGGAAAGAGGGGAACTGAAAGAAGAAGAAGAATAAGAAGAAGAATAAGAAGAAGAAGAAAAAGAAGAAGACGATGATGATGGGGTGAATAGGGTGGTTGTTGTAACTGCAGTTGATGAAACCATTTTTGGAATTTAAGAAACAAAAAATCATTGATTTATCATTGTTGCAGAGAGAGGAATAAGGGAATGAAAATGGAAGGGAAGAGAAGAGAGGAGAAAGAAGGTGAGAGGCTTGTGAGGGTTCAGAAACGGAGACAGAGAGAGAATGAAACTTTAACCCGCCAATTCCTCTATATCTGACTTTTCTAAATATCTCTCCTTATTCTTAAGTTTAATAATAATTTATATTATAAATATGTTTAAATTAATTAATTCAGAATGTTATTTTATTAGATAAATAGTATGTTGAGTGAAACAATTTTATTTTTAGTAGTGTAATTGTAATATATCTCTCCTTTTCTCTGATATTTTTTTTTCGTTAAAAGATATGAAATTTTGTAACTAATATAAAATGAAATGAAAGTACCGTTAATATAAAACATGTGACATTATTATTTCACTGAGAACCATTTTATCAATGACCAGTGTATTCACAGAAGTTATAGCGTTATAACGTCTATGTATGAAATTTTTTAAATATGTATGATATTATATTAGTACGTGATAAAATTATAAAATTATTAAGTTAATATATAAACTAAAATTATATTTATTAAAAATAAAGTGAAATATATAAAAACAGATGAAAGAATAATCATTGATAAATAAAGAAGAAAGGAATAAGCATAAATAGCCAATTTTATAAAAAAACTTGTAAAATAAAGATTAATTTTTAAAAATTTAATAAATTATTATATTTAAAGGATAAATTTGATATTTTGAAATGTGGATAAAAAAGAAGAATCTCCTTTATATATTGTTATAAATGACGGAAAAATCACTTAATAGTTATAATTTAATTAAAAAACTTCATCAGCTTTAAATTTAATTAAATTTAAATTATTTAAGTAATATTTAGTGATAGTGTTTGGTTATGTCTCTTTGCATGAAACATGTGTAGAACCAAAAGCAAATTTTTGCGTTCCTTCCAAATTAATTAATTGAGGATATTTCATACCAGATTAGTTTAATCCTCTTAAATCTTGGTCATGATGTAATGGCTTTCGTCACTTATTTGAAATAAAATATGAAGCACTTCTATACAGTATACTACATTTTTTGTGAGAAGGTTCCTTTATATTTTTAAATAACGAAGGGGCCCTTTTAGTGAAATTTAATGTTTTTAATCAGTTTTTTTTTTAGTTTGAAATAATATGTGCAATTCAATTTGCAAACATTTAGACTAAGAAAAATAAAAATACATGAATTTTAATAAAAAGAAATTTAATCATAGAAGAAACCAAAGAAATTAAAATTACACCTACACCTATAATATTTATTTACAATTACTCTTTACTAATACTAACTAACCATACACGAAAATATCTGTAGTTTAGTTTGATTTAATTTTTAATTAAATAATTATTTAAACCAAATATAAAATTATATATAATTTGCTTGAAATTTGATATAAATTTTGAATAAAACTAAATCAATTGACATTGAATCAATATTAATGGTTAAACATTTTTAGAAAAATTATTAAACATTTTATAATAAAAATGATAAAATAAAAAAATATTTTCTATTTTTAATTTTGTATGCTCATCAACAAATTACATAATATAAAGAACCTTAGACATACATTAATTTTTTAATTAACTAAATATTTGACATCATATTCAAATATAACAAATGATTTTATTTGATTTAAGCCTGTTATTGAATTTCAATAACAAGAGTTAAAGTTATTTGTTAATGTTTATAGCAAAATTATTCAATGCGTTGATTTGAAGAATTAAGATAAGGATTCAATCTTTTTGAAGTATGGAAAATAGGTTACTTCTTCAGTTCAGAGCTTTCTGGTACTTCCACCACCTTCCAGTAACCACACTTAGTGGGCACTTACTAGGAAAATCTCCAACCCTAATTTTAGTTTAAGAAGTAGAATGTGTTCTTCCTTCCACAGCACCTTCAATGCAGCAATCATCATCCACTTGTGTGTAAAACACCACATTTTACATTCATATTTTAGCTAGCCAGTGAAATGCCTTTTTTTCTCCTTTAGCTGCAATTCAGAACAATTAGCACACTTCCATGCATTTCCACTGCTGTTGATAACTTCCCTTTTGTTATTTCTACAGCATCTCCACTCCACACTTCACTGCCCTCACAAGAACTGAAGTCTCTGGCAGGAAGAAACTTAGCCAGATCAGATGCCTTAGCAGACATTACTGTTTTCTGTTCACTTAGATTGAAGAAAGCAATGTAGACTTCTCCTACACAGAGATACAATTCTAAGAGTTAGAACAGAATAACTCCAATGAATTCTTTAATGTCACATGCTACTAGTTCAACCTCAACCAGTGTTTGGAAAATATGCACTACTCCAGTTTGTTGGATTGGATGAAGTTGCAGAAACAAAACAAACAAAATTTAGCTGTAGTTTTTGTTAGCAGACCTTTTCTTCCTGTAGCAACCCAAGAGCGCAAGCCACCAGAATTTATAGTATCTGCCAAAAGTAGCAACTTGAATCATGAATATTAAATCGGAGGAAAAAACTAGAGAAACTCTACAACTGCATGAATCAAACATCATTCTGGAAAGTGGTGTGGATTTACAAAATTTCACCTTCGCTAGACTCTACTGTTGCACACAAGCCAGAATAACTATTGACCAGGGTCCCATTAGGATTCAATTCCCACATCTGTGAAAGACTCAAAAATCATATTATAACAGAATACATAAAAAATATATATGTAAAGATGCATATCTAAATGTTATTTCACGTAACAAAAACTTGTGAAAGTAATATTAAGATTGGAATAGAAGCGGTGTGCACTTCATAAGCAAGATTATCTTTGAATTGTATAAAACTCAGACAAAATTGCAAAAAATACAAACTGGGGCAACATTGCACCCTTGCAAAGCCTAAAGATAGATTAAACATACCTGATTTGAATCCCACCTGCAGGGAGAAAATGTCCCTCTCTTGAACTCTTTAGAAGTGAGCTTTCGTTTTGGAGAAGCATCCAAGCAAAATTTTAATCTGTTTGTTGCAACTAAATGATGTTTCCCTTGATGATACATACTCACTTCATCTCTGTATCAGTATCCAAGTACCAATTTCTGTTGTTAACAACATTATTATTCATATCAGAGTTAGGAAAAATTGAACATAGAAAGATAAGCAAGATTACAACGGGAAGTAAAGTTCTCTTTTGTGCACACAGAAGGGGGCAAGATGCTTGTTTCCCAAACTCCTTTTCCAACATATTCTTTCAAGATATAGGTTAAGCCTTTCACTAGCCCAACCCATTGCCTTTGACTCGCTGCACCTTGTGAGGCCTAATGAATGGGTGAAAGTTGTTTTTATTTCTTTACCACTTCTTCTCAAACTAAGATCCTGATCTTCACTCTTCACACTTGTGATATAAGGAAACTGCCAATGCGGCAAAGTAAATATGATACTAATTTGATCAAAATATTATTCCCCCCACCACAAAAAATTTAGATGGCTCACATACCTCCATATTGTTTGAGCTAAAAGAATTAATCTCGAGAAGGGTGGGATTTGTGATAATATCATATGTGCTAGGATCAATCTTCCGAACATCCCCACCATACATAAGGGGAGACTTTGCCATAGACCAAAGAGTCATCTAAGGGATAGAAAGACATTCACTCAATCTATTGATAATGCATATACAGTTGTAAGCAAATTAAAGTTAACACACGAATATATCAGAAAAAAAACTTAGCTGTGCTTGTAGAAATACCTGTGTCTTCTTTTCTTCCAGATTGAGGTGACTAAACCTATGTGGACCTTCATTTGAACCTTCCAAAAACAAAGAAAAAGTGAAAATGCAGTGTCATAATTCATTTTCCCGTGAGTCCAAACTTAAACAGCTTGTTGCAATTTTCCATGATGAGATTGCTGAATATCTTTTGAGTTTTCTAATCTAACAGTTTCAGTGAACCATTAATGTCCTCATCATAGTAGAGTGAATCTATACGCAAACAAAATGCTTACAATGCCACAAGATTCTGGTTTCACATAAAAAAATTTTGTTTAAAAAAACAACAAAAAGGGCAGAAGATAGAGGAAGGATAAACGATTAATGAAAATAGCAGCCCGGCTCATTACCAGGATCAGTTAGCCATCCAAAGGGTAGCATGTCCAAATCAGGCCAAGATTTCCCCGTTAAACCTTTTGCTCCTATCAAATTGGCATTTGAGAAATCCCTGATAGAATCAAATAACTAAAGTTATATGATATAATGATAGAATAACAGACCAGGGATTCAGAAATAAAATAATAGCGAGGTACTCTGAAGAAGACAGATACAAATGTGTTGAACTAAAATATAACGATGTAACGACCTGGCAATATCAAAATGTGATTTGACATCCCCCCATGTATCCCAGTCATCTCCTGTTACACGATACATATTAACCAGTCCACTGACATCCTTGGCCATGGCTGGTGTCACACTAGTTCCAGGAGACAAAGAATATACAATGGGGCGATCAAACTCCTTGAGAACCTGGATGAAATGACACGTAATTAGTAGCTTTCAAAGGATCTTTCAAGATATTACCAATCTCAGTTTTCAGATGAGGATAAGAGGGACGGAAGGTAGGAGGACAGGAGAACTCCAGAATACCTCAGAAACATAGCTTATTTCATTTAAATCAAAGTCATCCCCGAATACACAGTCATGTTTCACTGCGTGGAAAGTAGAAAGGCTGTTAAAATAGCCGTCAATGAAAGACATAACCTCTGAATTACATGATATAGTTTTGAGTACTTTCTGTTGTTTTTTTACTTCAGCATAACCCCTGAATTAAAATATGAACACATAGGCAATCTAAAGCGATATGATAAGATATGAAACTTTTAATGTAAGTTTATGAGACCATTAAACACCTAGTCAACCTAATGATGTTTCAACAATAATCTTAACCAAAAAAATGCAATTGCTGTACCAGAAATAAATACAAATGCTTTTCTTATCCAAACTTATTGGTCAGATGCAATAAAACTATGGAAGTCATTAAGATTTCTGTCAATGACATGAATTTGTTGTGATAGAGCACTATAAAAATAGAATGTAAAATAGTAGTCCAATTACCAAAATCAACATCCCATGAAGCATACTGCTCATAAAGGGATCTCAGAAAAGCTTTTCCCGCTCCCAATTTTGTATTCACACTCATGAAACCATGAGGCATCCATGCACAAGCCCTTTCTGGGATTGCTATGTCTTTTGCATACCACACCCGACCAGATTCTTGATAAGCACCTCCCTAAGAAATTGAAAGATATCAATGTCAAACTTCAGATTAATGTATACAACATCCTCAGCTCCTGCTTTGTAATGTTCTATTGCAGATAAAATGCATTAAATGAGGCATTCGTTACGACTGATTTCTTTCCTTAAAAAAGCAAGAAAGAAATAGAGTTAAATTATGGCATAAATACAAAGCGATACCGTTTTTGTATCAAGGATAGGGGTGTTTGCGTTTACAGCTTGTGTACTTATCCCTCTCATGACATGAATTCCAAATTTCAAACCCATGCCATGAACTCGATTAGCTACTTCAGCAAATCCTTTCCCATTTTCAGAAGAAGGCCACCTTCCTGGATCAGGTAGCATCCTCCCCCATTTATCAATCACATCAAATCCAAGAGAATCATGATAAGCACCCTCAACTTTCCTTCTATACCAGAGGTAATCCACCACAACATACTACAAAATTTGAAGGAAAGTTATCGTATCTATATATAACAAAAGTAATACTAGCATATTCAAACTCATTCACAAGCTATAATTCCTCACAGAAACTGTACCTCATATCCATGATCGTGGAGACGCTGAGAAACTACTTCAGCACTCTGCAAGAATTCTTCTTCAGATATTGTCCAGCAAAAGGAATCATAGGAGTTCCAACCTCTTGGTGGAATGCTAGCTTCCTGTCGATCACTCTCCGATACATTTTTAGTCCACACACTGAAATGACAATATTAGATATGATCATATGACAGAATAAGGGCACAAAGAGTAAGACATCAAGAGAGCTTGCACTAGGACGTTGTTGTGCAAATTAGGATTCAACTTAGTACAGTCACTATTACTACTTTCTGCAATTAGAAAAAAAATTGAAGCTTGCTAATAAATTTAAAACTTATTCCACACACAGTTCCAAATTGAAGCTTGTTTATAATAATTCAATAAACTATTTATGGTAATCAACATAAATGCTGGAATATAGGTTGACTTGATGCAGGAAAAGTGCCCAGGGCCAAAGTGAAATTGAGACGCTGATTTTAAAATTTTTCATAGAGATATGCGGTGATGAAATGCTATATTTGAAATTTAAAAGCAACACACCAGAACAACCTTTTAAGGAACAGCAAAAAAACTTTATGGGTAATTAATAAAATTTTGCAATCAACAATAACCATGAAACGAGCGAAGCGATTGCTGGTCAGACTTATCTTCCAATGCGTTCCGAAAGGATGCATGCAAGTGAAACACGCAATCTACTAAACTATCGCAAAAGTGTAAGATGAGGCCGTGATAATATATACCTCTCAAAACATAGACAAAGGAAAATAAAAAGAGAAACGGAGGATGAGGAGAGACACTTCATGATCGCTTTCGCCGGTGCCCCTGTTGCGTCACAGAGTTCAACGGAGTCTATATGCCTCCAAAAATATCCACTATTTTAGTTCGTTAGTTGGGACTTCGAGACTATTATTGATGTCTTTAACAGGCTCATTATCTAACCGTAAAATATTTAAAATTTTAAATAATTGTTGACGCTATATTAAAGATTCTTTCGTTGAAGTTTAAATTTGATGAATAATACTGTTAAATTGCAGAAGAAAAAAAAAGTAAAGATAAAGAAAGACGTGTTGTGTTGTAAAACAAATGCATGTATCGACAAAATATTCACTTATGAGTAGGGACGGTAACAGGACGGGCGGTGATGAGTTTCGCTCCCATACTCATTTCCGTAAAAGAAATTCATTCCCATCCTCATATCCAAATTCAACGGGTATTCAACTTTTGTCTCATCCCCATCTCCATCGGGTATAATCTCGTACCCATACTCATACCTATTTTCTTACTACTTTAATATTAATTTTAATTAATTTTAATAAAATAATAAAAAAATTACGCTAAAAGAAACATAATATTGTCAAATATTTAATATTAGGAGGATGGTTGTTTCTTCAATTTCAAATACTTTGAAATAAATTATAATTGTTTACATTTTAGATTATAATACCAAATAAAATTTCATGAGAACATAAATATTTATTAAATTTGCAAACATTAATGAAAAACATTAATGAAACCTAGTTGATAAAATTTAAAATTATTTTAAAAAAATATAAAAGGAAAAATATTCAAATTAAAATATATTTTAAATGTTTATTTACTTCAATTTTTTAAATTATAATGAATCTTTTTTTTATACACTAATAAAAGTTATAATACATCACTTTATCAAAATGACGCAAAGAACAAACAATAACCATAATAATAAAATTTTAACATAGATCTTGTATCTTTTGAACTCCAATATATGTTGGATGGTGATAAAAAAATATTCATAGCAATTACATTAAATTTTTATATTGTAGTAAATAAAAATTATGTATACAATTACAGTGAAAAAAATTAAAGTATGATTGTAATGAGTTAGAAAATAAAAAATAATTAGATAAAATATATCGAAATAGTATTTTACATGATGCAAATAAACAAAAAATAAAAATATTAAAAAATTAACAAATGTGTATCTTATAAACAATTTGGAGAGTATTGAAAGGAATCACACAAAGGAAAACAAATATATAATTAACAGTATGATAAGATGAAAATCTTAGAGATCTAAGAAAACTTTTCAAATATCAACATATATACTCAATAGTTGAGAAATAACAAAAATTGTTTTAGCGAAACAAAAAAGTTATTCAAATGAAACAAAAATTAATAATAATAAGTAACTTTTTATATATATTACCTAGTAAATAAAATGTTTATGTTATTAAACACTTAAATTGAGAGTATTAAACATTCTTATGTGAAAGAAAAATGCAATAAATAAAAATATTAAAAAATAATAGAAATATTCAAATGTTAGAAATAATTTTTTTTAATTGATATACATCATTCTAACATAATTACATAAGGGTTATGATAAGATAAAAAATATATTGGAGATGCGAATGAATTTCATAACAAACTAAATAATTAAAAGAAATAAAAAATAGAATATATATATATATATATATTTATATATAGTTACTTAATTAATTGTAAATATTTTAATAATTTAAACGAAGATGGAGATATGGCGGGGACGGGTATTATGGCGGGGATATGTATATCCCCATCCTCATCCCCATACCCAATTGAAAAAATCAGGAATTTCCCATACCCATACCCAGTCAATGCGGGGATTTCCAGTCAAAACGGGGACGAGTTCGGATAATACCTACAGGAACAAATTTATTTGCCATATCTACTTATGACTTATCACCCTCACGTTTACATTGACTAGGTTAACAACATATTTAATGTTTTTGGCATAGTTAAACCTTTTTTTTTCCTCTTTCTGCCATAGTTACAATGAAGATTAGTGAGAATAAGAACATTAAACTAAGAAACAATGGTACTACTTGTTGCGGCTTTGTTTCAAGGACGGCCTCGTTGTGGGGGAACATGACATATTCTCAGGTTCCTTGCCCAGCATAGAACATTCAGAAACGACCCTACATTTCTCGTGATTGAAAATACTTGATACTTTTAGCTCCTCTATTAAACGAGAAGTGTAAATAATAATCAATTATTTAGAAAATAAAAAGTTGAAAATTTCAACAGCATCTTTAATTACACTCTGCACTTTTAAGGAGCCAAATCCTCCTATGTAATCATGAAAAGCCTTTATCACCCTGCCAATGCATAGTAAAATCACATAAACCTACTAATGTAAGTCATTAATGATTTGCACAATTTTCTTAGTACAAAAAATAATCAATTTTTCCTGGAAGAATAAAAGTGATCGGGGAATGGCTACATGTTAGACGAAAAGACAAAATCCACCCGGTATCTCGGCTACGAGAATACTCAGAATAGGAAATCTGTTCATTAAAATGATAACCAACATTCCAATCTCATTCCCTTCAAGCCATTATCTCTGCTTCAAATTTCTATTTACTGCCCCTCCTACCTCAAAGCTTATATTGACAGGAGCCAGCATTCCGACGTTTACCCTGGAGATAGATAGAATTCATAACTTAAACGGCATATTTCTCCCAACTGCATTGGGTAAAGTCCCAGTGTCGTTGATAAAATTGCTGTAATCAGGCTCTACACATGCATGGAGTCAGAGGGTTCTCCCAGAGGTCATAGTTGGGGAAAGTCTCTTCTGGCAATCCCGTTCGCGTCTGGTGAGTAACAACAACATCTTCTACAAAAGTAGCCCAACCCATGTACGGATCCCCAAAAGACTTCGACATTAGGCCTTTGTCAGGCTTAATTGACTTTAGACGGTGACCCATGTATCTACGGGCGCCGATAATCAGCTTAGCAAAGTTGCCTCCGTGGGTCATCACGAATACATCTGACTTCAAGCACACTAAGAAGTCAAGAGCTGCTAGGCTTGTCACATGCTTTCTGAAACCATCTAACTCCTCTTTGGTTGCTAGCTCCTCCTTGGTAACCTGTTGTAGGGAAAAGATTAACACATTGCAAAAGAATCTAAGGAATTCTTACATGAATTTTGACTAGATGAAGTCAAATTTATTTTTTCTTTCCTAAAAAAACTTATGGACAAGCTCGTTCAAACAGACTTACATTTGCTATATTATAATGGATAAATAAATTTATATAGAGCAACAGAACATTGCATCATAGCTTAACAGCTTGATAGCCTTAACGGACATTAGAACTCCGTGTGATAACATCACTTCATTCACTACATAATAATGATTGTGATTTTCATCAATAAAAAATAAACAGAATAGAAAGGAAGTGAAGAAGCCTTACCAGATTAGGGAACATATTTCTTAGTGGAGCCATCCGGTTCTGTCCACCATAAACCTGTCCAGAAGCAACGTAAATTTGAGTTTCCTTAGGATAGCCCATAGCCCGAAGAATAACGGCCACTTCTCCAGGCTCTAGAGGACATCGTCCTTCCTTACGCTTCTGTAGAGCTAATTGCCACAGATGGGAACCATTCTGCATTTTTCAACAAATACAATGTGATCAAAAAGCTCCAATAGAAGGTTCTTAGAGTTCGTGTTGATTTGATAAAAAGTATGATGGCCACCTTGTACCGTCGAGGCCACTCCTTTTTTCTATACTCTGCCATTTTGACTTTCTCCTCTCTTGTCCCCACAAAATCACAGAATGATAGTCCCACCATTCCTTTCTCAAATCTAAGATGCAAAGCCCTGTTTACAGTAAAATTCTTAAATCACTTGGACACTAGAAAAAATCACCCATAACTCAGTCAGGGTTGTGATCACAAATGTCACATACATATAAGGATTTGAACTTTCAGTTCGGTTTCTCATTCTTGATGCCAGTGAATCAGCCATCTGCTCTATATCAGGAAGAAATTTCAGTGCATGATAATTAACTCTACATCTCAGCTTGTTGATTTCAGGAGGAACATTGTCATATCTGAAACAAAAACTGAAACATCATGACACAATCAATTCATACAAAAAAAAGGCATAAAACATATATATCATCCTTGGCCTACCCCAGCCTGTCAACAAATGGTTTAAGAGCCATAATCTTCTTCTCCTTGATCCGGGGCAAAACATTATCAATGTAAAATTGTGCTGGTGCATATTTTGGAATGTTTTTTACAGTCCGTCTGAATGAGAAGATACATTTGCTTTGTTAGTCAACACAAGTATGTATTCAACCACAGAAGGCATCAATAGCAAACACCAAGTATCAGAAACAACTTGGTTGACACCATTGGTAACAATATCGTAAAACTAAGAGAAATATGTAAGAAGTTAGATGATTGAAAGAATAAATATAGACAGAACATTGTGTATTCTCTGCCCACAAAGCCCTCTTAACAAAAAAAAAAAAATATCAACGGTTTAGGACATGTTTAACTCGCAAGTACTTTAAATTCATAATTATCATTTGACACAAGAAGGAGCAATTCCATCTAAACCAAAAGATAGCCAGTCAATGGATGAAAAAGAAAACCAACAAAAAGCTAACTAGGTCTTGACATATTTATCTGTCTCTTATCAGTCATAACGTGAGATGTAAGAGTTCAAAAGACTCTAATAAAAAGGCACACGAATCTCTAACTTCAAACTCATAATTTTCATGCTATTTGGTCAGTGGTCACAAAACCCAGCACTTCAATCACACCTGTTGTCAATCAGTGCATTGATAAAAACAGAATTAAAAAGAGTGGTTGAGGACATATTATTTCATGTTTAAACTTTAAGGGGAAAAAAGGAAATATTTACCCATCTCTTATACCAACTGGGGATTTTAGTTTTCAACAGAGTAATAAAAGTACAGGAATCTATCAAACCTTATGCTAGAAAATAGCTCTGATTTATCAGTAAACCATTGTGGAATATCACGTACAATACGAACATCATACTTAAGGTAGTCAATGAAATGATCCACATCAAAAATGTCTTCAAATTTCCTGAAATCGTGAAATGCATCATCATGATTAGAATGGAGGACCGTCTCTGAAATCTACCAACCTAGGCAAGAAAACTAATTGATGACTTGTTAAACATGCCTTTTACTTTCTGTCAAATGTAATTTGCTAAGTAAGAAACAACCATGATAAAAGAGGGATAAACAGTAGGTCTAACGTGTAAATGACTTTTCATGAGGACCAAAGTGCAGAGTTCTTCATGTAAGGATTAACACAAAAAAAGTGTCAACTGCAGGAACCAAATTATTTATTTAACCTAATTAAACTTAGCTAAACAACGTGAAAAAAAAAAAAGGAATAGGACAAGAGATCTCACGTTTGGTCTTTCCAAATTTGATCCTGCTTCAAAACAGGCAAAATAAGAGTGGCATTCATTATTTTGGCTACAGCCACTGCATTGCATATCTGCATTTTAAAAGATTTGGAAAGTAAGTCACTGACAGCTAAATCTTCCATTATTAAATCTTCCACAGACTGTCATTTGAATGTAAGAAACAAGAAAGTGAAATCAGCACCATTTTGCATGAAGATCCAATTTAAAACAGTAATTTTACTGGCATTGCAATTTTCTAGTGCACCAAATTGGAAATGTATTGAGATGGCACTTTAACAAAATAAATCAGTCTCCTAAGAAAAAGTGCACCATGAAACTAAATGCAAAAAAAATACTGTTCTTAGTTTATTCTTTTACTTTCTAATTATATCAGACAGTTTGAAGAACATTATGTTCACATATATTTTACAATTGGAAAGAAAATCATCAATCCAGGTGCGGCAGTCAGCAAGAGAACAATGGCTATGAAAGAAAATACAGGCAAACAGTAAAATATCGCATTCAAGAGCAATTTTGGAAAAGAAAAACAGTCTAAGTTAAGATAGAGAGAATATCACAATGAAAGAACATATCTCATACCGCAATTCTTTGCTGATTTAGACCACCCTCAGCATGGATGAATATATAGCCGTTTGTTTCGTTTTCATGAGGAAGCTCTACATAGAAGTATAAAGTACTGTGAATAATAGCAGTAATACTAGAAACAACATACACAGCAACAGTATGAATGTATTCAAGTCCAGGTAACATATAAGAGATGAATGGGGAATATTACATTAAGAAATAAATGAAACAATTGATTTATAGATCACTTTATTAGAACCCGTTGTTAAAAGTTTTAAAAAATTAACTTAAGAATTTGGCAATTTCCTTTTTCTAATGAAGGATGAAGAGAGTGATAAAAAATCTTAAAGGGTCCATTCACTCCATTAAAAAAAATCACATTGCAGTGATGCCTAAATGGTAACATCACAATATAGCGAGACCAATTATAACCGCTCTTATTCGATGCTACTGACAAATGCAAATTATGTTAAAATTTCACAGCTTCTGAATGAAGAGATATCGACATTACTGAATTTCTTAATACCCTGTCTTGGCATGGCTTGCAATGCTGATGGGATGTGAAATAAATAAATATATGAATATATATTAATATATTAATGAACATAGAAAACCGTGGAAACCTGATAAAACGCCATCCCGGCGCTCGGCACAGGGCCTCCAAGATGTCGTGGATGAGAAAGGATTTTCCCAAAGAGATGGCGATTCCTTAACCTGAAAATAATACCAAAGAGGACATGAGAAGAGAAAATAACACCACTGTCATTGAACAACAGAAAAGGAGGAAATGAAATGAAACCAAAGGAGTGGTCCTTATGAGAACTTACATGTGGGCAATGAAGAACAATGCCGTCCTTTTTACACAAGTAAGGGGCATTCTACAATAAATTGAACACGAATTCGCTCATAAGAACTCGCCAAAAACAAAGAGTAAGAAATATGACTGCACCGGCAGAACTATTATATGAGAACAAAAAATAAAAAATAAAATACATGCATTACTTGTACAGCTACTCGTAACAGAAGTTACTCCAGCTGAACAATGCAGATCAAAATTGAAATAAGAACAATCTGTTGACTCCACGTACAAATTCCACGGTAATTTAATTCAATTTTAGATAAACAAAATAACAGTAGAAATTACAGATGAGCAATTTCGTTTTCCACACACCAAAGGCGAAAATGGATGCAATGCATTATTAGTAAATCTAAAACGCGGGCAGAGAGGACTCACGAGTTTATGGAAGATTGTGAATACGGAGACTAAACCAACGAGTATAAGAAGGAAGGTGAAAAACAGAGAGATCCTGGAGTGGTGAGGCGAAACCCTAGGGTCGTCGTTCAAGAAGGAGCAGACATGCCTGTCGCGCTCCTTGGACGAGTGGCGATCGTGCTCGTCGTCGTCGGTGAGGTGGCTCTCGGTAATGAGCGGAGAGGAATCGCCAGCGCCGCCGACGGCGACGGCGATGGCGTCACGCTTCATTGGAGAATTGGTTGCTCGGCTGCCGAGGGAAGAGGAGTGGCGGAGCTCCGCCATGCTCCGATTCGAAATGGAGTGAGTTCTCTCAATTTCTCGTTCTCTTTCCACTTTTTCTCTCTCTCTCTATCACTAAACTAAGAAACAGTAACAAGTGTTTGTTCCTCTTCTCTTACCAACGCAGGAGAAAGCAACGTTTTCTTGTTGTGGGTGAGTCCCATGTGATTTCAGATCCACCTCTTTCCGCTATTTCTTTCTATTCTTTTCCACAACCAGCAATTGCATTATTATTTATTATTTATTTATTATTATTCATATCATATATTATCACTGTTCTCCACGCGAGGGTATCATCGTCATTCACTCACACAACCCTTCGTTTACTCGTTTTGGTTCAAGAATTTGCTTCCTCTGTTGACCAACCTTCCATGATTTCTATGAACCAACTTGCAAAATTGGAACAAACCAATTCTCTGTATCTAACACACAACAATTGATGGTAAAAGAGTTATTGTAGTTTAATTGTGTTACTTCTTTAGGCTGAAGGAGAACGTACATAGGTTTCCATTTTTGTTTTGAAAAAAAAAAAAACTCCCACATCGAAGCAATTAATTTTTCATCTACACATAAATTTCATTGAACTTATAATTATATTAAATATCTCAGTTCTCCATTACGTGAAAAAAAAAAAGTCGGAAAAATTAGTGTTTGGTTAAAAATTATAGTGAAGGATCGAGAAAGAAGATAATGTATATTTATAAACAAGTTAGTGGGTTTTACCAAAATTGAAAATAATTTTCCTCTATATTAAACGATACAAATTATTTATATACTACACTCCAAGAATTTTTTTGTATCTTAAACTAGACAAGTCATTATAACAGAAAATTTATTTAAACGAAATTTTCTATAAACACTTTTAAAAGATAAAACTAAGAAAAAAATGAGATTAACTTTTATAAAGTAAAATTAATCAGTTATGTTAAAAATAAAAAAATTACAAAATTAGTTAGTTTAGTAAGAAAAGTTAATTTTTTTCTCTCATAAATGTTTATAGAAAAACTTATGTGTTTAGGTGATAGTATTTTTCAAGAAAGGAGTATTTTGCATAAAAAAGACAAATTATTAATGCAGCTTTTGTTTTGATAGTACGCGTATTCTCCATGTTAAACAAACTAATGGCGTTTCTTTCAAGTTTAAGAAAAATAATTATAATTTGTTGACCTTTTAAATTTGGGTTTAAAAAACATCTTAAAAAGATGGGAATTTAATATGATAATTGAAAACTACATTCCTACAAAGGTAACATATGCTCAAATGGAAGATACATATTTAAAATAAATTAATATATATAAAAATAGAAAAATTAAACATTTTTTTTTTTGTTATGATGTTGGTTTGTCAAGGAGCTCTATAACTCTATAATAAGCATGACAACAAATTTTGTGTTTATAAACATTTCGTGAGTAAAAAATGTTATTATTATTATTATTGTGTTTATAAACATTTAAAAAACTTAATTTTAAAGATTTATATAATTACAGATAATTACTTGTTTTCTAATTCAATTCTCACCTACCCATCAATTTTATTCCCAATTGTATGTTAAACCAGCGATATTATTTCCAATTGTATGTTATGTTAAATGTTAAATACTACTATCATTGTGAATTGTGATAGTAACCATCTTGTTGTACCACTACTATTCCAATGTTACTTAGACCTAATATCCGTCATTAATTTTTAGAGATAAGAATGAAAAATTGGCAGAATGGCAAAAAAGTTTTATAATTTTAAAAATGGACTAACAATATTTAAAAAACAATTAAATTTGGGTTTCATTATTAAATTACTAAATATATATATAAAAGTGGGGTGAAAAGTTCACAGGCTTAGCGAGGGTTTAAGAAGGGACCGGAGAGAGCAATCGACGGTGGCCGGAAAATCTGGTTCAGCAGCGCCACATTGAAGGCGATGGCGGAGATGGTGAGACTTCGGGTGGTGTTCGAGGATCCAGGCATGCTGAGCAAGTCAAAGAAGAAGGAAGGATTGAATCGTTGTTGGTTTCTGCTTAAACCCCAACACAGCACCATTTCTGATGTTGCTTCTCATCTGCACAACACTTTCCGTCTCCACCGCACCTGTCCCCGCGGCATCATCCTATCTGTATGTTTGGATATGCATGCTCCGTTGTTGTTGTTCTGCTGCTGCATCTTCATTTTCAACCATCTCGAAACAAATTTCTTAAAATTTTACATCTCGATTTCACTATTAGATTGGTTTATCGTGTTGTTGTGTTATCTCTTTCTTTGACGATTGAAATTTATCGGATAACCGTGGTGATTCCTTTTCTTATTGGATTTTAATGTAGATGGATGGTTTTGTTATACCATCTTTTGAGTCCACTTGCATTCTGAAGGACAAGGATATCATCTGGTGAGTTATACAGTTATTTCTTCTGTGTTTTTTAACGTGTTTCTGCTTACTTGTGCATCCATGTCATCTATGTCGTAGCGTGAAAAGAAAAGTAAGCACACGGACTGATGATGAACCTGCAATGCTGCCCCCTGCCCCTGGTGGACGTGAAGCTATAGAACTTCCAAATGTCCTTGTTCTTGCAAATGAGAGTTTTCAAGAAGAGTCTGGAGCAGAAGAAACCATGTCCCAAGAGGATGACCATGACAAACTAGAAGATGCTGATTATGTGGAATGTAAATCTGATGGGACAACCTCCAAGAAACGAAAAGCTCCAAGGAAGCTCAAGAGCCCTAGGTTAGTTCTGTCCTCAAATATTGTTACTGCTACAAAGCTTAGATAATTGTGATAGTTATGGAATCTATCTAGTTTTGTTTTCTATTTTTGCTCCTGCTAGGAAGTAATGAAGTTAAACAGGAGAAATTTTTTTTTACTATTATAACGGGTATTTAGTTTGGAATCCTATGATCGCATTACTGCAATGGGATGGGATTAATTTTTGGCTCAGGATTCCATAGCATTGATGAGCTTGTGGTATTGTGAGCTAAGGATTTAATTTAACCATTGCCCGACCATCAGATTTAGTTTTGTTCAAGTAACTTTCGTATTGATGCTTTCTGAAATATGTTCGTCCATGTTATGATAATAATCTATGTATCAATTTTCAGCTCCTGTTTTAACTTCATTTGTTTTTAGTGTAAGATTAAGTAGGGATCTCCCTTTTCTCTTTGAAACCTTTTTCTTTTTTTCCTTGTTTTTGAACTTTGGAAGTAGTTATTTGGACCATGTAAACGTTATCTGGTTTGCTGACTTTATTCCATTATCTTTGACATTTAGTCAGAAGAAGATTAAGTTGTCTACTTCTGAAAACTTGTCAGTCATTCCTGAGGTCCACGAGGAGGAAAACGAAGGCTCTATTGATCACCAATTGAGTCTTGTCAAGAAGGACAAGAAGAAGTCTTCCAAGTTATCTAGCGAGCTAAATAGGCCAAGCAACCTTGATAAACAGAAGAATGACAAGAGTGATTGTCCAAGTGATGAAACAAGGTCCATTTTCATCACACTTGTGATTTGTATGACATGTCAATGGTGTATCTTTTCCTTCTCTGATTGTTCATTGCACAGTGCATAATTGGTATTCTGGGCAAGTGAACCAGCTGATATAATTTTATTGACAATTTTTGGCATCCATGTCTGGTGATATTTTATCTTATTTATTTTTTGTTTATATGTCTATGTTTGTAGATTAAGAGGTGTGGTTTGATGGAGTAGAAAACAATATTCCTTTTTATTTTATGTATAGATTGTTTGATTCTTCAGTTCCTCTTATTATTGTCATTCAATTTTAGATCCCTGTCCCCTTATAATGAGGATGTCTGTTTACTAAATATCAGAAATATAAAATGTTTTTCCTTATTTTTCTTTGATCTGTTGTATAGGTTTGTTCAGCCTCAAGATGAAAGTGGAACTAAAAAGGTAACACTTAATTTACACCTCTTTGGAATATACATATGTATCCTGTTTGCATTGAACCACGGTTATAAACTTGAGATTCTACCTAGACTTGGAAAGGGAATGCTAAATCATAATTTTTGGGATCACAACTTGATGCACAAGATTCTACAAGATATCTAAAATTCATATAGATATAGATGCATATAGCATAACATAAATAAGAGAAACGAACCCATGTAACACTAAATATTTAATAAACCTTAAATTTATATTGACGGATTAATAAGCATAAGAAAGTCAATAACTAAACCTTTACTAAACTCGTAACTCACAAGTCATAAATGACAAACAAATCAACATATAATATTGTATTAGTGCCTAGTGCCTACTACCAGTACAAAACATGACACATGAACTCCCGTCTAGCTAGATGAATGTTGAGATGAGATGGAAACCAAGTAAAGCACACAAACAAAGCTGCAGAGGCACAAGAATCAAACATAGAGTCAAGCAACCTTAAAAGCCTGGTTGAGAAAAGTGCTGGTTTAGTGGTTTAGGCAAATAGTTTGGGGGCTTGGTTAGAGAGGCCGCAAACTTTGCACCAGACGTTGAAGAATACATACTAATGCTTGTTTTTAGAGATCCTACATTGATTAGAGATATGACCAAATGATAATAATTAATATATATACTGAGTTAGTTTTGTAAGATTAAGTTAGGTTTCAATTTCACTTTCTTAAGATGGTATTGAAGCTATGCAGAGTCTATCCTAGTCAAGTTTTTTAGGCTTATCGCATCTTGCTATTGAGTCCCCTCATAGTCTCACACCTGAGAAGCGTAAATATAACAATTCCATGATGTCCCTTTCAGAATTTGTTTTTTCTTGTGACACGTGGATTTAAGCTTGATTCTTTGGCTTGTAAACAGAGATACCACAATTTAGCGAAATAAAAGTATATTTCTTCAAGTCAAATTAGAGGCTACTGCTAAGTTGGCTCTAATTGCTGCTGTTCTTATGGTCTCCTTCCTTCCCTGAAGGTAAAATGAATTTTGATAGGATGTGTTCACACGTGTTTAATTTCCACTTGAAGCATATTAACAGGACTTGATGCAGCCATAGATTAAAATTGCCCATAAATTACCTTGATCAGTAGTGCTGGAACAAAATTGACTACATAATCAAATGGGTATAGGAAGATACACCAATTCATCAAGAGATTAAATTGATGTTCATGTTACACAACGAAGGGAGGACCACATTGATATCTAAAAATATTTGGAGGACGAACATGATTTCCCATGCATATAGATAACCAGTTTGAGTATTTGGTCAGTAAAAATACTCCAGTCATGATATTAGGGGTGCTCAATGCTTTAGGAATCATCTTGGTGGACACTTCATATCACTTGCAAGTATTTACACTTTACTTTTATTGGTTTTATTTTATTCTTTCAGTTGCCTAGCAGAAGTGCTCGGCGGAAGAAAGCTAAAAGAAGATGGCTGAGGGAACTAAAGCTACAGAAGGAGAAACAGGAAAAGGTGAACTGGTTCTATAATGATGCAGATATTACCTTTTATATGAGATTGGATCTAATGAACAGTGTTCTTAAATAGTTTCTACTTTAGTGCTAGTGTTGTGGAATTCCTAGGATTTTCAATCACGACTTTGTTTGCAGTTATGGCATAAGGATCAAGGAAAGACTCAACACCTTCGTTGATGTTTGTTCATCTCTTGCATCCTCTTGTCATCTTTGGCTGGTCTCAGTCTGGCCAATTGAAGTTTTGGGTTAATTTAGGGAAATCCTTTTGCATTTGACAAATGCATTATATATTTCAACTGTTATATGGCTTCTGCCATTTGCCTGCACATTATTCTCTATATGATATGTAATGAATTGTTGTCTTGCTGCCATTCCCATGACCTGGATAACAGTTCTTACGGATTCTAGCTCCATTTGATATTGTTGAGTTATTGACATTTTTTTGGTTTGTAAGATGCCTAGGCCTCATAATTTGCAATGGTTTAAATCATTCACCTGTTGTCTTGAAGGTCGTTTGTCTAACCTTGCTATTCACAAAATGTATTACCATTCTCTCTGAAAGGAAATGTTCTTCTCTTCAAATTGGCAGATCCACCAGACTACAGTACTTGAAAAAGACGCACAAGTATTACCTATCAAAGATAACAGCTTTGTTGCTTCTGATGTGCATAAAAAATCTGATGAACATCAACAATCTGACGAAGAGAGTGAAGAAGATGATGATGATGACATTGTTCCTGTGGAGATTAGACCAGGGCACATTCGGTTTGAGCCCCTTAAGAAAGGTCTGAATGAAGATCTCATCTATAAAGATTTATGAAGTAGAAATTGATTGCTTTCATGATCTAATATATGTTTAATGGTCTATTTAATGCAGATCAAGATCAGGCAGTACCGCAGAATCAGTTTTCAGTGGTTGGTTTGATTTCCCTCAATAAAAGATTCACAATTTCAGCTGTGTTTTACTCTCAATCATAAATTAGTCAATAAATAAGTAATATTGTTAATTTTGCCCAAAAGAAATGCATATGCATTCTATTATATTTGCATTTGAACTTCTGGTTTTTAGACTTTAGTGTTTGATGGAGGATAAAGAATATTTCTCTTGGAAGTGATTTTGGATTGGAAAGTACAAAATTTACTAAACAGCCTTTTCTTAGTTTTTTTTCTTAAAGGCCTGATATGTATCAGAGATGTGGGAGGAAGCTAACAAAATTCTTTAGGATTATTTTTTGATTGGTAATCTTAGGAATCAATATGACTTGTTATAAATTTTTTGGCATTTGAACCATGTAATGTAATCCGTATATTGATATATTGATTCTCACTAAAAGGCTAATAGCTCGAAGTTCTAGAACTTATCATGTTGAGTAATTACTCATAAATTTTGGTGCACAACTGTATTTCCATGTTAGTTTCGTATTATTCTCAAAACCTCACGTAAGATAGAGATTCATCTTCTTGGTGTTTGAATATCAGGAGATATGCAATTATTTTTGCCCCACTATTTCAATCAATTTGTAAATGTTATCTGGATCTTTCAGGAAACATTTCAGTGGAATGGAATCACCAACAAGAAGAAGGGCCAGAAATGGGGTAAAGAGAGAATGTCATTCCATAAACATGATGGCTACGAGCATTCCAGTCAAGAGTATGCTACAGTTGAAAATGCTGAAAAGGAACCCACTTTCAATGTAGTAGATTTTGATAAGCTTCAACCTTATACCGGTTTGCCTAAGGTGTTTTTCTTTCCTTCCCCCTAACTAATGTGTACTTATGACAATTCTCATTCTGCTAAGAGCATTTGAAAATTAACCCATGGCTGCAAGTTAGGAGTCCTTTTAGCTTCTGGTTAACAATTCAACTTATATGTATTTTGTGCTTTGAATCTGTAAATTATATAGCATAGTACTCTTTTGGTGCTTTTTAATAACTTGATCATACACTGCAGGAGGGCGATGTAATTGCTTATCGATTGGTCGAGCTATCAGAGTCTTTCACTCCTGAACTTTCCTCCTTTAGGGTACATATCAAGTTTGCTTTTGAATTTCATCACAAAAAATCTTGTGTCGGAGGTTTAATTTAATATGTATTTCATTTATGTCCTTGCAGGTTGGAAAAATATCTCAGTATGATGCTAAAACAAAAAGGATTTGGCTGGAACTGGTTTTAGAATATCCTTTTGACTTTAAGAAAGAAACAGAGAAGGATGCATCTTCTTTTGAACAGCCTGATGCATCCCCTTATCAGGAGGATGGTTCTTTAGAGGTAAAGCTACTTCCTTTTATTTTTTTCCCAATTACTTTATTTGTGTTGTAGCTTATATGACTGCTTTCCTTCTACAGATAGATTATGCATCACTTGTTGATGTTCGAATGGTTAAGCATGGCCATCTTGGATCGAAAACTGCAGTCGTTTCTGGTAATGCATTTGTCAATCCAACAAAAGCAACTAATGGTAGCACTGATGAAAAACTTAAGGGTAATCAAACTACCCTGGGAAGTTGCCAGACAGAAAAGGAAGTTCTTAACCCTGCTAAAGGTAATGTAGACTTGCCATTCTTGGAGTGTATGGTGTAGAAACATTAAAACATTTTGATGCGCTAAACATGTGAATTTGCTTACAGAAAATGGGGAAGTAGACGTCTGGGAAGAAATTAGCAAGGAATTAGAAGCAAAAAAGGCGAAGCTGTCGCAGGATGGTGGTTGGAGCAGGGGAGAGAGCTCAAGCACGCGGTCATGGTCTCATAGAGCCATGAGATGTAGTGCGTTGGGTCCAACAATGGCATTTTTAAGGTCCAACAATGGAATTTAAAGAAACAAGCTTGTCCCACAATGTCACTTTTTTGCAGAATTTTGGTATATATGAACAAATTACCGAAACCATCATCACAAATGCTGGCTGTATGTCCTGATTTCAGTATATTATAGGCAAAAAACGTTTGAAGTTTTATTCTTATAATCCATCTTTGGGATGTTATTAATTGCTGCCTCGTGAAATCCAATTATAAAATAGAATCAACTCTGCACATACTTAATATTGATATGACAGAATTGAAATCATGAAATTAAGATGAGTAATCAATGACTGTGGAGGTGAATGGATTAAGATTAGAGTGCAAGCTATCCCCTGGTTTTTTTTATGCCATCCTTTTACCTTAGAGTTTAGTTAGAGATTTTAAATTCAATTATTAATGTGAAACTTGAGTTTTTCTCGTAACAACGATTGTATCTGATGTGAACAATCTTTAATAAAAAATAAGTGTGAACCTTTGAAAGAAAAGTGAAACGTGTAAACACTAGACACATCTCTTGTCTTGAAAAGAAATAAAATATAAAAGGCTAAAAAAAAAGAAAACAATTGTTTAAGTTTTGTGGACCACAGAGAAGACCTGTCCAAAGTAGCCGCCATAGAATTATCTTCATAATCATATCTTCATAATCACATCATTACATTACAGAATGATCTCATTACACAATACCACTAATATTACTATTCATCTTCACAAAATATCCAACCACCCCATCTTTGTTCTCTTCCAATATCAAAATTGTTAAAAGGTTCACATAAACCAGAAATAAAATAAAATAAAATTATAAAACAATTACATTCTAGATTATATATTTTGAAATATAAAATAAAAAATATATTTTAGATTATATATGTCAAACTATAAAATTTACATTTAAAATTACACAATTAAAAAAAGTAGAAATACAAGAACAAACTTATGGAAATGCAAGAAGAAATTATTGTAAATTGTTTAACAAATGACGAGGCAGTTGCTAAGAAGCTTGTTGAAGGACATTGTTATTTGCACCCTCCAAACTGCTATAATAACATTCTCCAAAACATATGTAAACCTTAATTTTATGTAGAGGTAAACCATAATATTAAATATAAAGTCATAATTAAAGTATGTTTTGTATACCAAATATATTTCGATATAAATACCATATCTCAGTATACAAAATTTGATCAGTTAAAGTGTTTTTCATTATTAATAATAATTATTTCTTAATTATATATTTTAAAATGTAAATCAAATTAATGATTCAAAAGATGTCATATCTAAACTTTAAAATATAAATTTATCAAAAATGTTCTTTTGAGCAGTTCAAATTAGTCGGGGTTGTCCTCTTTTTCCTTATTGCTGGACTTGTCATTTGACAATGGCTTATTGATGGTTGCAACTTTTTCAAGATGGTTACTGAATTTGAAAGCTACCACACTTTCCTTGAAATAATGTCACATTTTCAGGAAAAGTTTCCAAGTAAAAATGTGTCATTTACAGGGAGTAACCAAAGCAAAGTTTTGACCAAAGTTAAACATCTTTTTTTCTTTTAATATTGCTTTGCTAAAAGGTTGAAAGTCTCATATCTACTAGAGATAAGACAATTTCTAGTATATAAGTGACTTCACCTTGAAAACTGATTTTATGGAGTTGAATTAGGCTTAAAGTCCATTTCTAACATGTTATCAGAGTCATTGTTTAAAAACAGTCAATCCTAACGAGATTTTTTGGACATTGTGTTCCACCCATTATCAGACTGATAATGAACTACCCATTAATTTCTAGTCTCACGTACAAAATGTATATACCTCGTCATAAGGGGATGTGTTGAAAGTCTCATGTTGACTAAAGATAAAACAATTTCTAATATATAAGTGACCTCACCTTACAAGTTGATTTTATAGGGTTGAGTTAGATTTAAATCTACTCCTAAAATAATCTAAAATAATCTGCTAGTAAACCTGAATAAATCTTTACCAAACTCGAAACCTAACATGTAGGAAGAAGTCAAAAACGAAAAGAAAAAGAAAAAGAACAAATTACGGTTATGTATTTGACAAGTGTGAGAAGTTTAAGTATGGAATTAAGACTCTATTATTGTATTACTATATATAGGTGAAGGAGTCCGAATAATATATTAAAAAAAGTTTGATTAAATTTTAAATTTATTTTTTATATATTTAGATATTTTTAATTGATTATTAAGTATTAAAAAAATTTACATTTGTTAATTGAATTTTTGTTAATGAGATGGCGTGACTTTTATTTCGATCTATTATCTTGTTTTTTTTTACATTAAAAAAAATTGTTGTTAATCTCCGTTTTAAAAACTTACAGCAAAAATGCTTTTGAAGCAATCAATTTTATTTAAACATAAAATTCAACTTATACGCAAAAAGTATTACACCTGTTATAACGAGGAAGAATCCACAGAGAAAAAATTGCAATGTTCGTTTTTCTATGGATAAATAAACTAAGAACATTTCGTGTCAACTTTGGGAAATGATAGAAAAGTACAATCATTGATTACTCGTCAACATGACACAAACAATTAAATGTGAAATTTCCCATGAAACCCCAAATCAACATAAAGAACCATTTAAAATGAAGGAAAAATTCAAGCAAGTTATGCATAAACCATATTTTATAACATTTTTATATTTGTAAGTATAGATTATTAGAAATAAGATTATATAGTTATGATTAGATTGTTATTTTTCTGTTTCTTCTGCTACTTTACTATTTCTTCTCTGTTTGCTTTTCTGTTTCTTTACTGTAAAATCATTGAGATGATTTCATCGAGGTATTACAGTGTTTATCTTTCGTTTCAATGGTTATCAAACACTAATATGGTTTAAATGTAAAAATGTCTGGTCTGATTATTTTCTTTTTTCTTATATATTTTTATTATAGATAGTTCTTGTAGGATAAGATGGTTCATTTTTTAATAGTTGTTAACATAGACTAATGATGTTAAAGAAGTTGTTTGAAGTGGAAGAAAAGGGTGAACACAGTTGACTTGACCTTGCTAGATTCCTTGTTACAGCACTCTTCTTCTCTCTGTCATAATTGATTTGGTGTTCTTGTTGAAACAATGAATCCGGAGGTACATCAAATAGTCTCACTGTCTTTCTTGGTCTGCTGTCGGTGTTTCTGACCTCGAAATCGAAATTTCGTTCACCAATTTTGGGCTGAATTTTGCATACCCTCAAGTTTTTTTTTCCAGTTTCCCAGAAATTTATTGGTTTCTCAGTTCATAGTTGTGAGCTTTTGTCCCTTTTGGTTATTTTGGTTTGATTCCCTCACAGAGTTATATATACAAACATGATGTGTGCGTTTTGTTGGAGTTGCAGATAGAGACTTGGACAGTTTTGGTTGGTGTTCTGTGCATCTTGGTGTTCATTGTGAAGGAGTTTGTTATGGGGGGCAAGGGTTCAAAAGAAAGTGGAAGGAGGTATGAGTATGGTGCTTCTTCATCTTCATGGGATAATAACAACTATGGTGGATACCCTCCACAATCACCATATCCTTCTCATCAAACACCTCAGCACCAGCATGCATCAGCACCAACTCCATTTTATGATAATGCTCAGCCAAAAAGGAAGTTGGATAGGAAGTATTCAAGGATAGCTGATAACTACCGTTCCTTGGATGAGGTGATTTGATCATTGCATGTAACAGTGTTTTTGTGTTTTTTTCTTTTTCTTAATATCTTATCAGCAATTATTCCATCTCCTTTGATTTGCTTCTTGTCATTATAATTGACTCTTGTCTTGTTGGGGGTTGCAACTTGCAACATTGACTTATGTTAAACAAGAATATCCCTGTTGTGCCAATGTGAACGCGATTTAGTACAGTTCAAAGGAAAAATAGAAACTAAGATAAAAGGAAGGGAACCATCTAGTTGTCTAAAAGGGGTTTTGAATTGCTCTGCCTGAAATCGGGGTTCACCTTTTTGCCTCTTCTGCTATGAGAACGGAAATATTTGAGCTCTTAAATAGTTTTTTTTTTTTTTCTTAAGTAGTTTTAATAAATAATTATGCGAGCAATCTGATTTAGTGTAATAATAAACTTGAGAGATACTTTTTGTTATATCCAAGATTTATTTTTTTTTAAAAAATGTTAGGAATTCAAATATGAGCCAAAAGTTCTATACCGAGTAGAAATGAAAATGTTGAGTGACATGTAAAGAAAAACAAAGAAAGAAAAACATTGAGCCTTAAGATTTTGTGTTGGTGACTTGTAGTCCATGTAATAGAATTTACACATACAAGATCAGCGGAAAGAAGTGGCTCAAGAGATGCTGCTATTTTCTTGTTTTCTCATCATGTATCAGTGCTTTAGCTGTCAAGTACATATTAAGGGAAAAATAACAGAAATTGATAGAAGTTCTACAACTACATAGAGAAAATACACTATATTTTTGTCTAAAATGAAGTAATGAATGTAGGTTACTGCTGCACTTGCAAATGCTGGGCTGGAATCTTCTAATCTCATTGTTGGCATTGATTTCACAAAGAGCAATGAGTGGACAGGTGTTATCTCGTACTCACAATTTTATTCTTGAATATTTTGTGACGAGTTTATAATGCTAAATAAGTATATATGTTACTCTGAAAATCAGGGAAGAGGTCATTCAATCGAAAAAGTTTGCATGACATTGGAAGTGGCCAAAACCCGTATGAGCAAGCAATTTCTATTATTGGGAAAACTTTATCTGCTTTTGATGAAGATAACTTGATTCCTTGTTTTGGATTTGGAGATGGTAATGTCCGACAGAAAACTAACTACTTTTCCAATGAAGTTGTTCTAGTGTACAGATTGCATACATGATTTGTGTTTCTCCTTTGTCTATTTTCTTTCAGCGTCTACACATGATCAAGATGTATTTAGTTTCTTTTCGGAAGAGAGGTACTGCAATGGATTTGAGGAAGTTCTATCACGATACAGACAAATTATTCCTTACCTCAAACTTGCAGGTATTTCATTTACGTATTATCTTAGAAGTTTTTAGTTAGGTTCATCATTACTCACCACCTTCATGTGACAGGACCCACTTCATTTGCCCCTATTATTGAAATGGCTATGACTATTGTTGAGCAAAGTGGTGGCCAATATCATGTCTTGCTGATAATTGCAGATGGACAGGTAATTCTCTAGTTCATATTCTCACTGTTAAGCTGAATTTAAGCACTTTTTGGAATCAGTCATCTTAAGTTTCATACCATAAATGAAGAAATTGCAACATGTTCATTTGGTTTTTGCTTGGAAATGCTAACATCTACTGTACTCACTGGCTCATAAGATCACATGTTCACATGTTGTACATATTCATTGTTTCTGCTCTCTTCCAGGGCTTCAAAAACTGATACTCGGTATTTATCACAGGTGACTAGAAGTGTTGACACAGAACATGGCAACTTAAGTCCACAAGAGAAGAACACAATAGATGCAATAGTTAAAGCAAGGTAAAATTTTAGTATTCTGGCATGCGGAGTACAGTTCTGCATTCTTATATTCTCTTAAATTGCAGTAAGTATCCACTATCAATAGTTTTGGTGGGAGTTGGAGATGGACCATGGGATATGATGAGGGAATTTGATGATAACATTCCTTCTCGAGCATTTGACAATTTTCAGGTTTGGTGTAATTCACTTGTCATTTTTTAACTTTTCATGTTCAGATCTTCCTGTTATACTGAAATGTGACATTTTATATGGCTGCATGTAGTTTGTTAATTTCACTGAAATAATGACAAGGAATGTAGACTCAAGCAGAAAAGAGACAGATTTTGCCCTTTCAGCTTTGATGGAGATACCTTCTCAGTACAAGGCAACCATAGAGCATGGCATATTGGGGTACTAAATATCATTTCATTACATTAAAAATGGTATCTGTAGTAGCATCTTAAGTTGGGTTTTTCTGGTGTAACGTTAATAACCATAACTTTCTTTGAAAATTACATGTTTCCATTGATACAAATAGTGCAAGGAGGGGTCATTCACCAGATAGGGTTGCTCTACCCCCACCTCTTTATGGTAGGACTTCTTCCAGCATCAGCACAAAACCGACAAGATCAAACAGTTTTCAGCAGAGTGCACCTACACGCACTAGCTATGACCACAGTGTTCACACGGAGGCATCTGCAAGTTCTTTATATGATAATAAGGTCTCAACTCCATGCCAAGCGTCTTTCCGATTAAACTAAGATATACTTTATCTTTCTACTTATAATATAATCATAATTGTTGGAAATCATGCATTGACTAGAGATAAGACGATTTTATAGTATATAAAGTGAGTGCAAAACTCACCTTATGATTTTGTGGGGTTAAATTAGGTTTAAAGTTCACCTTTTAACAATACCGATAAATTTTCATTTTTGTATTGCTTTGAATAGTGGTTTACATACTAACATGACTTGGTTTACTGAAGGTTTGCCCGATTTGTCTCACCAATACGAAAGATATGGCCTTTGGTTGTGGGCATCAGGTGATTCATCTTGACTATTGTATTTAAGGCTTTATGCAAAGGACTAAAAGGACTAAGCATAATATTAAGTTTTTTCCTTCTCCAACGCATTTACTCTTGTTACAGACTTGTTGTGAGTGTGGAGAAGACCTCGAATTCTGTCCCATTTGCCGGAGCACGATCAACACCAGAATAAAGCTTTACTAGATAGCTTTGCTTTAGAAGTGCTCTCAGCGGAAATTTAGCTCTTTTCCAGAATAAGGTTAGTCATAAAAGTTTGATGAAGTTAGAAGGTTACAAAGTGAATGTTCTGTTGATTTGCTTTGAGTCATGAATTTAACTTGATTCATAAACAGGGCTGCGAAAGAATGTGCAGAGAGTTGGTCTGAATGGTTTCTTGTTCATCAGTTCACAATTTTGGGCAAAACTTGTATGCCCAGTTAGGATGAGGAGGAGTTTTTTACATAAAGAATTGGCCTTCCCCGTTGGTTGTAAATATGTAGTTGTGTCGTGAAGGCCTCGTGTATTTAAATAAAACTACTCGTCTAAAAAATGCTTGCATTGTTCTAAACAATACTCACCGTATAAATACTTTGGTTTCTTTTATAATTGAAGAGGAAATAAGTTTAGCCTGTGTTTGTGGGCGCAGAAACGACAGAGCATGAATTTACAATCCTAACATACATGAAAAGAAATGGTGACAAAAGTAAAAAAATAAAGCACATATGTTGTCCTCGTTTTTTTATGCTTCTCCCTCCATTTTACGCCTCATTGCTGTATTTGAGAAAAAAAAAAAACTATGCTACATTTCAGAAACAATAACAATAATTGATATAATGATAATAATAAAAAATAAAAATCATAATAATAATATTTACATTTAAATTTATGTCACATTTATTCTAAAAAATAAAATGTTAATCATCTAATTTTATCTCTTAAACTATTTTTTTATCTATTGTACTTTATCTCTTAAACTATTTTTTTAATCTATTATACTCTTTCCATCATATACAAACTTTCATTTCAGATTTATTCAAATCACACAATCTTTTTTTTAATAAAAATAACCTCACCTTCATCTCTTTTTTTTTTTCTCAAATTTATTTTCAAATCCAAACACACTCTTAAAGTGGATTCGTATGAGCTATAAATTGTTTCCCAACATTGTCTTTTGAAACAAATTAAGAACAGATTATGCTTATATCATAAAACTTTTAAATCACACAAGTACTCCTCATAACGTCAGTTCAAATAATATGTAAATGAATCCTTCCATTTTCAGGGTAAAGGAACTATTGTTAGTTTATCAGAATAAAATACATGAAAGTTGCTCAAATACTGAGTATACATAAGCCTTTGCTGACGCTTGCCCAATCCCTGACCTTTTAAATGAAAACAATCGCCAGTTTCCCTAACCTATTTTCTATTAAAGTAAAAAATTTCAATCTTCAATAATTAACATACACATTAGATAACAAATTAGACTGCAGGCTCTTTCCTTCTGGCTCTTGAAGGAACTTCTTATCTTCTATATAAGTCTGAATCTCCGTAATCGTCTTCGTCAACTCTGATATATTCCGTGATTTCAAATCAACTAAAAAGTTCTCAGAGACGACGTTCAGCATCTTCAAGAATTGCGATTTATATCTTTTAAAGAGAGCAAATCCAGCCATCTGAGAAAGTAGAATTTGTTAACCTTTTACAGATTTATACATAAAAAGTACCTCAAAATTCTAGATTACTTACTTGCAAGAATGCATTGAGCGAAACAGCTGTGTAGTGATTTGCTGGGAGTGTGTTCAAGAATCTTGCGAGCCAAGCCCAACCTTCTTGCAAGCCGTGGAAATTTTGAACGTTTGTAGTTTCAGTCTGTTGAAACAAATAAACACGGTAAAGTTCTCAGTGAAATCTGGTCAATGAAAATCTCTCAAAATTTGATATTCATGACAGACCTGAACCAGTGCACCATACACCTTCATGTATGATTCTAACCGCTTTAAATAATCTTCTGTAGTCTCCAACTTTCCATCCACTTCTCGATAACCAATACTTCTGAAGTATGCCTCCTTTGATTGAAAGGCGGTCTGGCCACAACAAAATTAATAATACAGATTCAACCCCAAATTTTTTAGATTATATTTGAAGAATACGTGTGATCCTTTTTTAGAATACATAATTACCCTCCATCAATGATTAATGTAATAAATTTAGTTGAAATATTTGAGGCAGCGAAGAATAAGGGCAAGGGCCAATTAGAAGAGATTTTTCATATATCTATATCTGACATTGCAAAAGTATCGTTTCTGCCTAAAGTAAATAATCGTTCTTTGTGGAATGTAATTGTTGTGTCAGAAAAGTTCGACAGCTAATGTCTACACTGTAGCAGTTACAGTTAAAACATAACCGTTTTGCTTAACTCAGAAAAATTGGGCCTGACCTGTTATTAAGATAAAATGTCATATGACTAATAAACGAATTTTATGTAGAAAAAGATTTTCCCACCTTCAAAATAACTCTAAAGAGAGTTCAAGTATACAAAATTCACTGCTTTCTCAATCACACAACCATACCACAATCTGTACAACACGAAGGTACCTTCTTGTAAAGCAGGTGCTTTGGAACGGTATAAAGGCAAGCCATGTGAAGCTCAGCAAGAAAAATATCCATTGCTTGTGGAATCTGCCTTGCAAATGATAAATCATTGAAAACTAAATAAATAATTGTATTTTAAAAAATATCTATTCATTCTGTGCTTCTCTGGATGCCAGGGATTAAGGATGTTGTACCTGAGATGTAACAAGAACGATGACATAGGCACTTGCAAAGGGAGCATTCCCGGGGTTTTCACAGTACGAAACAACCTGCGTGGTATGTCGTTAGTTGGCAACTTTGTCTACTAACAACCATAGATAGGTAACATTCCAATTTTTCGAAAGATTTTGTCCCTCATTTCGATAATTTTAAAGTCAAAATTATATGGATTTTAGCCACATTATCTGATCATCATTAATCATAGGGCTTGATAGATAGGTTCCAAAGCAAAGCAAGGGACCAACATGTGGTTTAATTTTAACATAGAAAAAACTCATGATCAAGTGCCAAAAGAAAGGTGTTCGGTTGTCTTACATCAGCTATACAAAGGTATATGAGGAGAGAAGCTTGCATGTTTAATTCTATAAAAGGGGAGATCAAGAATGACAATGAAGTTAATATCACGGTAAATAATATCTCTAAAAAGTTGGCCTATAACCGAGTGAAATAATACCATGGAGTCAACCTCAACTAGCAGGATAAACTTAGTTTTTCCTGAACACTACTTTTCCTGATACAAATTTTAGAAAAAATAAAAACCAATGAAGTAGGCATTTTACATAGATTAATTTTGATCTATAAACATTCTCAAATATGACAAATACTGCTGGAAAAGATATAACAAAAGAAGTTATTTAAATATAATTTGTTATAAGGATTCAAAGCAGTGGGGGGGGGGGGGGATCATAACTTATCAGTAGTATTTTAAACTGTCAATGGATGAGAAGTTCACATCTAAAACAAACAACTGAACCCAGTTTTAATAATAAGGCTTAACTTAATTATGTTTCCAGTTCTTGAAATTTAGGATAATTCTGATTTTGATCCCATTTAAAAAAAGTTTATTCTAGTCCCTTAAAATGTTAAAAAACTAAGATTTTAGTTCTTAAACAGTATTTGAAGGACCACAAAGTTTTTTAAAACTGTTTCTAGCCGCTCAAATTTAGTGTTTAGATTAATCTATTATTACTGCCGGCTGTGTTCTGGTAAAGCAGAAAGAAAGAGACAGTAGAGGTCAATAATATGAAATTACCTTTTTAGCAAATATCTCAATGCTGACTGATTGAGGATATTGAGGATCATTCAAAAGTTTAATCAGTTCGCTGGCTTTTGACCTACAGAATTTTCAAAAGAGTAAACAGACATGTATTAATAAGATCCTGTTCAAGGATAAGGATTGCCTTTATTGGAAATAAAATCCTTGAACAGTCTACATTTCATAGATATTCTTGTTTGCTACTTCATTGAAACATTTCTTGAACAGTTTTGCAACAAGAACAATTAGATAAAATCGTGCTCCTTAAAAAGAATTGAAGGTACAAGGAACGATGAAAAATTAATAAATTAAAGTATGCATTAGCAAAATTAAATATTCCCTTTACCTAACATTGTCTCTTACACCCCTTATTTGCCTTATATTCCGGGAAATATTACCCTCGTGCCGGGTGTAATCCTGAACAGATGTAGACACAAAGTGTGCTAGTAAGTCAATAAAGTGAGATAGACAGAAACAATTTCCTCGTGCTGCAAAAATTTCAAGCCTCAGATAGGTGAACATAAGAATCATTAAAAATATATATTATATTATCTAGAATAATATTGAATTACAAAATATGATAAAAACAATCAACAAAAATTGCTTATTGCTTGTAGGTTAGAAAACCTTAAGATGAATATCCCGGAGATCTCATTTCAAGAATACCTTATTAGAACTTGATCTTATCATTTGGTTTCTCTCACATAGCTCTTTCAATTTCTGCAGTCTCCCCTGTTCCAGATTCAAAGCACTTGCTGCAGCTCGATATAAATTACCTGAAGATTGTTTTAAGTCGGTTGATTTCTTGGATGATAAAACATGTAAAAACTAACAATAAATAGATAATAGATCTAAACATTCAAACAGGGAATCCAGTTTGGGACAAGTGGAAGTGCTTGTCCCTCCCCCTACCCCGATTCTCCAATCAATCCAACATGTAAACATCAGCACACAAAAACTATTCTTTAATTCATATTTAGTTTCATTAAGTATTTCTAAACCCTACACTTTTGAAACAATAAAAACAACAATAATCAGGTGAACCTTTTGATTTACAATTGAAAAAATAGTCATTGAATTGCACGTATATCTTATATAGAAAGAAAATTAATACTGAGACCCCAGCATAAAGTATGTCTAGTGGTTCAATGCATCAATATTTTTATTTTCCACAGCAAAGCACCAAACGAAGAACAAAAGAAAGAAGAGGTTTAAAACGGGGGAGGGGGCTGGACAGAGTGCATAAAAGAAACTTCTGCAATTAACAATGATGTAACTGAAGGTAAAAATAGAACATTCAAATGACTTAAACCACACCAGATTATGCAGGTAGCCTCACCAAACAATGCTGATATGACAAGTAGAAAATCAATTTCTTTAGAATAGAATATGGCAAGAAAAAGCAAATTTCCAGCTAAGTGATAGACTAATGGTCTGAAAAAAAGCAAGCATTCTTGCATATTAGATGTTGACAAACAGGAAAACATCAAAAACTAACAGTGGCATTGAAAAGATATATCATAAATGTAAAAGAAAACTATTACCATATTCCTTGTTTTCAGCATTGGATACGCTTGATGTATCTGTTGAATCCCCAGCAGCTTGTTGGGTCCCTCCAGAAGTAACCCTTTTGGAAGTTTCATTGGCTTCCTTTACTTCTCTTTTTTCAGCTTCTGCCACTGCTGCTCCTTTTTCAGCTTCCATTGCTGCCTGTTTTCTGGCTTCCATTGTTGCTTTTCTCTCAGCTTCTCGTTTTGTTTCATCAGCAAGTTTGGCCTGCACCCACAAAATTTGAAAGTAATTAATGAAAGGGCATTTGAGCCAAAGTTTGTACTTTCTATAAATAAAATTAAGATAGAAGGTTGTAACGTATGATGACAAACCTCATCAGGCGTTTTCAGCATCATGTCAAATGAAATTTAAAATCATACATGCATAACAATTTGACAAATAACTAGCACAATGAACTAAAATATAAAGGTTCCGGTACCTCTGCTTCAGCTCTAGCCTTTTCTTGCTGCAGCTTTTCAAAAGCAGCCTTTCTCTTGGCCTCTTCATAAGCTGCTGCGTCACTTCTTATTTTCCTTTCTTCTATTTGTGATCTGAGTTCACGGTCTCGTTGAACAGCTGTCAAGTGATTATCAAGTGCTTCTGCACTAAAAAATTGGAGAGTGAACAACATGATACTGTTTCTGGTACTGAATTACAGAATGAAAATTATACAAATGAATATTCAGTTCCTAATGTATCTCAGCTTCATACAGGTCCTAATGTTGTGTTCTCGAAAAAATTGTAAAAAATAGGCATTCTATGACTACAAGAGCTAAGGCTGGTATATTCAAACCTATAGAACCTATGCTGCTGCTATCAATACATAAATAATATGATCCTACAATTGAGCCTACCATGGGAAAAGAGGCTTTAAATAAACCTGAGTGGTTTAAAGCTATGCAATAGAGTATAATGCTCCTATGTCTAACAACACATGGTCTCTTGTAGATTTACCTCATGGGATGCAAATGGAGTTTTAAATCTAAGTCCAATGCAGATGGAAGTTTTCAAAGTCACAGGGCCAGATCAGTAGCATAAGGCTTTCATCAAGCAGAAGGATTTGACTTCTCTGAAACATTCAGTCATGTTATCAAACCAACAATTCTCGATATTGTTCTTACTCTTGCAATCTCTTTCAATCGGCCCATTCATCAAGTTGACATCAATAATGCTTTCTTACAAGTTGATTTAGAAGAAACCGTGTAAATGCTACAGCCACCACAATTCACTTCAAGTGATAAAGGAGAAGTGTGCAGATTAAACAAAGCTATCTATGGTCTAAAGCAAACCCCTAGGTCCTGTTTCCATACACCAAGTTAGACTCTTATCAAATGGATTTTCATTCAGCTAAAAGTGATATGTCTTTATTTAAAAATGTTGGAATTATTTGTTAGCAGATAATCTTCGCATGCACTAAAGAGCCAAACATTTTGAATTGGATCTTCACTTTGTTCAGGACAGTTCTTAGCAAACAAGTTGGGTTTATTCATCTTCCTGCTCAATTTCAGATTGCTGGCCTCCTTACCAAACCAAACCTATCTCAGGAAAACAGTTTGCAGTCTCAAGGGACAAGCTTATAGTTACCAACTTCTCCGCCATGAGTTTGAGGGGAATGTTAAGAGATAGTGTTAGTTATGTTAGTTAGTTAGTATTTGTATTTCTGTATAAACAGTGTACAGTTATCAGTTTGCAGTTTTTTACAATAATTCATAATGTTTTCTTCTTCATCTATATTCTTCACTACCCTTTCCTTTGTCTCAACAATCTTCCTCCCACAAAAAGGTTAATCTTATATCCTTTCACCAGTATCTTTTAAAGAGAAATGCAAAACATATTATGCCCACATTCCAAACAAATAGAAAAAATAGACACTAATAAAACCAATCTACTGTTTAAAGAGTCTGACAGAAAAATAGAAATACAACACATTATCCAAGACAGATACGTAGAAGAAAAATCATAATGACTAGAAAGAAGAGATGAGGCGTGGGGAGATAATGAAATCTTACATCCTACGCTGATATTGAGTGTCAAACTTTTTATCCAATTCCTGCCTTGCTTCTTTATATTTCTCAACTCGAAGGAGGGAAGAAGCAGAATTTTGAGTTTCATTCACCAAAGCTGTCTCCAATGCCGAAATCTTATTCCTAATTTCATCCTGTCAACCACATAACAAAACAAACCATGAGTTTGATTCGCAATTATCACAAGTTATACAGTGATCCACCAGACAAATTATTCAACTTTTAACAGAGAAGTCAAACAGGTAACAAGTGCATTGACATCAATCAACACCATACCTCACCTTAACCCTAAGCTGGTGCTCCTGCGCCAACTCAAACAAGGCACCTTCTACCTCTCCCAATTCATCCATCAAGCAAGGTCGCACTTCAAAACCAGAAACAATGTCTGAATCGTCATCACTGTCACTGAAACACCAAAGGAAAAGCAAACATTACTCTCAAAACACCCAATATAAAGACGACCACAAGTTTTCTAAAAATAAAAAAGATCCATGTTGACATTTCCAATATTCAACAGACATAACTTACGCACAGTTCCTTAGGTATTCTCTGTATTGTTCTCTAATCAGAACCAGGGTTTCACTTCACCTCTATAACCTTCATAATCCCTAATGTAAGTCTTCATTATGCAAATTACCAAAGTGAAGGCCCAATTCTATTCGGATAACTGAAGAACCAGCGCTTACATAACTGTAGCTAAGTTTTCTCCCTATTCAAAAATATTTGAAAAAATCTAGGGTTCAAGAAATGAGCACCTCAGATAAACTTCATCACAAGTGAACCGTTTGGCATTGCCAGCCACTACCAATGCCTTGTCCACATGATCATCATCCTCGCTCTCCGAGTCCTCCATCTCATACTCATCGGCCCGCAATACGAAAGTTCTACCTTTGTCAATTTCTCTCCCACTGGACACGCCTCAACCGTCAACACAGTTCAAATCAAACCACAAGTTGAAAGAGAGAAAATAAGTACCGAGTTCTTGATTTTTCGAAAGGTATAGAACGTTCATTGGAAGAAGTAGCACTAGCGAGCTTCGTCTCCAAATCGTTGAGTTCCGAAACAAGATCGTCAAAACTCCAATCAGGTTCCGGGTCTGCGGCCACGCCATCCACTCTCTGCGAACAATTACGAATATTCAATTTCACAGCACCCCTACAAATGCCATAGCAAATTGAAATTCATTTTCCTGGATACGAATCAAAACCACCGAATTTGAAATTCCAAGATTACTGAAAAGAAAAGAGAATCTACATTGTTTGTTCAGTACTTGAAACGATAACGGGGTGTTCACAGGCGACACAATTAGAGGTGTCGGAAGCTACCCCGGCGACCGAACAACATCGACGACACCGTTTTCAAATTTTGGGGGAGTAGGGTTAGGGCTTGGAAATGTTATTTTCTTATAAAAAGGAAGGTACCTAAAATAATTTATCATTTATTCTTATGTCGAAATTATAAAGAGATTAAATGCAAACTTGTTAGGAGTATTTGGGTCGAATTTAAAAAATACATGAAACAGAACGTAATCAATGTTCGCATTAGATTTCTTCTTAAATACGAAATTCGAGCCAAGATCAAATAAGAGAGGTTAATTTACATTGAATTTTATTTATACAAAATTATATTTAAAAAATTCGTAGATAGTTTTATTTTATCATTAAAGAGCTTAAATACCATTTTTTTATGGTAACTAACTAGCTCCCTAAATAGTAAAAAAACTTAAAAAATATATAAATATACCATAAAACTTCAAATATAATAATTAAATATAAATAAATAAATCATTTGTTTTGTTTAAGTTTATTGAATTTATATATTATAAATTTAATACTCAAATCAATAATTATTAAATTAAATTATTTTTTAACCAATTGAATATATAATAAGAAATTTTGTTCAAGAGTAAAATTTTATGTTAAACAATTATTATTGAATTAATATGATATTAAATTGATTTGAAGAGAAACATGCAGAATGTAATAACGATGCCTTAAATGTGTTTATGTGTATAGAAAGTCATATGCGAGCATGAGTACAAAACTTATATTATTATTATTATTATTTGCACAATAATAAAAGAAAAACACACGCAATGATAATAATGAAAGAAAAATAATACTATTATATTAAAAGATTTTACATATTAAATATATATCAAACATAAGGTACTCCAAAGAGTAAAATGTCTTTATATACAAAATTTAAGAATAAAAAACATATTAAAACAATCAAGACAAAACATTTCATGTGAGAGTGTACAGGATATACGATAAACAATTTAATTAAATTTAACATTAATAGATTCTCTCTAGTCTATAATCTTTAACATTAAAAGATTTTTGGCCTTGTTTTATATTGAAGCTAAATTAATGGTATCGGTCAAATGGATTACAGTGATACGATCGAAAAGTTACGTACAATAAACATTCGTTTAAGGCCAGACTCATTTAAATATGCATCTCACTTAAATTCGCATTTGAAAAGAAAAAAATATCGGATTAATAATTTTGTAAATTTTGTTCAGAAGAAATTATTAAAATCATTTGACTTTATATTTTGTTATATATATATATATATATATATATATATATATATATATTTTGTATAGATAGATTGAGAAAGAAAGTATGAATAAAATAAAATAATAAGTTTTTTTTAACATGTCTTTTATCTTTCATATTTTTACAATTTTTAAAAATTCTTAACAATAATATTCAAACTGTAATTATATGATGCCTAGTATTTTATATTGTAATATGACTCTTCAAATTTTATAAATTCCCATTTCAATTAAGTCTGCATCAAATTCCCAAGATCGGACTGCGAATATTTAGTGTAATCTAAAATTTAGCACAAAATGAAGTAGTTGTCAAAATCACCATGATGTGAACCAATGCCTTTCGAGGAATGAATGAAGTTTGTGTGATGTGATGTGAGAAATTGAGAATCAATCTTTCAAAAAAGAAGACAAAGCTCTTTTACTTGCCTTATGAGAAGAGAAAAGCATAAAGAAAAGTATTATACTTGCTCCCCTGTCCCTCTAATTAAAAAAACTAACAACAGTTGCATTGATTTAACTATTTTCAGAAGTTCGTATAGAAAGAGAAAAGAAGATATTGCCTTTTGATAAAGATGTTTCTTTGATTATATAATCCAGTTTTATAATAATCTCGGATTGTATTGAAAAAACTGTGGCTCCCATGATGGATATGTCAATTATCTGATTCTCAGGCCGAGCAGCACAGTCACTTCACAAATCCAAGAAATAGTAATTTAATACCAAAATAAATAAAGTGAAAGAGGAAAAGAAAAAGTAACAACACATTTTCCTTCCCTGTTTATAACGATGTAAATCTAAGTGTGAGTCTAAGTCTCACATTAAATAAAAATGAGAAAGTTGAACATCATATTACAATGAAAACCCATAAACTAATTCTTTTAAGATTTTAAGTTATAAGTGGTATCAATGTCTTGTGTACTTGAACTTATATGTGTTATATCTCTTTGGAAATCTTCTCTGGGAAGACTCATCATCACATATAAATTAGCATAAGCATAATAAGAATACTTGAATAGCATATTAGAGACATGTTGATGGTTTTCATCATCTTTCTGTTTTGGCCAGATCAAAATAATAGAAATATAGCAACAGAATTATCCAATGATAGAAGAACCTCGTAAATTTTGCAGTGTGGCATGCTAATTTGGTGCATTTCAACCTTGAGTTCCTTTTTTTTCTTAATTTCAAACATGCAACGTGATAATCTTATAAAGAAGCTCCTCCTGACACATGATCCAGATGGTCGTAGGTTGGATTCTGAGGCAATTCTTCTTGCTGTGGGCAACATTATGTTTCATTCTTCCAAAATAATAGTAATTTTTATCCACCTTGATACACCCTTCATGCTGCAGCCATAAACTCATGTAGTCTCATACCATTTTTAAAATTATCGCTAACAAGAAATTCATTAAACTGAGTGTGGCATAGAACTCATATTACCTGTATTGAAGCTTTCAGATTATAATTTCTATTCGCTTGTTTCAGGTGACTTCTAATTTATATTCTGCTGCCTTTCAGAAGAATGACATAACTGAAATTGAAACGATTGGTTGTAGTGAATCGGTAGGATTCATCATTACAAAAATATGCAAGGTATTCTACATGTTTGATGTTTTGACAATGAGAGTTAATGCATTTGCTGTTATACTTATGATTAACGTATCTATTTTGTTGGCAGATACTCTGCAGATGCTCTGGTGAAGGTGATATTAACTCAAGGGTCATAAATCTGTTTGATTTGATAGGAAAGTATAGCTGGGATGCAAAAGTAGTTCTAGTGCTTGCTGCTTTTGCTGTAAGATATGGTGAATTTTGGCAACTTATGCAGCTACATCGTGGTAACAGTTTGGCAGCTTTAATTTCAAGTATTAAGCAGCTTCCCTGCAACTTAAAGCCACTGAAGCTACAAATCAAGGCATTGAGCTTGTTGGTTGAGACCATGATGGATGTGGCTATGTGTATAATTAAGTTTGAATACTTACCTCTTCAACATGTTGAGCACGGAAATCATATATTCCGAGTCACAAAGTCTCAAATATACGAGGCTGCATACTGGATCGCCAGAAGCTGTTTAGCATGTTTTTCCCAAGTCAAGGACTTCACAATCAAGCCACATGAGCAAGTGCATGTTTCTTCTCTCTGAGGCTCAGATCAATACTGTCAAGCATGCATAATTCTTTAATTTGTTTGAATAGCCTCTCATAATTGCTGATAGTTTGAAAAGCACGTAAAAAATTGCCTAGGATGATATTTTGATGTATTCGGTATCCACACATTTCAGGTACTCAGATTCAGCAATAATTGCTGCTTGGGAGCTTTCGAGTTTGGCGTATAGATTAAGTGGTACATGCTGCAATCTTAGAAGACAGGTGGATCTGTGTTACGAAGAAATAGGTTATTTTTTAGCTTCATAATGATGCTTCTAATGACAGGTTTATTAAACAATTATGATTTATGTACTAAGATCAGTGATTTATAATGTTTCAGAGAGAAACTTGTATCAGAGGCTGTTGGATCTTGCTCGTGAGGATCACATTGATAATCAGAAGATTCTCACTTTATTTTTTCCTTCAAATAATTACTTGCCACTGAAGGATTGCTCCACAGAAACAAAGGTATTATGCTCTTTAAATCTTCACTAGTATTACCCTTCTTGTAAAGTTATTAGTGATCACATAGCTACTTAATAGAATCATTATGTTTAAATCTTAACCATCCAATCAAAACCTAATAGTCTATACTCATTATTCTCAATTCTCACAATATTAAAGTATTTCTTAAATAAGAAACTCCGTTTGCATATTGGGATATACGTAATGAGAACACTTCTCATTTTTTGAACATAAGAATTATAAATTTAAATTATACGCATAGGTGGAATTTGAATGAATAACACATTGGTAGGATTTTTCTAATGCACTCTTGTTTGTTTTCGGGAAGTGTGATGATAGCTCTAGCTAGTTTCAGATTTGTTAAAATATTTCTGAAGACGCAATTTGCGAATATATTCTTTCTAGACTAAGAAATCTTCTAATCTTAATCCTCTTTTATCAACAGTTAAGTGTGTCTGAGCTGAAAAACAAGTTAGTTCTGTTGTTGATCACAAAACCACAGTTACTCAGCCCTGTAGATCTATTCTTACTTGTCCAGCAAACATGCGATCATCCTCTGAACGAGAGGCTGAAGGAGAGTTATAAGATTGTGTGGATTCCCCTTCCATCTTCTGATTCATGGACTGAAGCTGAAGAAAGTAGTTTTAATTTTCTGTCAGATTCCTTGCCTTGGCATGCTGTTCGGAAACCAAGGTTACTTAGCCCAGCAGTGATCAAGTACATAAGGGAAAGATGGAACTACAAGGATGAGCCCATCATGGTGGCTCTAGATTCAAGAGGGAAGGTCACGAATTACAATGCTCTTGATATGATCAACATTTGGGGAGCCAAAGCTTACCCTTTTTCAGCTTCCAAAGAGGAAGATCTGTGGCAAGACCAGAATTTGACCATGCAACTTTTGCTGGATGAGATCAATCCTCTCCTTGCTTATTGGGTAGGAGTCTGATTATAGCATGTTTTGATGCAGATTATAGCAGTTTAATTTCACGTAATGTTACTAGATTTGACATTGTACCATGTGTCAGGTTGAGCAAGGCAAAAGTATTTGCCTTTATGGGAGTGAAAACTTGGTTTGGATCCAACAATTCAATGATAAGATAAATGAGCTCAAACGAGCAGGTCTGCAGCTGGAAACAATATATGTTGGTAATAGTCAATTGGGTGAACATGTTAAGCAAATAATGGCAAGAAGTGGTGAAACTAGTCGCAGTGATCCACTTTCCTTCACAAACGTGCAATTCTTCTGGCTTCGGTTGGCGAGTATGAGAAGATCTAAACTCAGACTAGGGAAGACACAAAGTGGTGATTCTGTACTAGCAGAGTTGTCAGCTTTGCTTGAAATGGATGATAGGGAAGAAGGTTGGGCAGTGATTGGAAGTGGGGGTTCAACAGATATTATCAGGCTTCAAGGGATGCAGGTGATGGAATTCTTAAGGAAATGTTCTGTGTGGAGAGAAAATATAACCAAGTTTGGATTGTGGGGTGCTCCAAGAAACATCCTAGAAACTGATTTTGTTGAAGGGAGTTGCACTCACTCTTACTTTGTTCCCTCAAGAGAAAATGAAAGACCAAGTCAAGGAACTGTAATTTGTCAAGTGTGCAAGCGTCCCATGAAGAAGTTCGTGGTGTACAAGCCATGAATGAGACACACACAATAGGTAAATTGAACTGTCTATTGTTGTGCATGACTAAGCAAGAACAGATATAGGGAAGAAAAACCAACTCAATTTGATTTTTTCTGAATCGATTTTGTCTCTAGTTTAATGTAATAGTTGAGTGCTTTAATTTTTTGAAGTGGTATGAATGTCAAGTCTTAACGACAGAGACAAATTACATTTTCGCATTTCATATGTTTTTGTTTGTACTTCTGTTTGGTGAAGACTATAACACAATGATACATCTATATAGTCTTTGGAATTCATGCCAAGAATTGTTATCGTGTTCACGTTAGAATTTTTTTTAACAATGTTCAGTTATTATAATTTTTATTCTGCACTCTACACATTCTAATAATTTTGCACTCTACTTTTATAATAAAAAAGGAATTTGAATTCTCAATTGAGTTTTTTTTGTTATTTCTCTGGTGTGTCTTCAAAATAAATGAATGGACACTGATATTGATGTTATGTTTTAAAATATATTAAAAAAAAAATTAATATACATACATCAATATATTTTTAATACTTAATAGAAAACAATACTAAAAAATTCAACAGAGAATTTGAACTCGTAAAAAAGATGCCCATTTGTTCCAAATGAATACATAATGCAAGAACTATTCATCATGTCAAACTACTCTTCTAATGTATGTTTATATTTTGGATACAAAAATGGTTTATTATTTTAACTTACAGAATTTTGTGTACATTTAGGAGCATAGCAGTTCAATATCCAAAATTCATACTCATATTTTGCATATCACCTCATGTTGAGTGGTCCTGTTGTAGCCTAGTCAAGGAGTAATAGGCCCCATTTGATCCAATTCTCAATAACTCTGAGTGCGAGCCTTGTTCCACCACCTTCCCATTTTGAATAACAACTATGGTGTCAACATTCTGTATTGTTGACAAACGGTGAGCTATAACCACACACGTTCTTCCAACCATCATTTTCTCCAGTGCCTCCTGCACCAGATTTTCTGATACACTGTCTAGAGCACTTGTTGCCTCATCTAACAGAAGAATTGAAGGATTCTTAAGTACTGCTCGAGCAATGGCTATTCTCTGCTTCTGCCCTCCTGATAGCTGCACTCCTCTTTCTCCACAGTAAGTATCGTATCCATCTTTCATTGAACTACATCACTTAAATTGTGTTACTAAAGGCAACTATGTTTTCTATGAGGTTCAAAAATGGTCATGTATGTTAAGTTCATTGATTTTTACACTTTCTTGCAATAACAAATCACCTAAGTTTGTTGATTTTACTATAATGGTCTTAAATCTCATGCTAACAATGATTTCTGTTTGGTTGATAGTGTAAAAATTGTAACAAGCTCAAGGCATAGAAGTTACTTCTATTTAAGAAAACAGAAAAAGAACTAGAGTGTTACCTTATAAACTCATGAGCATTTGAAAGACGTGCTGCCTTTCTTATTTCATCTTCTGATGCATCCTTTTTCCCATACACAATGTTGTCACGTATAGTTCCTGCAAAGAGAGTTGGCTCCTGACTAACCAAGGCAATATGTGCTCTCAAACTTCTTAAGTTAAATTCCCTTATGTCACAATTGTCTATGGATATGGATCCCTTAATGGGGTCATAAAATCTTTCGATTAAGCCAATGATGGTGGATTTACCAGAGCCACTTTGTCCCACTAATGCAACTGTTTTTCCAGCTTCAATATCAAGATTGAGGCCCTTGAGAATCACTTGGTCTGGCCTTGTTGGGTATGAGAAAAATACATCTCTAAGTTTTATATGGCCCTTCAAAGAATTTTTACACTTTCTAAGTCTAGGATCTTCTGGTTCAATCTCACTTTTCCTATCCAGTATAGCAAATACTGAACTAATGGCTCTTCCACTTTTAGCTATGTCAGAAGTTGCGCTTGCTGTCTCTGCAATTTGTCTACCAGTGCCCATCAAAATGAGGAAAACTTGCAAAAGATGTTTTGAATCCACCAGATTTCGATTCAGTAACCGGCCTCCATACCAAAAAGTCAAAGTTATAGATGCTGTTGTTACAAAATACGAGACTGACAAAATGGAACCTGAAATCCATGATTGCTTGATGCTTTCCTTCTTAGGGCCCTCCATAGAAGTTCTGAACAAGTTTAGAATCCTTTTCTCAGATGAAAATGCAGCAATAGTCCTGTGGTTAACGGTAGCTTCCATTGCTAATTGACTACCTTCTCTCTGAGCCCTTCTTGCTTTTCCTGCCATACTTTTCATGAGAATGTTTTTTGAGTAGAAACAGGCAATGATCAAAGGCTGCATTGCAATCATGACTATAGCCACCCTCCATGTAACAATCAAACTAAGTACAAAAGCCAAGAGAGCCATAACAGAAATATTAACTATCAATGACATTCGTTCTGCAACAAGGGATCTGACCAAGTTGGCTTCACTTGCCAAACGAGCACAAATTGCTGCACTGCCGTTCTCCTCTTCATCAAACCATCCCATCTCAAAAGTCAACACCTTCTCTAGCAAATTTTCTCGCACCCTTTTTAGCAAACTCTCTCCCATAATGGTGAAATTGTAGTGCTGAAGGAGGCCTGAAATGAAGTAGACAACAGCAATGCAGCAGAAGATGGAGGAGTACAACCTGATTTTTGATTTGATGAGAGAGTCATCTTTTATAAAGTAGACAGATGCAACTATTCCCAAGCAATAGGAGTAAATTGGTTGACATATTCCAGAGCCAATGGCCCCTAAACAACCAAGCAAAGCATGTTTCCATTCTGGGGAATTCATTCTTAGTAAACGCCATTGAGAGAAGTTAGCATGTGAAGATTTCTCATAGTGTTCCCTGTCATAGTCATCAAAGCTAGACCCTACAACACTGATTGAATATATGGGACTAAATGGTTGTGTTGAGCTAAGTGCATGATGAGTTGGGCTACTTTGCCATCTCGAATTTGAACTTGTAAGATTTTCCATAGCTAAGGGACTCTTGTCTATTGTATGCAATGCAATTTCGTTTTGGCTTGTCGCTTGTTGCAGCTGTAGCATTTTTCTGTAAGCCCCTCCTTGTCCATTGTTCAGTTGGAGTAGTTCATCATGGGAACCACATTCAACTACTTTTCCTGTTTGAAGAACTACTATTGAATCAGCTTTGCGAATTGTTGACAGGCGATGCGCTATGATGATTGTTGTCCTGCCTCTAGAAGCTTTCTCAAGGGCCTCCTGCACTAGTCTTTCAGACTGTGAATCCAAAGCACTTGTTGCTTCATCAAGTAGTAGGATTTTGGGTTCTCTTATTAAAGCCCTTGCAATGGCGATCCTTTGCTTTTGCCCTCCAGACAACTGAGCACCGAATTGTCCCACCTAACAACAAATTGAAATCTTCTAAGCAATCAAATTGAACAAAATAAAACTAATGCAGACAGTCTATGCACAGTAGAGTAAAGAATTTAGATGTTGTAATCCCAGTACATATATATGTTGGAAACTGCATATCGACTAGATTTAAAGTCAATTTATTGTATATAAGTAGGTGCAAACCTCACCTTATAAATCAATTTTGTGGAGTTGAGTTAGGTTTAAATTTCACTTCTTAATATGGTATCAAAGTCATAAATTAGAGTTTATCCTAGCAAAATTTATTCTTTATCGAGTCTATTGTTCCACCTGCTATCAGACCGTCCATTAATGTTTAGTTTCACTCTCAAGATGTACATACTCGACAAGGTTGAAAGTACCACATTAACTAAAGATAAGATCAATTAAAGAATCAAATTGAACAAAATAAAATTAATGCAGACGGTCTACGCACAGCAGTAAAAAACTTAGATGTTTCCTACTACATAATTAATATGCATTTCGATTTTTTATACTGTATCAAGATTTGTATTTAGTTATCTGTAAAAGCTTTTATACTCACGGCTCAAAATTATTTAGTTAGGATCTTGCTAATACAAATTAAGGGGATAATGGGACAGAAGTCATAGCTTACTTGAGTTTCATATGCATTAGGAAGTTTGACAATGAAATCATGTGCATTTGCTGCCTTTGCTGCGCTTATAACTGCATCCATTGAAGCTCCTTCCTTGCCAAATAGAATGTTCTCCCTTATGGATGTTGCAAAGAGAATTGGCTCCTGATTTACCAGTCCTATCTGGGACCTTAACCACTTAGGGTGAAGTGTCTGTATATCATATCCATCAAGCAATATCTCGCCGTAAACAGGATCATAAAATCTTTCAAGCAAAGAGATTATAGTAGATTTTCCAGAACCACTCCCTCCAACTAGGCCTAGTGTTTTCCCCGCCTGCACTTTCAGATTGAGTCCTTGGAGAATCAGTGCATCAGGCCTTGATGGGTAACTAAACTCAACATCTTGAAATGTGATTTCTCCTCTTGCATGTGTCAAGACCTTTCCTTTTTCTCTGTAAGAATTTATGCTCGGCACTCGATCAATCATCTCAAAAATCCGTGTAGTAGCTATTGTTGCCTCTAATATGAAACCAAGATTTGGGAGTGCACTCATCAGAGACCTGTGCATTTTACATTCAACAGACATGCAATTAGCAAATGAAGTCCCATGAATAAGAGAAGCAAGTATTTCTCCAATTCAATATTAGTTATTGGACTATTTTTAATGTGTTCAACAAAGTTTCTGCAGTAATTTCAACATGGTCTTGCAAGAACCTCATGTTAAAGCTTGAAAAACTATTACTTAACAAATGGACAGAAAAGGGGGAAATTAACTCACAGTCCTCCCCAAATGATGCATATCTCAGCACAAAACACAGGGCCACCACTTTCTCCTTTTGTCCTGACCAGAACACTACTAACCCAAGATTGGAATGCCCAAGTAGCATATAGCAACCCAATGCTACCGATTATCACTCCCTTGATTTGACCTTGTTTTATGCCAATCTCCATACTTTTTTCAAGACCCGAGTTGAACGCTTGCATTGTTTGCTTCTCGCCCACATATGAATAAACAGTGCGAATTGACGAGATTGCTTGTTCAGCTATGCTACCAGCAACTCCATATGCATCCTTCATTTTATTCCCCAGCTCTTTCATGGCCTTACCAAATATGATTGCAGGCATAATCATCATGATTGAAAATGGAAAAGCAGACACTGCAAGTCTCCATGAAAGGAAGAGTGCCACTATAAAGCTAGAGAGAAATGCTGAGAGGTGACCCAGACAATTGGGCACCTGAAATGCAACAAACACATACACATACAAATGATTCACCACAAAAAGTTCAACAAAACAAGGTGGAAGGTTCTATAAATAATTGAGTGTTATACCTTATCAGCTATGGTATCTTGGATTGTTTGTGCATCAGAAGTTATGGTGGCAATAACTTGGAAAGTTGTGGAAGATTCAGATTGCTTGTCGAAGAAACCAACCTCTTGCCTTAGGACTGATTTAAGGTATTCGATTCTCATGCGAGAGGTTTGTCTCTCTGCAGTTCTTGTCCAACATACCCCTTCTGCAAAATAACACACTCTTTTGAAATCAATATTGAACTCTTTCTGTTTCTGACCAACCAATATTGAGCTTTTACTACATCAGAAATAATTATCTTGCCAAAGTGGAACACGAATTCAAGCAATTGTCAGTTCATTGAATAGGTCATGATATCCACTTTCCAATTTAACCAAAGAAAAATGATGAGAAGGGGAATAATTACTTTAGCTGGAATTTTTTTTTTTTGACATGATGTTTTACACATATCCATGATTAGTTGCACAGTAAAAAGCAGAAATTCAATAGCCCTAGTTATCATTCACAATGGAAACCAAATATCTAGAATTGCAGCAATGCTTACCTATAAAGGACGATAAAGCAACCCCAATTGCAACACCAAGCAGCCTTAGAGCGTACTGAAAGAATGATGACAGAACTTTGTCAGATGTTTTTTAGCAAATGAATAATTTGGTATATAAAAATCCCATTTTTATGCTGTGGAATGTCATCATAACTAACAGCAAGAAGAAAAAAGTAACGAAACCATGTCTTTGAAATTTCGCATTTATATGCTGTGGAATGCTTCAGTGATGACCTCACGTACTAATTACCTTGTCTATAACATGGTTGGGCACGGAATGTTCAGATCCACCTTCATAATCATTTATCAAACTTCCAAGAACAAGCATTGTCATAGGGGTCTGTAATCCACCTCCAATGCAACCCAGTGTCCCAAAGAGTAACAGCAATTTGTCAAATCCATCTGCATAACGAAAAATTCCACCTTTGCCACCCATATTCTGGTGGGATTTCTATGCATGCCACAAAGTTCTTAACTTCTTGAACACCTTGTTGCTATAATATGTGTCTTTGAACTTGTTTCAAGTTATTGTATAGTTTTCTATCTAGAGCTGAATTATGGCCATGTGGATTGAGCTACATACAGGTTTTTTAACATTAATGCCGGCACTTGTTTACAAGTAGTGGATTCCTCAATTAATTCCGTGTCACTAAGAGACACCATGTTATAGTTTGATCGAACAAGACATTATGATTATGTTATTTTGGTGTTATTTGTATAGTTTTAATCACAAGGAACACATATAACGTCCATACACCAACGACGAGGAAGATAAGTTAGAGAAAGAATCTATTCCAAATCATGATCATTGAACCTATCGATTTGTAACTGAGAACAAAGAGTAATGTGTGATTGGAAAAAATAGTGTCTTTTAGTATTCGACTCAATGAATAATATAATGAATCTCACTCTCTTTTGTGTTAGAAAAAAGGTTGTTTAACACCAACCATTTGACAACTCTTATAAAGATAAAATAATTTTAACAAGAATTAACTTTTATATTTTTAAAAGAAAAAGAAAGTAAATAGTAACGAAAGACAATATCAAATAATAATAAAAATAAATATGATGTCAAAATATCAGTATCCTTTGTGTTATATATTTTCTATAGATTGGAATGATGAGAATAGAAAAAAATAAAATGACAAATGAAGGAATAATAAAATATTTGTCACTTATTGAGATGTCCAAATCTTAGGTAATAAGAATCTTATGAATATTCTATCCTAAATCATTTTTTTCTTTTGAAGGTAGAGGTTAAGGTTTGTTTTTATTTTTTTGCAAATGGTGTCATATATGTTATTTATAAGGTGACTTATGAATCTTAATCTTTCCTGTTTTTTCTATCTTGTGTTTGATAAGAGAAGGTGCATAAAGAATCAAATTCACGTAATAAAAATTAGAATTTCGAGATTAGTTATCAAGTATAATTGTACTTATGGGATATGTCTCTAATAAGAAATCATATTGTAATGTCAATTTTCAAATTCACTAAAAGATTGCTAATATATAATGTATATTGATGTTTTTCTTTTATTAAAAAAACACTCGTACAAAATATAAGCATTGCCAAAACTTGACTATAGAATTTCATACACAAAATCCAAGATGTAGGATAATAAAAAAATTACATAAATATTATATAACAAAAATACAAAATAGTTGAGAAATCTTAGGAACTAGTTTTAAATACCACCTAATATCTAACAAAATAATAATAATTAAGGATTCAATTATTACATGATATAGGTTTTTGACAGATATTGAAAAATATATATTACGACATCCATAGGAAAATATGAAATGACTCAAAATATTTTCAATGTATATTGATTAAGGATAATCTTGAAAGAAAATGTTTGTAAAACAATAACTAAGATATTTTTTTTTCTACACACAATATAAAATAATTTTTTGGTAAAAATCAACTTAACTATTTTGGGTTGGATTTTTTTACTGTGGTCATAAAATAGAATGTAAAGGTTAGGTCATGTGATTTGATTTTTAAACTTATGAGTGAAATTTGTTGATGAGATATTTAATTTTATTAAAATCGTTATTTAAACTTGTACTATTTTTCATCCATAAAAATTAAATACATGTTAAAAAAATTTATAACAACACTGACTTGTCATACTTTGGTGACAGAAGTAGATTCTCCAGAGCATCTATAGCAGGGGTTTATACCACAATTAAATGGATTATTTAAATAAAAATGATTAAGTAAAATAACCTTTTTGACCACATTGTGTCCGTACAAATGGTGTTTCCAAAGTAGTTCACTGTCCAACTATATAACGACAAAGCTTTTTTAATTAATCTTATTATACGCTGCTGCTTCATATTATCTATTATTTAAAATTTTCTCACACATAATTAAGGAGGCGTAAAATATAATTTTATTTTCTTGAAAGAAAAATATTAAATTATTTTGATCTTTAAATTTTAAAAATTAAAAATATAATATTTTTAATCTAATAAAGTTAATTTTTCTTTTATTGATAAATAGTGTTTTAGTATGATATTTGAGTTGTAACATGTAAATTGTTAAAATGTTAATCAAAAATATTTTTTGACACGTTAGTAAAATCAATAATAAATTTGAGAATAAAATTGTGTTTTTGAGTTAGAATAAAATTCTAATTTCGTATTTAAATTTAAAAAAGATTTATGTGAAAAGTATTTAGTTTAAAGAATTGATACGTGTAAGCGGCCAACCGTGTGACCTTGATTGCATCGAAAAGTATATCAACCACACACTTATGCTTCTTCTCATTACTATCGAACAAAACTACTAATAATTAATAATTAAGGCTTAAATACTTTTTTATTCTCATTTTGGTAGTATTTGTTGTAGATGATCCTATTTTCACATAATGTTTAGAATGGTCCTCATTTTTATCGAATGTTTAAAATGATCATCATTTTCGCAATTCGTGTTTTATTTGGTCCTCTTATGTGACGTCGTTTAAATAATTAACGGAGCATTATACAGGTGACACGATTTGTCTTAAGGTGTATTACGTGTACTGTATATATGCCTAATTAACGTTAATTTTTTAATTTAGGGAAAATTTTGCAATTAGGAAAATTTCTTCATTTTCGTCTTTCTTGAGCTCGGATTTACAGATGAAACAGCTAATACTTGTCATTTCATCATTGGGTTGCAGTTGCACTCTTCATTGCAATTTTCCGATCAATCATCATCAACATTAGATTTGTAGTACACGTAACACACCCTAATATAAACCGTGCTACATGTACAATGCTCTGGTAATGTTTTGAACGGCGTTACAGAAAATGACCAAATAAAACACGAATTGCAAAAATGATGACCATTTTAAACAGTAAGAATGAAAACTATTTTAAACATTCTGTCAAAATGAGGATCATTCGCAACAAACAAGAATGAGGACCAAAAAAGTATTTAAGCCAATGATTAAAGAACCAACATTTTTAAATCGTTATAAATCTGTTAAAAGAGTGGGTTAAATGAGTTTCTTTTTCTCTCAAACTTTTATATTTAATTTAAATTTTAAAAGTAAATAAATATAATTTTATTAATTTAATTATTTTCATTTTTTTATTTCAAAATTATATTTAATTTATATTTTAATATATATTAAAATTTAAAATGTTATTGAATTTTAATTTAACTCTAAATTTAGAGATTAAAAATATATTCGATTAATAAATTTGTTTCTTATTATTATATGTTGGAGAGCGTAAAACTAATATCTTATAATCAAATATTTTTTTTTTATTTAAAAGTAATGTAATTATTCTCCTTTTATGAGAATAGTAACGTAAATGTTATTAGTGACGTTTCTTATGAGGAATTTTTACTTCCAAAATTCTTTTAAACAAATTAGGATATCAGTAAAAATATATAATTTTTAATTTTACTGATCCTCTCAATTTTTATATATATATATATATATATATATATATATATATATATATATTTACACTTCTAAAATTTTAAAACTGTTACTGAGTGCCACATTATATATTTGATTAATAAACGACTCATTTAACCTTTATCACATAATAATTGAAATGCAACTCTGTTAGTCTTTCAATTAGGTATCATTATATTAAATTTTTATTTTATTTTATTTTTTACTAAAATAAGTTAATGTGATATTTCTCTTCATATTTACCGTGGTAATATTGTTATAACAATGGAACGTGTATTTATCAGTGTGATGTATATTTTTTATCAGTAAATCAAATTTAACTAATGAGATATTGTTTGATATTTATTTTATAAATAATTGTTGTAATCACGTTATTATCCATATTGATTTGTTCGTTAAGAAAATCAAATTTAAAACATTTAAACAAAATTTAACAACAGAAAAAAAAAACTATTAAACTAAAATAATGCATGATAAAATAAATTATTATATTAAATATAATTATCATCAAAATTATATAACTCAAGAAGAAAATTCTGTTTTGAATCTACGAGACAAGAGAACATGTAAAAGAGAGTGAGGAACCAATAGGAGTGGTTTTTGAATGAAGTTTGAGAGCATAAAGGATTTTGGTAACATAATGTGTTAGAAATAATGTGCAATTAATGTGAGAAAGAGAAAAAAAAATGATACGAGGTTTGAGATGAAAAGTAGAGATGACGTGGAGAGAATCAGGTGGTCCAGGTGTCAAAACCCCAGAGAATCAAATGAGGAAAAGAACAGGTGAAAAAAAATCTGACAGAGATGTGAAGGGGTCCTGTTCTCTTTTTTTCTCTTTCTCTTTCTTTTCTTTTAGCAGCTCAACTGAAAGCTACACAACCAAAACATTAAATGCTCTTCTCTCTCAACAAACAAAAAAACACACACTACACAACTATACAAAATCCAACCCCAATTAAACTATATTAATTATGTAAAAATTAACTTATTTATTTATTCAAGGGTAATAATAATAATAATAATAATAATAATAATAATAATAATCAATTTTTGTCAGCAATGTCTTTTTCATCATCCACAGTGAAAAATTAAATCTCTGCATACATAATAAAAGACCCAGCTATGTGAACGCTCTCACACTAATTTTACCCTCTTGCTTTCTCTACTAAATAAAAAGTTCACCTTTATTTCGGATTATAGGAAATTGAAAAAACTTGATGAAGATGAAACTAAGATTTCGAGGAACGTTAAATAAAGTTACAAAATTTGATTATTTAACCTTTGTTTTTTCTATTTCTGTCAAACAAAGACAACATAAAAAAACAAATGATAACGTAGGATCTACACTTAAAAATGTTATATTTGTAAAGAAAAATGTAATAGTAGTTTCTTATATGAGTTCCTGAAGAATTGCACTCGTTAACCGAGATTTAACACAAGCACACATACATACATAAACATTGTGAAGAACAAACGGCTATGGTTTTCTATGTTGTCCATCGTTCAAGTTTCTATCTATAACTGATACATCGAAATTCCAAAGCAGCAGAACCTACAGGGCTACTACACAAGCGATTCAAAAGAGAAAATGGAATATAACTAAACTGAAAAGAAAAAAAAAACATTAAACAAAAAAAAATGAAGAAATTGGAGGAAAGGTGAGCAGTGAGCAGCAAGAGGTTCGTAGGTACGAACACGACGACAGAGAGAGAGAGAACACAGGTGTGGCTCGTTGCTCAACCACCTTAAATGCTGTCTGTCCGAGCTATAGCTGATGCTAAATTCATTCTATCACACATTTTTTTTTGATCGATTCATTCACAATCACAACACTACAACTATTCTACCCTTCATAGTTTTCTAGGCCTCTGCATTCGTGTCATCATCACCATCATCGTCGTCACCAACGTCGCCGCTTTTGCTGCTTTCCACGTCATCACCGCCATTATCATCGCAGTTCGGGATTGAAACGGGTGGTTGATGGTGCTTGGCGGTGCTGTTCCCCACTAAGGGAAGTGGCTCAGTGAGTTCCCTGCCATCTCGAGGCGGTGAAAACACCACTGGCAGGTAATGCTCCATCTCGCATGGGAACTTTGAGTTCTTAAAGTGCTCCTTCAATGCCTCCAAACCCTTCATTGTCATTTAAACCATTCATTCATTATCACCATTTACTACACCCACTGCTATTTTTTACTCTAATAATTTCTGTCATATCATACCTGAACTCTTGCATAGGTCACTTCACAGATTTTTCTTGAGTTGAAAACCTCCCAGTGTTGGAGATGGAAGGCCTTGTAGAGCCTCAGTGTGGCCTCCGGGGATGTCATGTTCACGAACCCATATCCCACGTTGCACTTGTTGCTGTTCCAACAAAACACGACAACATAAATTCTTAACTAGTTCTAGTTCTGGTCAAAGGACATGGAAATGGAAAAATATATACTTGAAATCAATGGGGAGGTACACGAAGTCGTAGGAGGATAGAGGCTGCTCATCGCCGTCTGCAATCTGCTCGTTGCAGTGTATGCAGTGATTATCCAGCATGTTCAATAGCAACTTCTGACTGCATCATGTCCAAAAACACACAATATATATAAAATGCTCAACAATTTCAAATCCAAACAAATAAAAAAATAATTAAAAAAAACACCACATTATATACTTTAGTTTATTCAATACTCATTCATACTATCATTATACTTTACAGTACTCTCTCTTGATGCTTTTACACACTACTGTTGCTGTGACTAAAAGGAAAGACAGGGAAGCAGAATCGGTGATTTGTGATGTGTGTAAGCTCATACTAGCAGGTGAGATAACAGGAACAGAAACAGAAGAAAATGAAAATGAAGCAACGGAGTATAATTAAAATATTAAAAAAGAAGAAAAACGGACCTGTACTTGTTGGGAATGTTTTTGATCATGACAGTGGTTCGAGTATCTTTGGGACCAGACTCGACAATGGCGTCTTCTTTTATTAGAAAGCGAGCTTCGAGTTTCTTTGCTTGCTTTCCCTTCCAGTGCCTACTTCTAGGTAGTTGCTGTGGTTGTTGTTGTTGCTGCTGCTGCTTTGTGGTTGCTACGACTAGCGTGGTCTCGCAACTCTGCTTTCTGCTGAGATTCCTCCTTGGGGGGCCACCACCATGTGAGTGGTGCTGCTGCTCTTGAACCCCATGTCCAACATCCCCGGTCAAACTCATTGACCCAATTGCCTCATCCAGAGAATCTTGGACCTTGACGGGACTTGCCAATGATTTAGTGCGAGAGAATTGAGGGGGGTGAGAGGTATGCAGGCGAGGAGCAGCAAAACGACGCGGCGGGGAAGGAGGGAAGGGTGGTGGCGGTGGTGGTGGTGGGGCATTGAAATGGAGAGGGGTGGTTTTGGAGGAAGGAGAGTGGTGGAAGAATCTGCGGGTGTGGCCACCGGGTCTGCTGAACTCGATGATGATGGGTTTGCCGTGAATTTGCTTGCCGTTCATGTGCTTCAATGCCTTGGCAGCGTCTCTGGTGTCGAAGAACTCGACGAATCTTTGGTTCTTTTTCCATGGGGTATCTCTCAATTCCTTTATGGGACCTATCCGTTGATCCAACCAACCACCAAAACAAAATCAAAAAAAGGTAGCGAAAGTGGAGACACAAAAAGTCCAAGACAGAGACATCTCAATCCCATTATTATTATTTATTCTTTCATCACCCAAGTTAATAAGTTAGTTCACAACAGATATAATAATAATAATAAGGAAGAGAAGCTAAGAGAGAAGGGTTTGCAGAGACGATACCGAAAGGGTGGAAGAGTCGACGGAGGTGGTCGGTGGAGAGGTGGGGGTCCAGGTTGAAGACGACGAGGGTGCCTTGGTTGTGGGCGTCGGGGATGGAGGAGGAGGAGGGGAGGACGTAGTGGGCGGAGATGGGGCGGCCGGAGAGGAGGCCCGGGGTGGGCGGGGGGAAGTGGTGGTGCATGGAGCGGATGGCGGCGAAGGCGGACTCTGCATGGCGGAGGTCGTAGAAGTGGACGATGAGGATTCCGTGGCGGAGGGCTTCCGTTTGAAGGGCTCTGACGTCGCCGAAGGCCTGGAGTTCGGCGCGGAGGGCGGAGTCGGAGGTGAAGGGGAGCGGCGTGAGGAGGAGGGAGCGGGTGGAGGAGGTGGAGAGGTGAGGAGGCGGAGGAGGAGGAAGAGGGTGTGGAAACGGCAACGGTAAGGGTAACGGTAACGGAATAGGGTACCATTGGCATTGAATAATAGCGTTGTTGTTGATGCTTGGTCTGAACTCTTCAGCTCTTGGGTCTAAGCTTCCTTCCAACCGGACAATGATTCCGGTTTCTCCCATTAGATCAACTCAACTCAACCACTCTCTTTTCCTTCTTCACTTCTGTTATGTGTTTGTTTCTGTGACAGACACAGAGGTTTTTTCCTCTGTTGTTTTGTGCTGTGTCGGAGCGAGGCTCTGAAACGGGTTAGAAAAGAAAAGCAGAGAGAGAGAGAGAGAGAAAATGGAGAAGGAAGAAAGAAAGGACAGAGAAGACAATACTGAGTCACTCAGTAACTCGCTCCACTATTTTCCTCATTCTCTACTTTCCTATCGAAGCCAAAGTTGCTAAAAATGTACTTTCCCTCCCACCCCATGCCATGTTATGCTTGCAAGCATTTTACTTTTTTGCCTCTCTCTCTCTTCCATTGCAAAATCTTCATTCTTTACCATTTAGACTATTCAAAACAAACATTCAATGACATAATTAAGAAAATACTATTCAATTTCCTCTATTTAATATGTTTTGACTAATCTCCTCACAACACTGTTATGTTATGTATTTATATTATATATATTTTCAATTCTTTTTTAGATTTTTTAGATTCATAATATAATTAGTGTGTGTTGCAACGTTATGATATAGAGTGAAATGAGAATCCAATTAATGAAGAGTTTGACCAGAGGGATATGTTCCATTTGAGATTTGCAAAGAGGATTAATAAATTAATTAAATATTAATTAAGGTTAATGATTCTCCGTTGCTTTGGTGCATAAAACAAGATATGCCAAAAGAGGACAGTAATAAATGGCTCCAATGTCTGCTTGAGGACCGTACTATTTCATGTTTTTGTATTTTCTACTGCTCATTATGCTTTTTCTGTGAACACTTCCTTACACCCTCTGAATTTTCTCACACTCTTTTTCTTACCTATTTTCTCTTCTTCCATTTCATTTCATCTAGGCCCAAATCAAGCCCATAAGCTACTACAAATTTTCTCTCATCATTTCAAAGAGTTAAATATTTTTTAAGTTTCTCAATTGCATGAAAACAAAATTTGATCACAAATTTTAAAAATTAATGAATATAATCATTATTAATTTTTTTTTTACTTATTAAACGACATTTCAAAATAATTAATATATAACATCGTCTAAATATCAGCCTGAATGTTATTTGAAACATCTAAAAAATTTAACGCAGTTAAATTAGAAAAATTATATCTATTCATTTTAAAGATCAAATTCTATCAAAATTTAAGATATTTAAATTTTAACTTTATATTAAAATTTAAATACTAAAAACATATTCAATCTTGAAATCTAACTTAAAAAATATGATTAAGATCTTCCTGACGAATGAATCCATGAAAAGTGAGTTAATTGAATTGTGGGAAACACAGTTAAAAAAAGAATGGTGTCTTGTTATGTGGAGACAAGTGTGGATGGTTGTTCTGTAAATAGTGGTTGGGATTATTAATAAAGAAAAGGGAATTTGAGTTACCATTAGCAGTGGGTGAGGTTGAAGACACTTCAACAATGAGTTTAATAATTGTCTGTTTCATTGAGTTAGGATTCCAATATGCTGTGAAAGGTGAGATTTCTCAAACCTATTTTATTCTCACAATTTTTATTCTTTGCATCACACCGCCTCCATCTTCCACGTCTTTCGTTATATAAATAATGATATTTTGACAACTTTCTTTTATAATTTAACGTGACATTATTTAAAAAATTCGTCACGATTAAAAAATCAAATTTTTTGAAAAAGTGTTGATGCGTAGGCCACGAGAATGTAGCACATAAAGTAGGTGAAAGCGATGTTTCCATGCTTCTTCTTCATCACCACCATTCTTAAGTACTACGTTATAACAAACCATATTCACATTCTGATTTTGTTTCTTTTGCAATTTTGGAAGATAAATAGTTTTAATATTTGTATCTTACTTATCCAGGCATAACATTGTAAACACTTGAGTCCAAACATTATTAAATGAAGATTGATTTTGACACTGTAACAATGATGTGATCTTATAAAAAAATGAAGAGAGGTTTGTAAAACGAGACATTTATTTAGCCTATGAAAGAGAGAAAGCAGTGCACTCATCACAAGACGAAGGGTGCATGGGATGAAAAGAAAAGTATGAAGAAAGAGTTAATTAGAGACAAAAAGAAGTGGGATTTTGAACACCACTGGAAGGAACCATCCTTGTTACCAGCAATGTTTGCTGCAACCTCCACTAACCTATATGCCTATTATATCTTCCATCATTTCAATTTAATCAACCATAAACATTCATTTCAAACAAGATTATACATTAACCAAGATTATCTCAATTATGATAAAGTGGTATTATGTCGGTAATATAACTAATAAGGATTAAGTATAATCGGTAAAGATTAAGCATAAGACAGATCAACAAAATTCTAAACTGATTAACAAAAATAATCATCTAGATAATCTATGTCTAACAAGATAAAAGTCTATGAATATAAGGTTAAATATGTTTTTTGTCTCTTAACTTTAAGTGAATTTTGGAATTAGTTTATTTCGAAACTTTGGACCAATTTAGTCTTTTATCTTTTGAAATGCGTAAATTTAGTCATTTAATCAAATTTTGTTAAATTTATTTGACATTTCAAGCGCGTTTCATAATAGTATTTGACTTAACATTAAAGTAAAAATATGTCAAACAATATAAACAACTCAAATACAATCCTGAAATGCGTACGAAACATCAAATCAACCTATCAAAATTTAATTGAAAGGACTAAATCTACGTATTTCGAAAAATTAAGGACTAAATTGGTCCAAAGTTTCAAAATGAACTAATTCCAAAATTTATTAAAAGTTAAGGGACCAAAAACATATTTAACCCTATTTAACCCATGAATATATTATAAATAGTACAGCTTAAGAGATAAATAATTAGATATTTACTTCATATTGATTTTGGATTCTTTGTTAGATTTTTTTTATATTATTTTTCTGTTGTGTCTTCAAAATACATCGTTAAACACTATTTTAGATAAAATATATTAAAAAAATTTATAAAATATCAATTTCAGTTTATTTCGAAAACACAAAAGACAACAGAAAAAATCAACAGAGAATCTAGACTCTTTTGAAATTACCTGTATACATATCAGAATACCTAGAAACTAACGATAAAAAAAAAAACAAATAATTTATCAAATCATGATTTCGATTTAATCCTTTTTCTATCATCAATCCAAGCGAAAAACATCATGCATATTATAATGTCGTAAAATCACAATTTTGAAACCTTGGGGAGTGGTCGCGTGGCGCGGGACCACGGACCAAGATGTCATGCTATAATGTCTGTCGGGTCACTGTGGCAAATCGTTTCGCAATCTTCACGTACGTGTGGCCAAAACCTTAGATTTTTACTCTTTTTTTATTTTTTCTTGCAATACAAGGTGGGAATTTCTTATTAATTCAACTTCTTCTGTTTCTCTGCTCTTTGTACAGTTCAATAATGAACAAAAACAGAAACCCTTTAATTACAAATTAATGTGAACTCAATTATTTTGAGATGCATAGGAGCAAGTTCAACTTGAACATAAATCGAATTCAGTTTCTTTGTAACTATAGAAAAAATGTACACGCACCTCTCTCTCACCCGTTACGGTAATTATTTTACTGGTTTTTGCTTGCTTTTTTGTTATTAGAAAAATGTGAATTTAGTGACATGTTAAGGCTGCGCAAACATTGTAGCATGATTTCATTATTATGATAACTGCAACAGAGTCTATGAGATATAAAGCTTTCTTATTTTCGGAGTTTTCGCTAGATCTTGGTCTGCATCAGGAAAATAACTTTCCATTTTATTGTGTTCTTCTTCCAGTTCATGGTATTATAACCGTTAGTTTTCGGATCAAAAAAGGAAACTGTCGCTTGTCCAAAATCAACGTTACCAGGTAATGAAGGACATGTTTGGCTTTTAATTGGAAACCGTTTGATTTTCAATTCTGTCCAACTGCTAACTGAGTTATGTCTTAATTTTGTCTTCAAGCTCAATTTACAAACTAAAACTATAAAAAAATCCATTCACACTTACGTTTGCAAACTCTAACTAAAACATGAACAAAGTAAATGCAGAAAAAGTTATATCCACTTGTACATTATAATTTTACTTTATCTAAGATTGAATTAAAATTAACCACACTTTTTAATACAATTTTTCTGAAAATGAAAGAGAATAATGTGTTTACTATTTTAAACAATAGAGAAATGTCATATTTGTAATATAATCAAAATCCACTGAATCATACGCAAGATTGCATGAGGTGCATACTGGAACCACAAAGTTACACAAATAACCTGTGTTTAGAATAGACCAAGCACACTTTTTGAAAATGAAGAATAATTTTTCAGAATGGTAAAAGAAACACAAAGGATCTCAACCTGTCATCTAAACTACAAAACCCCTTTTTTCAGCATGCCAAAATAATTTTTGTACCTCTGTGCCAGTCCAAACATACCCAACGTGCCTCCAGTGTGAAGCAACACCACTTCTGCTTCTTCACCATCGTTACTGGAGAGAAGCATTGCTGTTTCCCAAGCAGCTAATGTATACACAGGATCCACCAAAATTCCAGTTTGTTGGGCAATTTGTTGACACCTTTCCACTTCCCCCTCCAAAACATTACCAAACCTAGAAATTCAAATGTGTGAATTAGAAGAGATAAACTATAAACTATATTTTACAACACTGTGAAGTCCTTAACATCATTATATCCAGAAAAAACAGAAGTGTATAGCATCTTACTTTCTTGGACGACCACGTTCCACCCAATTCACAATCCCAGCATCTTCTCCATTTACAATTTGGTCAATAAACTCAATGTTAAAATGCTTCTTGAATTCAGAAATCAAACGTGCCTCCTGTTTTCTGTATCCTTCAATTTTGTCAGCCAGCATGACAGCATATACCTCCCATGGGAGCCTGCATAGAAGAAAAAAATTACTTTTACCATGATTTAATGGTGTTGTAGGAAAAGTATTCAAAAATATTTTCAATAAAAATGGCATGCTCCAAGCTGAAGCCAACCTTAAAAAATGGGCTGCAAGTCCTAAACCAATAGCTGTTGTGCCGGTACCAGCATCTACAACAAATTTCATGGGCCTTTCTTTCCCAAGTAAATGATTTTGTGATAAGTATTCCACTAAGCGAATAACACCTACAACAGGGAAAACTATTTTCATTAGTTATTGAATCACCAACCGTAAAAGTTAATTAAACTCAAACACCAACAAAAGATATTTTCTTTTTACCGAAAAAAAGGACAGTAGTTTGAACATGAAAAGAACCCCCAAGATGAATCTCACAAAATTATAGCCATGCATAGATAACTCGGTTCAATGAACAACTAAATCAGATGGACATACATGTCGGGTAGAAGACTGGTTTTACATTATTACTTGCATAGATGCATATAAATTTACTGTACTTTTAAACTGATTCAATAATCATTTAGAATTGGTGTAAATGAGATGATTGTTTCTCTGTGATGTACTAGGATCCAAACCTCACTTCTTTGTGAACAATCAAGAAGATATGTGCATCTGCAACAAGAAATTATTTTTCCTAAAAAAGAGAAATGGTTTTTATCTCGGAAAACATATATAGGTAAGCACCATCTAACTAAGACTGACGATTGCTCAAGCCCAATTCTATCTGAATTTTTACCTAGTTAAAAGGGAATGTTCCTGTAGATTTTCATTGGTTGTTTTTGAAACTCCATCTTCTCATTACCTAGTAGAGCAACAGAATCACCAGCACCTTCTTTGACAACTAGAATATTTCGTCGATGGTTTCCCTCACTTCTACTCACATCCATTTGCATGAAATTTGGAGAAGTAGACAATTCAGTTGCTGAAGAAGTTTCAATGATATCACCAAACCATAGGACAGAACCATCGTTACCAGCCACTGACTCAGCATAGTTCTTTAGCATCTCTTCCCTATTCGCATAAATAGTTCTTGGGACGTATGTGACATTTCCATACATAGAAGACATCAAATTATATCCAGTCAAGATTTCAGGCTGCTCTCCTCGCAGAAGCAGATGTGACACAATTCCTCTCTCAGCACACAGAACCGCTTCAAATAATTAAACCATGGTTTAGAAAGCATAGTATTACCATTAATATACTTCACCACTAAAACCTCAGCAGTATTACAACCATAACCAAGAAAGTACCTACCAATAGCAGCTGTGTGAGCACTCTGACAACCTCCACATGTAACCTAGTAAATGTCCCTGTTAAATGTTATTTGATCTCAGAAAATCCTAACATTGAGAAAATTGTGTGTGTGGTAAAAAGAAATTTATAAATTTAGTACATTAATTTGCAACAACTGGAGAAGATTGCAATCGAAATACCCTATACCTATATGACTGCAAGAAACAAAATTTAATAATCCTGATGTAAAGAATCCAATAAAGGCATTTGTGATTTGTGAAAACATGAATGTAATAAAGAGTAGGTGAAAGATTATATTGTATTTTGCCAGTATTGTACCACATCGGTGACAGAATAACGTTGAAGGAGAGGAAGTAATCCATCGAGTTTTCTTGCTTTGTTGCCATTAACAAGTGGGTGCAACAAATCATCCCGAACGACATAAAAGTAGTTCCTTTCTTTACTCACGGGATTGGCATCACCGAAAGGTGGGTGAGTGTTCAACAGGAAATTAGGGCCTTGTGTGTGTACTAGTTGGTGGATTTTCGTTTCAGGAGTTGGCAATGTCCATCTTCTGTTGTTGAGTACCTTCTGCAGAAACTCCTCACTTCCCAGTTTCAGCCTTGTAACAATCTACACATGAATGAAGAATAGGTAATATAGTTAAAAGTAAAATACACTACCATGGATTGAAATTTGAAACGAAAAAGAACCTGATTTTGAAGAGAGTTAGAATGAATCATGGCGACTGAACTCGGAAGTGGAAGCCTTCAATCCACCTCACCTTGTTATCTTGTGTCTTTCTTGCTGACACTAACATACGCCCAAGAGATATGATGATACACACACACCGTGTTAAAGAATGATTTGTGAAAATATTTTCGTCCTAAAGAATTATTCTAATGTATAATTAAATATATCTACTATCAAAATAAGAAAACAATACATTAGGAAAAGTACCCTGTTGTCCATACCTTTTTTAGTTATACGCTGTGATCATAATTATTTTAATTATTGTCCATACGTTATTGTCTAGTTTAATTATTTTATTTTACATAATAAATAAAATCATATAAAATGAAAATTATGTATATTTATTTTTAAAAATTATAAAATAACATAATAAAGAAATACGTACACAGTATTAAACTCTTTGAATCAGACCCATTTTATTCGATTTTCCCTTTTTCTTTTTTTCTTTGAAAAGCTTATATGGTTGCTGTTTGTTTGAGTCTTTAAACTAATGTTTTTTTTACTGTATTTCTTTTTAAGATAATAATATTTTGATCTATTATTCACTTTTAACTTATCATTTTAATTATCATTCAATTATTTATTTTAATTTATTTTAATGGTGAGATTAAAATTGAATCAAAAAATAGATCAAAATATTATTAATTTTTTCAAAGATCAGTACTAAAAAGTTAAACTAAACATAAAGCTTTTTTGTTAACTTTAGAACAATTAATAATTATTTCTAAAAGTATATCAATAATGATTCTTTAAATTACAAACACATTGAAAGTTTAAATGTTTTATATCACCGATAAACACTTCACTCATATATTATTGCCCTATTCACTAATCAATTTTAAAGTAATAACAAATAGGATTGTGAATTTGGAAGCAATTATTGTAATCAATAACTTTTTTAAAAACTTCTGACGTTATTCTTATTATAACAATCATAGGTCCTATATATTTATTTACCCATTAAAAAGTTAAGTGTATGAAAGTATTTAATAATTTGAAAACTAACACGGGATTAAATAATGATGAGTACAACAGATTTTAATGAAGTCCCTGGTGGAATGAAAGTTTTCTGAAACAAAGATTTGTTACTGTGAAAACTTGGTGAGTTCCAAGTACGCATATCAACATAAACTAGTTGCTGAGAAGGCATAAAAAGAATTAATACTTTTAAGAGGATGTTTATATAACTTACAACCTACAAGCAAATTCACATTTAACAAAAGATGAGAATTTTAAGGGCAGTGTATTCAGTAGGATACAGTGTCTTCCGTGGAACATGAAGGTAAATCACAACTCTGTCCAAATATATCAGGGATTCCATCCCAATTATTCTTTTCTCTTGTTTCCCAATATCCACCAATATATCGGTAGCAACCATCCTCATCCTTCTTAAACCATCTCGGTTGCCATCCTCTTTCTTGCATCTTTCTTGCCTGAATTATCAATCAACCACTAGTTAACAAAAATTTTCAATAAAACAAATCTTCGTCTACAAAATACCATCATTCTTAGGCTACCCAATAATTCTAACAAATTGCTACTACATATTATTTTTGACGGGGAGACAATAATTACTACAAAAGACTGCTACGTATGGACACGAAGCCTCTCTTAATGATTGAGTAGGGACAGAAAATGGGACAGACTGATCTGGAATGAAACTAGGATAAAACTAGTGTAGCCAATATACTCTAGATTCCATGGATCACAAAAGTCAAGATTTTCGATGATTTACCTGTCTCTGCAACTGTTCAAGTCTCAGTTTCTCTGCATTTGCCAACTCATATTCTCCGTTTTCTAAATGTCTTTGATCTGGTCTCAACCTTGAGTCAGTCGGGGGCAACTTGTCTAATAAACCAGGTAATATTTCATTCAAGGAAATTGCAAAAGGAGAGAGGTTGTATCTTGTCTTGGATACAGAGTTGTCCCTTTCCCACAATATCGCAGCTTCTGTCATCGGATCATAACCTTTTGGCTTAGAGGTTGGATCCCCTAGTACATAGTACATTGCTTCATCCCACTTCCCAATTAATATTGCTACCTTCTCTCCGGTTCTGTTGTCTTGAACAAATCCATGGACCTGCAATATATATAAGACTAAAAGTTATACAACTCAGAACACAGAAAGATCGGTACATCTAAACTACTCATCTGAATTGTCAAGTTTATAAATGTACTTTAGGATGATAACTGACATGGCTACTTCTATACTTTTTCCACTTAATTACAGAGTACAAACAGAATTTTGATGGTTTATTTGTTTGAACAATAAAGTGAGGGAAGAGATGGGATGAAGAAAAATGTGTTTTCAAATAAAAAAAATGCTAAACATAATGTATTTGAAAAAAATAAAGGTTATAATTTATCTATGAAATAATTCCTGCAGTCCCCATGTCTAGTAGCATTCATAATCCTACCTGATGTGGATTTCGGTCTATAATAGATTGCTCCTTGAATTTCAGTTTGCAAGAATAGTTGCCACTTCCCCTGATGTGCATGGTACCGTAGTGGTCACAATAAATTTTACCTAATATGATATTGTATATGGAAGTGGTGACCTTGCTCCACTGAAATGCTTCACCATCCTCAAATTGTAGAGTTAGGACCCCCACAGGATCTAACTGGATTGAACGCCCCCAGAATTTTCCTTTCAAATTAGAATCTGCCCAAAACTTCCACCCCCTTCCCTCACAATGACAAGCAACAATCATTGGATGATGACTAACCTGGAGCAACAACCATTAGATGAAAATTATCAGACACAAGATAGATATGAGGCATAATTGTACTTTTGGTCCCTGAGTTATCATAATTTTGCAATTTAAGTCCCCAAAATTTCAATTGCTCCAATAGGGTCTCCCTCCAAAGTATCACAGATGTGCAATTGACCAAAAGCACAATTAAACGTACACACAAATCACTCACTTTTCAGACTAAATGGACAAAAGACTACAATGAATTTTCAGATTAAATGACGAAAGGCAACACCGTAGCGAAGGGAAATTAGACACATTCTCATAAACCTTGACTGAAAAGTTAAAGCGAAATTCCAGTTACCTTTTCAGAAAAAAACTTAAGTCCTTTATCTGGATAGTCCGCTTCGTAAGTCTCCCCAAGTAAAGGATTAAAAGGTTTACATTGTCGACCTTCAGTTGATGCATAGCTGGATACAGCAAAAGCTGCAATATTTAGAATTCTCATCAGATCATTCCCCTGCACAACGCAAAACATAATTTTCAAACAATGCCAATCCAATAAACTAGAAATATAAAAAATATGCACTTAAATCTGAAGCTAAATATGCTGTTCATTTCCCAACTTTGTTCGACGTTAGTGAACTCGGATAGTTGAATGATACTACGTTTCACATTAAACGAAATTGTACGGGGGCAAAGCCCATATTGCTTATACAGAACTTGTGCCGTATTTAGCAGTATCAAAATCTAAGGGCAACTATCTACAAGCCTCAAATATCAGCGTAGAGCATGGTTTCAATTTCATGTTAGCTATAAGATCCTCCTCATTCAAGCAATATGTATCAAATTGCAGAAATTTTGTTTTGTTTTTTAAAAATGAAGTTCTTTTAGGCTCAGTAGCAGTTTTAATCAATGCACTCTCTAGGGATAATTTATTACCCAAACACAATGCAACAAAACTATACTTGGTTTCTTTCAAGCCTATAGCACTAGTGAGCTATTTTAAAATTAAAAAAAAAAAAAACACTTAATAGTAACATTCAAAACAGCTAATTATATCATTAATTCAGTTAAATTTTATGTTCATAAACCCCGTCAAGCCAAATATCATAATTTGGAAGGCACTGGCCACGGTCAAGTAGCTAACCCTCAGACCACTCCTGCCTTTACCTATCCACAATAACCCAAAAGTAACAAATTTGCATCCTTAATTTACCCAAGAAAATCCTAAACCAAACCAATTAACCCTAATGTTTTGGCAGGATTGCAACTAAGAACAATTTTGAATCTATATTGAAAGACATTTACTTATCTTAAAAAAAAAAAAAAAAACTCCACTTTTTAGGGGCAATGAAAAAAATACAGAGCAAAGAAGCCTTATTCACTATTGACACAGACTATCAAAGCTACTTAAATATTGAAATCTTCATAAGCAGCAATTTTCTTAAATTTAACCAAGCATGTCATCTAACCTTGATAAACAATTTTGAATCTATAATGACCAACATTTATTCATCTTATAAAAACTCCAGTTTTATGGGCAGTAAACGAATGCAGGGCAAAAAGGAATTGTTCAGCCTTGATCAAGCGCAGACTATCAAGTTACTGAAATGTTGAAATCTTTATAAGCAACAATTTTCTTAAATTTAACCAAGCATATTATCTACCTTGATAAATGAACCTAGGAGATCATGCGTTTAAAACTGCTTTGTGACAAAAGTAAGCACAGCTGAGGACCTGACCTGCTTTCCCCATTCCAATGCTCTATCAACCAGGTATGAATACTCTAGGTCTTCAAAACACTTTTGCAATGACGATAGTGGTTCATTAAAATAAACAGGGAGACAAACTCCTGAAAGATCCTTCCCAATATTGTCTTTAATAATTGACCACAAGCCAACAGGCTTCTCTTTTTCCTTTGGCTCTGGTAAGTTATCCCTTCTTTTGACATATGGATACCTTACATCTTTGATCTCCTCAAACCCATGCACACCATCATAACAAATATAATCTCTATCATATATACTGCCATTGGTCATACCTTCCCTACTTCGATAGGATGCACTTCTTAGGGCATCAGAGTACAAAAACTCATTTGTGTCAAAATATGTTCTATCATCATCATCTGTTTCAACATCTGCTCCATCTTGACTTTCATTATCCGCCACTGAGTCAGTAGCACTACCCTCCGACATCACAGAATAAAAATCTGAGACATGAAAAAGACAAGGAGTAAGTGGAGTGCAACTAACACGGAAACTACATAATCAAAACAATCAGTTTGTTAAACAAGATACGGATACTTCATTAACATCCTAATGCCTCATTCGTATGATATCCAACTACCATAAATAATGTTGTAAAAGAATGTCTTAGATCATCGATAGTTATTCAATCTCAGAATAGCATAATTGTTTAAATGGATTTGAATTAAAATATATGATCAGAACAAAGACTAATCATAAATGAAATTCATATGGACTTCTTTGTAAGTACAAATTTAAATGGTAGTTCAAGGCAAAATACTTGACAGTGGATATTAATACTCACCACTAAACCTTCTATTTCCTTGCCCACAGTATGATTCCCGTTCCTTTGTTTCATCAACTACAGTAGTTTCCAACTCTATTTTCTCTGTCTGCATGAATTATTTTAATAGAAAAATCAAACTCAACTAGTAAGAGAATTTCTTAATTTAATAGCAGACAGAAAATATAAGAGCAAATGCAATGTGAATTAAATAAATTCCATGACCAATGCCAAAAGGCACCAGCAGTGTGCAAGTTGAAGAGACGAATTGTTTGAGAAAACAAGTCTTTCAGTTCACATTACAATAAAAAAGTAACCCTACTTTTTCTCATGGTAAGCGAAAACCGGTGGCAGACCTAGGGGCAAGAAAAATCTGAGTAATCCAGGTGAGGCGTGAGTACATCATTGACAAAACATTACACTGGATTATTAAGGGAGGTTCAAAGAATATATCCTAATCCTGCAAAATGCTTTATATGAAATAAAAATGTCAATATTCATCTTAAAATCACTCTGCACACTTTTAATTACCTAAACCACTAGAAAGTAGAAAGGTAAGCCATGTAAATATAAACACCCAATGCTTCCATCATTAGGTTATTAATTCCTACAATTATATTTAAAATCTTCCGCGAGAGCTAGGAAAACTTTAAAACTGTTTCCTTGTCAATGCCGTGCAATCATTTTAGTATTCATAACCACCTATAATAAAACCGCAGCTTATATTAGCTAGAGGATGTGATTCAAAAGCATAGACAGATACCTCCAGTTGTTTTAAGGTGTCCAGCAGCATAACATGTTTCTGCTGAAGATACTTCAACTTGCTTTGGAGATAAGATACTTCGGAAAGCATAATAGACTCGCAGTCATTAATGATTGTTTCACTTACGCCTTCCTGTGACAATCGTGATCTCAACTTCTCCGTGGAAACCACAATATCTTCTGAAGTTGCGAGATCACTACTTGTTAGAGTTCTGGGAAAAAGATCTTTTGCTGACTGCAAGGCCTCAATCCACATGGCTCTGTCTTCTCTAGATACACACCGCAGGTGGAGAGTTTTTGTCCCAGTAAATACGGAAAGCCGCTTTTCGTCAGACTTGCTGGAACGAACTGAAGAAACCTGTGAACAAGACATTTACATTCAGACTTTAGCACTCACACAAAAAGACGAGCAAGGAAAGCTATATGTAATTAGATTAAAAAACTATACATCAAAGAATCGTTTTTGTCCATGATCGAAAGTGCAAGATATAAAAACAAACTCGTAATACTACTTCTACAGATATCAATTCAGCAGCAGCTAGTTAAAGACAATGTAACTGCAGGACCCAAGCATATTTAACCAGTAAGTCAATTACTCAATTTAACACAAATGTAGTGATATGCCGAAACAAGAAAGGATTCTCGGATCAATATTACGAATTCAACACTACTCGATTTTGGTCAAAAATAGAAAATTCACCGGTGGAGAATACATGTTTTAAAAACATTTCAGAGTGGATGCATGTATACATGCAAATGCAAAAAGAAACATGTACGCGTCAGTTATAGACGTTTCATACAATACGGTAATAACGACCCTTTACCCGCCACTCTCATACTTTCGGGAAAATTTGACGAAACAGCATCGACAAACTCATAAAACTTCGCTTTGAACAAAAATACAGAACTAAAACAATGATCAAACTTGATAAAGTCCAAGCAAAGGGGCTCGTTAAAATACAATTTCAAACAACACAAACAATAAAAAAATTTGCATGATACAGATGCACAAAACAGCAGGAAAATCATAAAGTTAAAAAAGGCACTTCAATATTTTATTGCAAGAGATTGGGAACAAAAAAATTGAGAAAAAGAGTGCATTCGTGATGGACCATAGCTACGCTTATTGTAAGTAAGTGCGTCAAAACATAATACACACACATAAATATAAACTTTATCGGCATCTGATAATATCACAAGAACAAACCTTCAAATGTATCTCACCGAACGGTTTGCATTGCTTCCCGTTGTTACTGTTCCCTCCCCCTGCCCCTCCAGAAGGTGCTCGATTCAGATTCCAGTTCGCCTTCTTCACGTACTTCGATGACTCTTCTCCGATCACCCTCACGCTCCTATCCCTCGCCGGACTCATCAAGATCTTGTCCGGACCGTGAATCTTGTAATAAGAAAGAACGCCATCTTCCAGCACGAACCACCTCGATCTCCACCCCTTCCCGTAATTCACCCACTTGTACAGGATCCCAGCGACACTCCCGGCGACGCCGCCTCCATTTAAAGCCTTCGAATCGCGCGGCTCCTCCTCCTCCTCGAGATCCGCAGCAGCAGCAGACGCCTTGACGGAATCCGCTCCCACGGAGGAATCCAGCGTGGAGAAGCTCGATTTGGACGCGTAGTTCACCGTCCTGACTGCCGCATCCAGCCCTAGCTGACACTGACCCGGCGATTTCGCCACCACAGGGTTCCCCCTGTCCCGATCGATCGAAACCGGAGCAATGCAGCACAGAGGATTCATCTTCTCCCTCAATCAAACCAATCAACACCCCAAAAACTCACAACAACACATGATCAAGCACGCAAACGGTAGAAATAAGAGAGAGAAAAGTAAAACTCACTCTCTCTCACACACACACACACTCGCAATCGCGCCACGCTTCGCTATCGATTCAGATTCCGAGTGAGATCGAAACGATCGGAGCATAAAAGGAGAGAGTGAGTTTGTTATGATTGTTTGGTTATATTTTTAGTTTAAAGAGAGAGTGTAGTGTATGTAGAGTAGTAGTGAGTGAGATACAGTTGTTGGTGTTGGGGTTGTGGCAGGCTATAAAGAGCTGAACCACACTGCTCACTGCTCTCACACATCCATTTAAGGCAGTGGTGAGTGAGTGAGTAGTACATGCCACCATTCCACCCCTTAAGCTAACCTCTCTCATAAATTCATAAATGCATGCTAAAACGGAATGAAATGAAATGAAATGAAATTTTGCGACAAATGAAGAAGCCGAGAAGGGACAGCTAACGTGCGCACTTGTGCGCAGAGGAGGGGAGTGGGGGAGGCCGTGTCCGTTGGGTGAGGGGAAAACGCTTCTTTTTTCTTTGGGCCAGGCCCATGGCCATGATGAGAAGGGGGAAACGTGAAATGACCTTTTTGCACTTCCATGTCTCTCTGCGACAGCGATGGCAACGAGGGTGAAAGCGATTGTTGAACCACGGGTTCCATATATTGGTCTATTTTTAACATGCTATTATGCTACAGTGCTCTACACTGTTAGTAGGATAGTGTTCGGGTTTGCTCAATGGGTAATATCCTTTCTTTAGCGTTGACCCAACAACCAACATCCAATTGAATCAATGCCACACTTGCTTTTGGGTGCATCAGATTATGGGGCTTTAATTGCTCCACTTTCTCTACCAAACTCAAATAAATTAATCACTTTCTTTTCACCTTCATCTCTACATGCGTTTCAACCTTCCCAATTTCCTTCCACACCCTCCAATGAGTTACGTTACGTTCTGTTTATGCTGCATTATAAAATTAAAATATGTGATACATCTCGGTTCTCTTAGGTAAAGTACGACTAAAGAGAACAAAATAAGACAAAAATATGTTGTTTTCTTTCTCCTCCATTAAATCTTGTCTTTAAAAAACTATATTCGTCTTTGTCTTCTAGAACATTCTCGTCCATCTTGTACCTCTCTTCGTCTAAAGGTGATTGAGTAGCTGTTCCAAAATATTTCTACTATTAATTAATTAGTTTGTACATTTCGATTCAATTAGCAAACTATGTTACGTTCCACGGACTTTAAGATGAAACAAATTTACAAATTATTGAACCAAAACTTAAATTTTATTTCAGCTTTCTAGATAAAAAGTAACTGTGCTCTTATAAATTCTACTTATTTTAATTTGGTATCTAGGAATAATATGTTTGTAAAAAATTGTGCCATCCCTGCTTTTCTTAATACTACCTCTACACTCAAATGTTAAAAAAAAAAAAACTAGTATTTGTATTTGTGCATGAGCGCAGGCTAATTAGATGTCAGTTTTTCTATTATTATAAAAAATAAAATTTAATTGCGTTTAGGTAAGGTTTATGTCATGTGATTAAATTAAAATAACGATAAAATCAATAAAAATAATTAATAATAGTAACGTATAATAAATTTTAACGTATCTGAATTATTTTACCAACAAGTTCGTCCACCAACAAGTTCGTCAGCATCATTTAGGATTGATCAATGTGTGACTGAATTTTATGCTCTAAAATAAATAATACACCGAGAATGCAGTAATTAATCCTAATAATATTATTGCTGGACTTGCATGTTTAATATAAAAGAATTAAAATTGAATAAAAAATAATAAATATTTTGAATGTTTGTAATTAAGTTCTGAATAGAATTAACCTTAAAAGTAATTTACATGTTTAGAAAATCAATATGTCTATTGAAATATAAATAATAAAGTTGTAAATATATAAATGATAAAACATGTGAAAAAATATAATAGACTATTTGAAATAATAAGTAGAGTTGACTTACTAAAAATATAAATTAGTGTATAAATAGATTCATGTATTGTATATTATATATTGCACAAGATCGGTCTAATAATTAAGTGAATAAAATCATTTGATGTGTATCAATAAATTCATATAATATATATAATATATGTATAACATCACTCATTAAGGTATATTCACATAATTAAGTTTTGAGTAATGTTTATATACTTCACTCAAATGTTAATAGTAAAGTTATCAAACTAGGTTGAAACCTGCGAACTAACTCACTCCACCACGAGTTTAAGTCGGATTAGGTTGAAATTTTTTTTACAAAATTTATTACGGATTAATTTTTGACTCGGTTATCTAGGTTGAATTTGTGGTGGGCTGGGTTGGCTCACCAACCCGCAAATAAAGGGTCACACAAGTGTTTTTTATTAAATTAGGCTTTGCATTTGAGTCATGTTAATTGTTTTTTTTAACTAACACATAAATAATTTTTATTTTTGTGATTTTGGTTTGTATTTAGATTATATTAAAGTTTATTTAGATTTTAATTAGAATTATAATTTAGTTTTGACTGAAAAAATAAAAATTTTGTATTTTTTTAATTTAGTAAATCCGTGAGCCAACTCATTTAATCCACTAATCCGTTGTGGTTCGGGTCGGGTTCAAATTTTTTTGACTCGCTAATAAGTGAGTCAGGTTGAGTTAGCTCAATACATGATCAACCTGTGATAGGTTGAACTGGATCGGATTACCCGTTTTGACAACTCTAATTAATATCATATCCACTAAACAACGATATTCCGCTGTTTTTTTTTTTACTTTTTATCATTATTCAAAAATAAAATAATATTATTGTCATTTATTTATTTATAAACTTGTTACGTTCAAAATAAATTTAGACTAAAGTATTAATAAATATATTTTTTTTATTAGAGAAAATTTGAACATATTGTTTATATTTGCTATCCAGATTAATTTTATGTTTCTCATTTTTAAAATAAAACAAAATTAAATATGTAATAATTTTAGTTCCATTGAATAAAACAGAACCAAAGAGAACAAAATAAGACACAATGTTTTGCTTACATTAAACATTATAGTTAAAGTATAAAAAAAAAATAGTAATTATTTTCTTTTTAGAACATTCTAACAAATGAATATAAAATAGTGTTGCTCTTTGTTTGAGGGGAGGTGATACTTTGGCACTTAACTTTTCTCCCACCTTACGTTCAACTTATAATCTTCATAAATTATTATTTTATTATAATATTTAATTTATTTTTATATTTAGGTCAATATAATATTTATTGTAAAGAATAAAAGTTGGTGTGAAAGTCTAATTTTCCTTGTTTAAAAACTACCGTAACCGCCCCGTGATGCCTAAATATTTCGCGTCTTTGTATTAAAAACTGTAATACATGAAATAAATTAGAATAAAATTTGAAAATATAAGTTTTTAATATCTTTTTTATTTTCAATGGTTAGTTTTATTTATTTGTATTTACCCTAGTATACGAATGCTTTTGGCTTTAATTGTATTAATTATTTTTTATCATTGAAATACAAGAATTAAAAAAAGGTTAAAAGAAAAAAAGAACTTTTAATAAGTAAAAATGAAAATATTTCCTACTCAAGATTTTGCTTGTACAATATTTTATAGTTATTTTGAATAATATTTTTTTTTTTAATTTATAGTTTTCAAGGAATTCAACTCTTCAAAAAGAATACATCAGAGAGTCCAGTAGAAAACAATACTCAAACCCAAACATTTACGAAGCATAATGGATAATTTTACAAATGGGCTTGGCTGTGGCTTCACAGCCCAAGCCCAACTTACAGAAAAATGTCTAAGTCGAAGGCCTTTGTACGAATCGGGTTGTGATTCGGTAATTGAAATATCAGAAAAAAGGTGGGAAGGAAGTAGCATAATAGAAGGTTCGGGTTAGGGCTTAAGAGTGTTTTTGCTCTTTCTTCTTCTTCCATTTCTTCTTTGCGATTGTTCGTTCTGTGCAAGAGTGAAGAAGAGATCGATCGATAAAAATGGCGTTGGCTTTCGACGAGTTCGGAAGGCCGTTCATAATCTTGAAGGAACAGGAGCAGAAGAGCAGACTCCGAGGTTTGGACGCTCAGAAATCGAACATCTCCGCCGGCAAAGCCGTCGCGCGGATCCTCCGTACCTCCCTCGGTCCCAAAGGCATGGACAAGATGCTCCAGAGCCCCGACGGCGACGTCACCATCAGTAAGTTCTACAAACTTCCTAGCATGTGCCACCAAAACGTGCTCCATTTCCTGCACTAACTCTTTTTTTGTTTTGCAGCCAACGACGGCGCCACCATCCTCGAGCAGATGGACGTGGACAACCAAATCGCGAAGCTCATGGTAGAACTTTCGAGGAGCCAGGACTACGAGATTGGCGATGGCACCACCGGCGTCGTCGTCATGGCCGGCGCGCTTCTCGAGAAGGCGGAGCGCCTCCTGGAGCGGGGAATTCACCCTATCAGGATCGCCGAGGGTTACGAAACAGCGTCTAGAATCGCGGTTGAGCATCTCGAGCGCGTGGCCAACAAGTTCGAGTTCGGGGAGTCCAATTTGGAGCCTCTCATTCAAACCTGCATGACCACACTCTCCTCTAAGATGTAACTGAAATGTTTTACTCTAACTGATGATTGATTGCTCTGTCTTTACTTGCGTTGCTTTCGTTCTTATTGTAATGCGTTTGTTGTTTGTTTTAATGTTGTAGTGTTAATCGGTGCAAGCGTAGCTTGGCTGAGATCGCTGTTAAGGCTGTTCTTGCTGTTGCCGATCTGGAGAGGAAGGATGTTAATTTGGATCTAATTAAGGTGGAAGGGAAAGTTGGGGGTAAATTGGAGGACACCGAGTTGATCTATGGCATAGTTGTTGATAAGGATATGAGCCATCCTCAAATGCCTAAGCAAATCGAGGATGCTAAAATTGCTATCCTGACCTGCGCCTTTGAGCCTCCCAAGCCAAAGACTAAGCATAAGGTTGATATTGATACAGTGGAGAAGTTCCAAACGTTGAGGTTGCAGGAACAGAAGTATTTTGATGACATGGTTCAAAAATGCAAGGTGGGTATTCTCTCCTTTTTTTAACCTTCTAATTGAAATGCCATGTTTCCTTGGTTTAACTTGATGGGGTTAGGGAAATGGATTCTCTCATGTGGGTAAACACTTAAGAAGGTCATGTGAGTTTATCTCCACCGTTCATTTTATTAAACTATCAATTTTTACGAAAAGCGTGTTCTGTATTTATTAACTATTTTGAAGGTTTAGGATCTAATCTAGTGAAAATGTGACTGGAGAGAATCAATTCCGTGTGCAAGTCTTTGGGATTTAAACTCGAATTAGCCTTGTTGAAATGAGATTGTGTTCCATATTGAAACTGGCATATTGGTTTGCAGGATGTGGGTGCAACCCTTGTCATCTGCCAATGGGGTTTTGACGATGAAGCGAATCATCTCTTAATGCACAGGAACTTGCCTGCTGTCAGATGGGTTGGTGGTGTAGAGTTGGAATTGATAGCTATAGCAACTGGTATGTTTTAATTTAAACTATGTATGCCTGGGAAGTTTGTGGGTTCTTTGCACAACTTTGTATCTTATGGTTTTGTAGATATTCTCCTGTTCTTATTTGCCTTTTGAACTAAGCAATGTTCTATTTGTGAATATAGGTGGAAGAATTGTTCCAAGGTTCCAGGAGTTATCTACAGAAAAGTTGGGAAAGGTATAATCTTGCACTTTATTTCTTTTAAGGGGTTTACAAGATCTGCAATTGTTTTGCAGTTTTAAACATTTTGAAAGTATATGCAATGGTGGCAATTAGTAATTTAGAACATCTAGCTGTGGTAGCTACATGCAATGTTTGTCCATTTGATAACACACTGAGCTACATTAATTTGTTTAATTATTTTAAGGCTGGCATGGTTCGTGAAAAATCTTTTGGTACGACAAAAGACCGAATGCTGTACATCGAACATTGTGCAAACTCAAGGGCTGTAACAATATTCATCCGTGGAGGTAAAGCCAGATTCCTTCATTGTACCGGTTTTCATTGAACTTTATATAATTAGCCTTTGGGAGGAAGTTAATTTTCTAACTGTAGCGTGTTCGGTATTGTATTTATTTCTTTGTTGCTCTGGGGAGTGAGTTTGAACTTTTAGACTATGTTTATATTGATGGAGGAAGATGGATGGAGTGGATTAAAATGGAATAAAGTGGTATGGAATATAAATGTATATAATAAAATAAGATACCCATTCTATTGGTTAGATACGTTAATGATAGAATGGAACATAATCCTTTATTTGGACAGCGAACAAACATAATCGATAATTATTTTTATTACCATATTTCTTATTTTGAAATACTAAAATATTATTTTTAATCTTCATTTGTTATATTTATCTTTCTACTTTTCATTACGTTTCTTTTTTAACATGTCGCTTTTGAATAGTTGTCTCTTATTTTTTTTTTCATTTGTGACTTATAAAATGCTGAGCTGATATATTTTATATAAAATAAATTGGGCCCTTTAGAACAACAACCCCACAGCAGTGTAAATGTCTCTCTTATACTCAAGAACAATATCCGTATAAGTGACAATGTTTCCATCAGACTGTTTAACTAACATTTCTCAAACATGCCAAAACTTGTGCAAAAGTCTTGTTTGCTAAAGTGGTTGGGATGTGAACCATGTGGCATAATGCAATAGAGGGGCAAGGAGGAAGGGTATGTGTTTTGAGAACGGAGGTGACTGACCAAGTGTGAGAATAGATGTGGAGTTGCTGGAGATGGTATGGGTGATTATTGCTTGCACAATGGCAGTACAATAGTATACATAAAATAAGAAATGAAATAGGGGCTCCATCTCATTCATATCCCCTCCTATTTGAGGGCTAATAATCCGTTGCTTATGTTTCTCATCCCTTCATTTTCAATCCCAATAATGAATCTCAAGTCTGTTACATTTCATACTCTCCATTTCACATTTCATCAATCCAAAACTTAGCCTTGAATATAGCCTCTATTTGTCTTTGCAACTAATAAGTTATGAAATTTCTCTGGAACTTTCTAAAGTAGACATTGGAAGATTGATAATTGTCTGTCTGTTCAAGCCTGACAAAGTGAAATGATTTATCTTCGTCTGAGTAGGTAACAAGATGATCATAGAGGAGACAAAGCGCAGCCTTCATGATGCCTTGTGCGTGGCTAGGAATCTTATCCGTAACAATTCTATTGTATATGGTGGTGGTTCTGCTGAGATTTCGTGCTCTATAGCTGTTGAGGCTGCTGCTGATAAATACCCTGGAGTTGAACAGGTATGGATATCATTAAGTATTTGCCAGATTAAGTAGTTGTTATATTTCCAGTGAATCGAATTACCAGACCTGTTTAAAGAAGCTATTAAAAATAATTTTGTTATCACTGGTCGTGTGTAGCGGGGATGCTGAGTTGTTGTCAATGCGTCATATATGATGTTATTGCTTAAACATTTTTTTTGGCTTTCCCCAATATTGATGGAGTATTTTCTTTCCATGCAGTATGCTATTAGAGCATTTGGGGATGCTTTGGAAGCCATCCCAATGGCCCTCGCTGAAAACAGTGGCCTCCAACCAATTGAAACATTATCCGCTGTTAAGTCTCAGCAAATAAAGGTAATGGATTGATGATGATTGTTTTTAACTATGATAAACATCTGTACCTGGTGTTGATATACTTTTATATGTATCGTGGCGCTGACCTTGATTCTGCCTTCAGGATAATAACCCTCACTTTGGCATTGATTGTAATGATGTTGGCACTAACGACATGCGTGAGCAAAATGTCTTCGAAACTTTGATCGGCAAGCAGCAACAGATCTTACTCGCTACTCAAGTTGTCAAGATGATATTGAAAATTGATGATGTCATTTCCCCATCTGAGTACTGATATTTTTAGACTCAGTCACGTTCTACATCAAGATTCTGAATGTTGCTTATAGTATTTTGTTTGATCGGTCTGATTGTAGTCACAGTCCGTATGTTTACTTGGAATGTAAGATTTTGGCCCGGTTTGTATCGGAGTTGGGCGGCTGTTTTTGTTTTTTTAATGCAATTGTTATCTTTTGATTTTTAAAACATTATGGATTAGTTGTTTTTGTTTTTAGACATTTTAACCTCTGTTTGTAGGCCGAGTGAAATTTTGTTATCTCAGTCTTATTTTGGGCCCTAAATGATTGGTTATTGAGAGTGAATGTAGTCTGGGCGAAAGTGTTTAGAGCTTTAAAGTCCTAGATTTTGTTGTAGTAGTGCAATTTTATTTGAGGAAGAAGTTCTTGACATAATTAATTGGAGCTGGAATGACTAATAAGAAGTTTGAAACTGATAATTTATCGCATCTCGTTTTAACTGTTTGCAATCCAATATTTGTTCATTCTTAGGCCAATTGAGTTGGCAGTGTGGCTGTGAAATGCATTCTTGGCAGGGGCTTCTGTCGTTAATACCATATCTAGAGAAATTTAATTCTGCTAAAGTGTAGTAGTCTGAACAGCATTGTGAAACCACGTACTAAAAGCATTAGAAACATGCAAACAGGAATCAATCTATTGCAGATTCATTAACTCAGATAGCGATTCATCTCTAATACTCTGTTATGTCATATTACTTATCCACGGCACGGTTCCATTACATCATACATTGCCCCTTCATGGGAACGAATGTAGCATCTTACAACACTCTAGAAAAATGGAAATTGTTGCACATTTTGAATTAGTTGGTTTGCTAGTGTCCGCATAGGTGGCCATTTTTGCATCTAAGTGCACCAGCCCCCGCAGTGAGTGAAGGCACAAGTAGAGGTGGTCTTGCTGCCATGCTTGACGCTCTGTCATATCTAGCTGTTGCTCCTGCCCCTGACGGTGTGAAGAAGGCTCCATTCAACATTAGATCTCCTTCAGACCTCCAATTCCATTTCTTCCACTCTCTTTCTGATGATTTAAAATGTTTGGTCACCTCTTTATGGTCTTCATCATTTGGAGCAAGAAATCTATTCCCTTGGCTGAAAATAGTTGGGGATGAACTCCCACCTATTGCGTAATGCTGCCAATGTGTGTAATCGTTGTTTACCACATGAAAGTATCCAAACCTGCATCTGCAAATATACCACTTCAAAATAATATTACACAAAAACTATAATACACATTTAGTATTATATTACACAAACTTACCTAGGCATTCTTCCTCCTAGCCCTTCTCCAAAATGGTTGAAGGCTATGGTCACTTGCATATTCTTGTCATCTTTATAGGAATCACTGTGGCCCAAGAGCATGACCTTGTTATGGTGTGTCATGTAATTGTTGGAAATGGTGATGGCCGTTGATCCATGAACAACATCAATCAGGCCATCAAAACAGTTTGACAGGGAGCAATGGTCCACCCAGACATGACTCGCACCAGAGATTGTGATCCCATCACCGTCCGATCTTGCACTCCAACTGCGATGGTTGGGAAAATCAGTGACATATCCACTCCCACCTCGTTTGCAATCATGAATGTGTATGCCATGAATTATGATATTCCTCTTGTTGTGCACTTTAATGCAAGGCCCTCCAGCAATGTGGATAGTTGCTCCTCTTCCATCAATGGTTTTGTAAGAATTAACAAGGAGATCCATGTGCAGCTTGATCACCATGTCACGCTTGAAAATTATCCACAAAGGCTCTTCTTGGATAACGCCATGTCTCAATGTACCTGGTTTAGGGTTCATAGGGTTATCACTGGGGTCACTCACCACATACACTTTCCCATCTCTTCCACCAATCGCATTCTTGCCGAACCCAATACCACAACTTGCCAAACGCTTGCGATTCCTTTCCCAGTTCGGGTCGCACCTCCAACAATCATCAATGGGGTTCCCCGTCCCACAAGAAAGGTACCCCAAATTTCTCCTTGACCCATTAATGCTCCTACAGTAAAAACTCATGCTTAAACACCAAACTACATATGTTTCAAGAGAGAGATAATAACCAGCACAAAGTCTTGTCCCACATTGGCAAATTCATAGAAAAAAAATCAAACTTCAGAAAGATGTTTAAATACATAAATTTGAATTTAAGATTGAAGATGGTAAAAGCTATGAACCACAGATTTAACTGAAAAGGTAAATTCAAGAATTCTACTTATAATAATATAGGATGAATAGTTGTTATTTTTAAAAATGTAATATCAAAGTTTAAACCAAGGATCATTATCTCCAAATGTCTGTGTTTTTTCTGGGTAATGCAAAATGTGTGTGTTTATCTTTTTCAAGACTGTAAAATATTGCAAACAAAGTATGTATGGTGGTAACATACTTTTCCACTTCCTGGACCACTAATTCAGGATCTTGAACATGAGAAGTAGAAACATAAACCACAGATGGGACAAGAAGCAAAAGGTGGAATGTGAATGTGAATGAAAATGCCATAATGTTTGGGAGGAACATTAATAAAGTGAGAATTTGTACAGTTCTGAGTTCCTATATTAAAGTGATGGAAAAGTTGAGTTTATATACCAGTACAAAGAAGGATAATGAATTTCTGATTAAACTATAAAAGCTTGTTTAATTTCTGGGATTAGTAGATTATTTATTCCAAGGTCAATTTACACGGTTATAGATTCTATATTTCAATTGGCAAATTATACCAATGAAAAGAAAAAAATAAAATAAAATCCATTACACGGAAATTCGAGACATGAAATCTGTGTCTGTATTAGCAGCTAAGAGGTACCCTTTGGAGTTGACAGCATCAAAATGTGACACTTTCTTTGTCTATCATCCATCAATTATGCTGCATGTTCATGTATAATTGGTCCTTAAATGAAGTACAATTTTGTTTTTTTATTGATCATTGATCTATTTCACCTTTCACTCTCATTTGGATCTATCATTTTATTTCGATAAATAATATGTTAGATCGAGAGTGGTGTCAATGTCTTGTATAATTAAACTCATGTTTCATTGGTATTTGTTCTCTTCAATAAAATTCCTTCTATAAATCTAACAAGTGATATCAAAATCTATTATTCAAGAAAAATTAGATGTTGCTGCTTTTGTGTAAGATTCTTCGGCTAAATAATTTTACTATTTGGATGTGCCCTTCTTTCTTAACGAAACGCCCTATGTAAATTCAAATAGTTTTATTTTATGTGTACAAGAATTCATAGGATATACCAATGCAAAATCCTGTGATCAAGGTGCTGCATGATTCATATAGTTTTTTTTCTTTCTTTTTTTCACACACAACATATTTAAGAAAAAAACATTTTGACATAAAACCAATATTATAAATAATTTTTTTTAAATATTTTATACACTTCTATACTCGAAATATTGTAGCAAGATTCGTATTTGCAGCATCTAAAATTAGTAAAAGAGCATGATTGTTTAATACAATTTTTAATAAATAATATATTAACTTTACTCTTTAATTTGTATTAAAAAACTTTAAACTGATGCAGAGCTAAGAGAGAAATAATTAATTTAATAAAAGAGAAGTAATTAACAAAAACTTTTTTTTAATGTTTTTGGGGTAGTTAAACTGCCGACTGATTTGTTTGTTTGTCCCAAGAAATTAAAGATGTCTAAAACCATAGTTTTTAAGGAAACATTATTCTATTAACTTACTCATGAAAAGTTATTATAAGAAGAGAAAGTATAAATATTTGTATAAGGTTCAAACTTGTTCTTTAAAAACCATGAAAAGCCGGGGCATAATAGAGTTAAGAGATTCTTCTAGCATGCGGCAGATATATATATTAAATAAAGGTCAATCATTTAATTTTTAGAATTGGTGATGTTATGCAGATGAGATTAGGAATAACGTGTAATATTTGCAAATTCTTGAAGTTAGATTACATAAAGTGACATCATTTTGGATGAACACAATTTAATAAATATTTAATTTAGAAAAAAAAAAGTTAAATTAGGTAATTATGTCTATATTTTGAAGTAGATATAGAGGAACTATAAAAGGAAAGATTTGTGAGCAAATTATTGTTATTGTTAGAGGTTAAAAATTGTGGGCTCCTCATAAGAGATAGGTTCATAATAATTTTGGACCTACATGTAGGTTGTGGAAGGTGGAAAGGCCCCAAAAAAAAGCAAGTACTTAAGGGGTTGGGGCCCAAAAAAAGTGATGCCAACAGGAAGTAGCATAGTCATAGAGGGTGAGAAGATATTGCATAGATCACAATGCAACCGATCAATATGATTTTTTTTGGTAAGAATGATATTTTGATCATTTTTAATTATTTAATTTAAAAGTTAAATATATTTTTAATTTTTTATGTTTTAGTGAATTTTAGAGTTAGTCTATTTTTGAAACTTTATATTAATGTAGTCCTTCATTTTTGGAAATACATAGATTTAATCTTTCTTACCAAATTTTGTTAAGTTTATTTAATATTTTAAACGTATTCTATGATAATATTTGACTTAACATTGAAGCGAAAATGTGTAAAGGAGTAAACAATTCAAATACTATCATGAAATGCACTTGAAACGTCAGATAAACTTGACAAAATTTGGTTAAAAGGACTAAATTTATGCATTTCTAAAGATGAAAAACTAAATTGGTCAAAATTTTTGAAGAGAGACTAATTTCAAATTTCATTCAAACTTGAGGGACAAAAATATATTTAACCCTTAATTTAATTATTTAGTAACGTGATTAATGATTCAAAGATGATTGGAATAATAAATTAAAAATGAATAAAAAGAATTAAAATATTAGTATTCATAATCTATGTGTGTTTAAGTTTCTTGAAATTATATAAATAATTTTTGCATCTCATTATTTTTAGTTCCTATACCCTATCACTCCTCTTGTCATTTCTGAAATAAATTGAAACAAATAAATAATTCTATTTTTTCTTTTGGAAATTAATTAATCATTCTTTTTATGAAAAACGTTTTTCAGAATGTTTTGATGGGGTGAGAAGTGAAATTTGATGGTGTAAAATGTTTTAGCCTATACAATCTTTCTATTGAATCTCCTCCAATAAAAGACCCATCAGTTTCACTTCTTTATATCTAAAGTGTTTTTGGTTTTGTTTACTAAGAGCAATTTATACATTTATAAATATTGAAGTATAAAAACACTACTATATCCTTCTTGACATTATTTTTAATTTTTAGTAACATTTTCCTTAAATAAATTTTATTAACATTATTTATAATTATTAGTACTATTTTCATTACTTTTATATTCCTTAACAAGGCTTTATTTTTTTCTTTGAATTCTAATATATACTAAAGAAAAAAAAAACAAAAACCCCCCAAAAAAATTAATAAAGAACAAATTAGATTAATTGACCTTAAATTCAAATTAATTGTCAAATTAATAAAGCAATAAGAGAATAATATTACAAATATAACAACACTATTATATAACCGTAATTAATTGTAGGAATTTATATCAAAATTATATTTATTTAAGGAATATAATTATTACATATTTTTTATAATCATGTAAATATAAATAGTAATTCGTTTATAAAAAATAACTTTGAAATCTGACAAGAAAATCCAAAACAAAAAAATTAATACCTGTCTTTTAATCTTGACTAAAACTCTAAACTTATTATTACAAACAATGTTTTGTAATTAAACTTCTTAAAAACATGATACTGACATTTCTTAATCTAAACAAAATAACAATCTATATCATCACAAATAGATTATTCCAAATTACTCAAAAACACATAACATATAACACATAATACATACCAATAATTAATTATACATAAATATATAATTATATCATTATTAGATGAATTTATCGTTTGAATATATTTAAATTGACAATTAAAACATCTATAACTTTTAAATTAAATTATTGATAATAATATTAAAATCTGTTTTCTAAACAAAAGTTTTAGAAAACAAATACACGACGCACTCGTCTCATGCTAATTATTAGTTATTATTAGAAAGGTAATCTTACATATAAGATTAACAAAATTCTGGATTGAGTATTTATAGATTTTTCGATATATAAGTTAAATAATCAATACACCTTCAACTTAACATATTAATTAAAATATTAAGATATCGAAATTTAATATTATTCGTGTTTTTTCAAGAGTTTTTAAACTTATTTCCCATTTTTATCATCTTACAGAAAGTAGTAATAGATAAAATTTGTACAGTTCCCAACTTCAATCCTCATGTTTTTCAGATCCAATGTTTGAAACTCACCACTTAAAGAGAGTGTAATTAATATATATAAGTCAATTAACAATGTGAAACGAAAATATCAAGTTAGATTGCTAAACTTAAACACAAATATGTAGTTTTACTGGATAATTTGAAAGAAGATCACCGAAAAAATACAACATATAAATGATTAATATCATTTTTAACCCAAAATTTTAAGATAATAACTTTATAGATTTTGATATCTCAATTTTTTTATTTTTACTAGATATGAAATTTAGATTCAGTAAAAATATTAGATTCACACTTCAATGGCGATTTACTTATATACGAAACCTTTCGTTATACAATGGCGATTCTGAAAATAACTGTTTGGCGGTGACATTTATAACATCACCAGTATCTTGTCGGAGTCACATACTAAACTTCAACTATTGTCATTTTGTATGTCATAATTTGGTGCCCTAAAAATGATTTCTTTCTTGCTTTTCAAACTCATTGGCTTGCATGTCAGAGAAAAATCCATCTATCGGTAAAAGCAACAAAGACTGTGTGTCTGATTCATCAATGCACCCACACAACTCATTAAAGATGCTTGTCCCAGATAATAGATAATCCTCCCATCTTTCAACTACGTGCTTCCAATTACCAATGACCATTCATAAATCTATTTCCTTTTCACACCATGTGAAGATCGTTATCTTCCTCCACATCGTACTATTAAATATCATATATATCTTAAATTATTTTTAAGTCTAATTTAATTTTATAAAATTAATTTGTGAGATGATATTTGTATTTATTTATATATTTTAAAAAAATTAAAATTAGTTTTTCTTTGAAACTTTGGTCCAATTTAATTTCCTAACTTCAAAATTGCGTGAATTTAGTCTTTTTAAGCAAATTTTGTTAAGTTTATTTAACGTTTCAAACGCACTTTATGATAATAGTATTTGATATGTTTACACCATTTGACACACTTTTGCTTTAATATTAGCTAAAAAACTATCATGAAACGCATTTGAAACGTCACTTAATAAAATTTGGTTAAAATGACCAAATTCACTGAATTTTGAAGTTAAAAGACTAAATTGGGTCAAAGTTTCGAAAATGAACTAATTTCAATTTTTACTGCAAATTGAGGGACCAAAAACATATTTAACCTTATATTTTAAGCTCGTTTTATTTCTAGTTAATGTGAAATTTTTAACATATATCTTAATATCGGATAACAGGATAGGTTTGACAAATAATAAATTTCACTGAAATAAATCTCAAATCACTTTTTATTATCTTAAGAAATTTACCTTAAAATTAATTCAATTCCACAAAATAACCTGTAAAATAAGATTTGCATGTGTCATAAAGTGAATTGTATCATATATTATGTTCTGTTTGTTGTTTTGTCAAGATGAAATTAATTATAGATATTGTTATGTGAGAAAGTTGGTTATATGATTAATAGTTAAGTGAAAATAAGTGGTAACATTTATTATACATATTTACATCTCTCTTATTAGTTAAAGATAAATCTTTTATAGCATATAATATAAGCTACTCCACTCACAATACTGTAAGAAGACTCTTTGTCTCCTTTCTTCCTTCTTCCACAGTGTATCTTCCCAACAAAAAACTCACTTCTTTGTTTTTTCTTTCTTCTGATTTTACAACATTTAAGCTTTTTTTTTTTTTTTTTATAACAAAATCTCTTTATATACTTTAAATTCATTATATTTCTAATCGATATAGAGTCTTCAACAAGATTATTGTTGAATAATTAAAAAGAGAAAAATTTCTTATGTAGATCAGTATATTAAGACGTATTAAAGGTACAATAAGATGAATATGTACACAGTATGGACACAGCATGTAGGCATTACAACGAACTACGACTTTTTTCCATTCTGGTTTTTCATTGAACATTCAATTACATCAACTCTACAGCTTGTGTTGTTTATCAACCTCATCATACGAAACCACAAAGTGGATCTTTTGTAATGTGAGCACAAGCTAAGGTTGTCGTTACAGCAAAAAAAAAATGTCTAAAGAGTTACATATACAGAAAGTTGAAGCACTTGGCATGCATTATTGTGTGCCTTTTATTACTGTGTAATATAATATAGTAGTATGATGTAATAATTTTATTGGGTTGTGTTGGTGAATGGTTGAACTCAGCAACGTGAACCCTTTCTACATCTAAGTGATCCTGCTGATGCTGTTAAAGAACTCACAACTGAAGATGGTTTTGCTGCTAAACTTGATGCTCTTGCATAGCTTGAAGATGAACCTGCTCCTGATGCTGTGAAAAACGCACCGTTTAGCATCAAATCTCCCGTTGACCTCCAGTTCCAATTCTTCCACTTGCTCTGTGCTGCATTCTCCCTCTTTGTCACCTGAAATTACATTCAATTTTTCATTCTTAACTACCACCAACTGTAATTAATAACAACAACAACATCTATGTTCTGTCTACCTAAATTCTAACACCAATTATGACCAATCCACAAAGTGGATGTGACATTAGTAATTTATGTGTTACTTCATAAAGTATGCTGCAGTTAAACCTTTAAAAGCTAACAGAGGAAAATCTCAGTCTTCTCCAACTAACCTCTTTGAAGGTATGATCATTAGGAGCAAAAAATCTATTCCCTTGGCTATTGATTGTTGGAGCAGCACTCCCTCCTATGGCATACATTTCCCATTGTGTGTAATCATTGTTCACCACATGGAAGTATCCATACCTACATCTACAGATGTAAAAATGTTAAGTGAACTTTAAGCTTAATTCGGTATTTCAAAATTAATTGGTTTGTAAAGTGAAGTTTGTCCTCATTTATATTTTATAAACTCGTTTTATCTCTGATCGATGTAAGATCTCTGATACATAGATAAGGTTTAAGTATGGAGAAATAGGTATCCTTTATAAAGAATTAGGTGATCCAAAGAAAGATCTTTCTCACCTTGGCATTCTCTGTACCAGCCCTTCTCCAAAATGGTTAAAGGCAATGGTGACTTGCATGTTCTTGTCCCTAGTGAAAGTATCACTGTGGCCCAAAAGCATGACCTTGTTGTGGTGGGTCAGGTAATTGTTGGAGATGGTAATGGCAGTGGATCCATGGATGGCATCAATCAACCCATCACGGCAATTGGAGAGAGAACAGTGATCCACCCAAACATGGCTGCCACCAAAGATGGAAATGCCATCACCATCTGAGAGAGTCCTCCACCCATAATGGGTGGGGGAATCTCTCACATAGGCATTCCCACCTTGTCTGCAGTCATGGATGTTAATCCCATGAATGATAATGTTGCTCACATACTGTATAGTAATGCAAGGGCCACCAGCAATGTGCACACTTGCCCCTCTACCATCAATGGTCTTGAAAGAGTTCATCATAAGCTCTTGCTTCAGCTGAATCACCATGTCACGCTTGAAAATGATCCACAGTGGCTCCTCTTGGATCACACCATATCTCAGTGTTCCTGGCTTTGGATTCACAGGGTGATCACCAGGGTCAGTCACCACATATATCTTACCATCCCTTCCTCCAATTGCATGCTTTCCAAACCCAATGGAACACTCTGCTAAATTCTTCCGATTCTTTTCCCAATTCGGATCACACCTCCAACAATCATCAATGGGGTTCCCCGTCCCACAAGAGAGAAATGCCAAGTTCCTCCTTGAGGCATTAATGCTCCTGACAGAAAAAAGCAAAAGAAAAAGAAAAAACATAACATGAGTTTTGGTTAATTACCCTTATAATGCTGAAACATGGTAGTACATGCTCAAAAGATGTTGTTAATGAGAAAAGAAAAGCTTTGTTTCCTACTTTTGTACATCTTCCACCACTAGTTCAGGATCTTGAAGTGGGGAAGAACAAATGCAGGAAGGTACAAGCAGCAGAAAGAGCAACATAAATGACAGTGGAATTAGAATTTCCATAACTGCTTGATCTGCAATCAGAATCACAAACTCTACAAGAGTACTACTACTGAAAAGCAAGGAGGATAAAGGAATAGTGTGCTTGTGAGGAAATGTATGGACATTTTACACTATATATAGGGAACAAACTGGAAAACCGTGCCTCATATCTATAAAAAAAATATTTGGTACATAAGATCCGAGATTCCCATGACTTAAGGTAATCAATAATCATCCTTAATACAATACTTTATCAGTATTCTGCTAACTGTTTAGTATGCCATGGACCACCTCCTTGTTGTTTAATGTTAAGTAAAAAGTACTCAATTTGTTATGGTGCATTAGAGCTATGTCTTACATTGTATTAAGTGTTTTAGAATGTTGTTTCAAAGTTTAATCAGCAATTAACTGTGCGCCGACACATACATTTGTGTAGATGAAATCTTTGTCGGTTATTTACTTCATATGGAGTAAGGTACTTCAGTAGTTACAGCGTGCAGACCCCACTTCAGTGACCTTCTCGTGCTGATCACTTTCATCTGCAATCTGAAGTCACTATGGCCGCTGAAGTAGGTTTCTGCTCTCTACACATTGCATACATTAAAATGATACTACGATTCTCATTTTTTAACTTTCATCTTTTATTTCTTAACATGACTTAGTGTGACTCATTGATTCTTTCGAAATAATACAGTATCGTATATGAACTTCAAATTGCAATCTTTTTCAGATCCTGGGGTTGTGAAATGAAAAATGTGCATTCATTTATTAATTTGTGTGTGATGATCCACGAGCGGTACGCGAAACTAGACACCTTATCTAGCAAAGTGATGGGATGAGAATGGATAGAAGGGAAATTTATTGTGAGCATCATAATTTTTTTACGGAAGAAGAAAGGAAAATGATGCACACTAAATGATCTGACCAGAACACATGTATCAGCGTGAAGTGCGCAGGGAAAAGAAATGTGATGAAATGGAATCTAGCTGATTTTCTTAACATCTCTCATTATTAATAATGAATAAAAGATTCATAAAGTTTCAAAATCCTCTATGAAGAATTTAACATGAGATATCATAGTTATAAACGTATAAAGTTGAGAGAGAAGGTGAGTTCAACTTTCTTGACTGATACTTATGAGTTATAAGGTTAATTTGATGTGATTTTTAGTTTTGTATCTAATTAACGTAGAATTGACTTTCTAACGCAGAATTAGTACGTGTTTGGTTTTAAAAATTCATTAAAAGATAAAAAAAATCACAATCAGGTTGAATGTTATTTCTGCGTTAAAGAATTAGTTCAGTTGGAATCAATTCTCCGACAGTGAACCAAACACATCCAGAATTGATTGTGAGTTCAACTTCTTCTAATCGATACTAACAACTAACTTTGATGGATAGGATTAAACTTAGTGATGAAAGGGATTAGGAAGAGGAAATTGAAAGGGGTGTGGTGTAGGACAGTAGGAGCTAAAGAGAGGACACATGGGAGGACCGTACGATCCGTGAATGTGTTGAGATGCATAGATGTGAAGGCATGTTAGCCCATGTGGGCAGTGTTTACTTTTGATGGTTCTGTAAGTGGGGTCTACTTGTTCTGTATGAAATCTCTGCCCCTCATTTCTTTGACCTAATCCAAGAGTCAGATATGCTTCCACAAATTGGGCCAAACTAACCATTCTGTAGTTTTGGGTGGGAAACTTTTTTCACCAAAACTCACTAATACTGCAAGATTCCAATTGGGTGATGAACAACCAGGCTCACAATTAAATGCTGCTTTTCCACTCATGGCCCAAACACTTATTAAAGAACAAAAGTTTGTGCTGTATTCATCCCTAATACTTATTTGCTTCGATCCTATCATATAAATAATATTTGAGTTAACATTAAAGCGAAAATGTGTTAAATGGTATAAATAATTCAAATATTATTATGAGATGCATTTGAAATGTCAGATAAACTTAACAAAATTTGGTTAAAAGGACTAAATTCACGCATTTTTAAAAATAAATGACTAAATTAGTTAAATTTTTTAAGAAGAGACTAATTCTAAATTTCACAGGACCGAAAAACATATTTAACCCACAAAAATACATCATATATACAAAACACAATTTTTCAATTACACTCAAAATTCGTTTAAGAGATCAATGATAACATAAAAAAATCATCTTTAACCCTCTAAAACATTTTTAAAAGTAAAATCGTAACCGAGTTCGTGCTACAAAGTTGAAAGTACTTCCATTATTATCTCAATATCTCAAATATGATAATTGATCTTAACAACTTTATCTCAACCAATTTATTTTCAGAACAACAATAACAACCTAATTTCAATAGTTATATATATACACATATTTTCTAAAGCATTCATAAATTTAACTTAATTTCATGTCAAATCAAGTAGGTAATAGTGTTGATAGGGTTTTATTCATATTTAATGTTCCACTCTATTGTCTTTGAAGGAGGATAAATGTGGTGAACACAAACAAAAAGACTCATCCACTTCAATTGAAAAGTGTGATTTAGTTTATGGCATGTGCAGAGTGTCACGTGGCACATTAATTTCACAGAAAAATAAGGATGCATGTGTGGTTCAAATATGATAAGATAGATCAAAAGGTTGCTTACATTATTAGATATATATATTAGTATATAGTATACTGACTTGTTTTTCACTGTTAAAGTAAATTGAGTTAAGAAAGAAAACAAAGTTATTTAGCTGATATTTTTGTATGTCAGATGCTAAATATTCATTATGATTGGATTATATAGCAAATTAATTAATATTAGTGAGACTTTGTGTGATAGAGTTTGTGATAACAGTGCATGTGATTCAGATTTGAATATTTTGTGATATTGGTTTGGTGACACAATAGTTTACTCTGTGTGTAAACTAAAGAAAAGAAAGAAGCAACTGCAATTAATGCATTCACAAGTGATTGCAGAAAGGAAAATGCATAACGAAAACTTGAGGTAGTTTTTTACAGAAATCATGTGGTTTGAGTGCAGTTTAGTAAACATGATAATTAAGAAAAGAAGAAATGTTATGGATTCAAAGAGTTTTGTCAAAAGGTGCATGTGATGGCATTATGAGATATGGATTATTATTAGGATATATATAACTCATATAGCTTATCATCATCAAACCATGTGCCATATAGCTACCATTTTCCCATTGGTCATTATGCTACTAATTAATTTCATAAATAAATATATATTCATTCTTACTATAGTTGATTACTAATCATGCCATCATCATCATGCATGTCTTCACTCTGCAAAAAATTCTATGTTCTCATCCATCAACTTGATCAATATGAATGAATATTAATTGGAGGAATCTTTTTGGTTTTCCTTTTTGTAGGACAAGTATAAGCTTCTTTGTAATTTGATTTGGTAGGATAAATTTACAGTTTTTATTTGGAAGATTTTAAGTTGGTACGAAAAAGTTATGTTTCAACAAATATATTTCTAATTTTGGAAATGAAAAAGTCTTGTCAAATGGTTAGGAAAAACTCTTTATTTGATTGTTGCAAGATTTGAGAAATGTTTATTTGTTTGTTTCTATAAGTTAATACTAAACAAATGATTAATTACACACTTAATGTATCACTGTCACCTCAAACAATTATTATTATTATTATTATCTTCTACAATAGATAAAATATATGATGAAATTAATTTTGTTTGTTGTACACATGTGATATGTTTATTTTACATTTCAATAAATATTAATATTTAGTCAGCATCTAACTCCTGATCGCGTGAATGGAAGGGTGAAAAGTATAAGAGAAAAAAAAAAGAAATATTTGTATCTAAATCAAAATCAGCACTAATAAATATGAAAACAACATTTAAATATTTATTATCAGTTTTCAAAATTTTGATTCATTTGAACAAAGATTTGTAACTAAGAAGATATCAAATGATTACAAATAATTAAGAATATATCTATAGATTTTTGAGGTTAAGGATTACGTACACATTCATTTGTTTTACTCACTTGTGATTTCCCGCCCCCCCCCCCCCAAAAAAAAACCCAACAAGTTGGCTTGTGGAACATGTTACTATAACAAAAATAATAATTTGTGCCATACAAAAGTAAACTTATCTTTAATGATTGGATCATGTGCTCACCAATGTAATTAATTAGCATCACCATGTTTCTCTCCTTCAATGCAAAGGGTCAAACCTTCATGATCAAACAATACATACCCCAATACTGTTTCAATCCTCAAAAAAGAAGCTCATTCTTTTGCTTGTGACATGAGATATTGCAGATATCAATGTTTGAAAAAGTTATGTTTATACAATTTTATCGTATAAAAGTTGCACAACAAAAAGATGAGAAGAGAAGTGTCAGATAAGATGATTGAAGTGATAGAAAGAGACAGAGGAAAATAATTTATTCTAAGAATAATATAATTCTTATCGGTAATGAAAAAACATAATTCTTACTAAAGCTTAATCGTTGCGTAGATGTAGTTCGAAATAATAATAAAAAAACTGTATTGTGCTACTTAAGGTACTACCGTACGCAGTATAGTGTCCGTATTTTCTAATATGTACGATGCCGTATTTCTTTCAATACACAAGTAGGAGATTGTGAGAGAAAATCAGGAACCGAATCACTGCAGAACAACACCAGTTTAGAATCAAATCGATGTAATAAAACTGAAGGAACCTTTTTTGTATAAATCTAATATCTTCTTAGTTAGCCCTCTTCATGAAATTAAACATGGTATTATGGATAAAACGCATCACGTATATTTCCGGTTACGGTGTAGTACAGATCCAGGCCAGCATTTATTGAAATGTTACAGTGACAAACAAAAATAATGGGAAATATCTGTTCTAATGAAATTTGATGAGAAGAGTATAATACAGAGACCTTTAATCTCAGCCGTCAAATCTAAGCACTTCCTCGGGCGATATAGAGACCTTGAATCTCATTCATTGCACCATTTCTGTAGCAATCTACAGCGTTAACCAGGCCAACGCCAAATTGCCAGGGAGACTGTGATTCCAATATGGCATGTAGTGGCAACTGGCGAGTCAATATTCAAGCAGATCAATCTCTTTTAGTTGGTCAATCCTTTGTCATGTGATCTGCATCTTCTGCAGGAGGTTGTCTGTTTGCAGTGGTTGTAGATGTTAATACTTCTCTTGGTTCCTGTAAGATTACGGATCAGACACAGAATTGTACAATTTATGAGGTTATTATTTTTATGCTCGTGGTAAAATTGAATCTATTGTTTTATAGTAAAATTAAAATGAAATTCACTCAACAACTAATTATCAGCGCTTACACTAATATCCATGTTTCATTCACTTTATTTGGAAGAAATAATCACTTATTGTAGCATGTATATGGTGGAGAAAATGCAGCTTTAACAAATAAATATTAGGAAAGAAGTCAAATACTCATGTGCAATAATACCTTGTCTGAATTTTCCTCGCTTATCTCATCATTGTTGAAATGAGCAGAGCCTTCATTATTTTCTGTCTGAGATGTGGATGTAAAATTCTGATTTCCCTCGAAGTCTGTACTTAATAAGTTACCATTTACCACTCCAGATATGGAGGGATCAGTATCTGAACCCACCAACAGAGATTTTTCAACAGTTAAATCATCTCCAGTTTTCTCAAGTGTCACGTGACTATCATCTACTTTAGTCTCTCTGGCTGCTGTTTCCATGGCTTTCCTTTTTTCTTCTTCTTCTCTTTGTTGTCTTCTCCTTGCCTCTTGCTCCTTTAATTGCTTAAATCTTCAACACAACGAGGAGTACAATCACAACAGATGAAAATAAACCAATGGCAAATGCAATGAGTGTAACTACCTATAACTACTAACCTATCACCAGGTTGTGGCCCCTCTGATGTTTTCGCACTTTGGCTGGCTTCTTCCGCTATTGTGGAATTTAGCTTAGATATTGACTTCTGAACCTGGCTCCGGTCATTTTTTATGATATCATCTGGGACTTGCCTCACAGGATTTTTGGCACCTCCTAACTTTTGAAGCCATACTTGTTGTCCAGTGCTCAATATGTTATTTGTTAACCTACACAACACAAAAAACAATGGGTAAATATAGATATGGGCTAAATAATCAAAACCAACTGTGAGCTTTACCTATACTGACCAGTAAAGGCTAAGACCAGAAGGAACTGAGAGAGCAAAGTAACCAATCATTAATGGAAGGAACTTGGTCAAGACTTGAGAACTTTTCATGTTGGGATCAGTAGGCTGAAAATTGGCACGGAAAATTACAAATAACTCAGCCACCAACGTAAATACAGAGATGCCTTTTAATGTGCAGACACACAAAGTAAATCAACACAAACAGTTTTCTTTAATTCTTGTAGCAGAGGGGAAGGGTTGGGTTACATGACATTGGATGCAAAGTTAATCCGGCTGTATAGCCACACTATGGATACAAAATTGACAAAATTAAAACATAGTGTTAAATTACCAAGCAGCTTGAAATGTGTTCCATTTAAAGCTATAATAGAGAATGGCTAAAACTTTTATAAAGCACAAGTTTCATGAATAAAATTAGGACGCATTTAATTTAATTGTACATGCAACATGATTGACCTGTGATGACTGCATTATTTGGACAGATATGTACTGAGAGACGACCAGCAATACTGGCAAGACCAGATAAGCCAATGTATCAGACCATCCAAGGGGAGGGGCACCATCCTGAAGAAAGAGTAAAGAAAAAAATCACTAAAGCATAATTCACATTTAAATCCACCTAGAATCTGCAATAAATCACCAATAATGTGAACAAAAACCAAAAGAAAAATATAGCAAATATCATACAATAATCTAAAACAATGAGGGCGAATCAAAATAAAAAATGATTTGTTCCACTTGACAAACCAAACATTAACATTCATTCAATTGTTGAATTCGACAAGAGAGAAAGAGAGGTAAATCTTAGTTGGTCCTGAAAAAATATAAGCTCTTCAAGTAGTGCTTAATAATGCGTGCAACGTAAATACACACCTATCCTGCCTTTTTTCATTGGGTAACCACACTTGCGGATCAATGCACACACACCCGCCAGCTTATACTAAAAATATATGCCACAACGCAGTTATTTTAACAGAGTTTTTTCACACGCAAATATTTTACCTAATATACCCTCTGTTATTTGCATACCCCCAAAGGTTGGGGTTTCCCTATATGATCTGGTAACTACTGAAAGAGAGGTTTTCATACAGAAGAGCGGGCACAAAAATTAGAATAATGGATAGTTAGGCTTTCTCCAATTATAAAGAATGAAAACAATATCAAGTTGCCAACATGGTAGAGCCTTAAAAAAGGTGCAAACAGAAAACCACAAGGTTACATAGCTAAATATTTATGACATGAAATTTTACTTTCTAAATGATACACTCACCACAAAAGGAAAAAGCCAAGAGATACCACTGCCATTTTGACGAGCTGCGATTGTAGTTGGACCAGCAAGAGAAGGTATCCAAAAGAAGCCTTCAGTAAGGAGTCCCTTCATATATCAGATCCGACAAATGAATTACATTAGCCATGAAAGGTATGAGTCATTTAAAGAACAAAAAATTCCATATTTAACTATCAAATTAAAAATCAACATCATAACCAGCATACCTCGTCTGCCACATTTGAGAGGGCTCGATATAGCCCAATCCACACTGGTATGGTTGCGAGTGTGGGCAGGCATCCTAGTAAAAAAAGAAGACATTGACAAAAGAGTTACCATCTTCATGTTTTCAAAATTACATAATGCTCATAGTTCCATTTATTAACCTAGGAAACATTATAAGAAAAATTGTTGAAATAACTCAGGATTCAGGAAACGATAGGAATTGTGATGTGAAATCCTTGGAAGGCTCAATTCTCACAGCCAAAAGGAAACATCAATAAACCTTTTGCAGCATGATAGAATGAATACCTGCTAAAGGATTAATGTTGGCTAGTTTATACAATCTAGCAGTTTCAAGTTGAAGTCTCTCCTGCAAGAAGCAATAAATAAATCTTCAAGTTTGAACTATTTTTAAGGAATTCCATTGGTTAAGAGCTTGCAGAGTCAAAAGCTAACATTGTGTTTGGAATCCTCAAAAGTAGAAAATTATTTTATTAGATTCCAAAATAATAAATTCTGTGTTAGGACCAGTGTAGTAAGTATAAAAAAGGGTTTTAACTGATTCAAAATAATTTGATTTTTCGTTTTACAAGGCAATCCAGTAAGGGTAAAATGAATCAGTTCCCACAAATCCTGCTAAATGTGTCAAGATTCATAAAAAATGATAGAAATCCATGGATTTTAAAAATAAAATAAAATCCTATTTTTTATCATTTCAAATACGATTTTTGATTTAGAAATCCAATCAAATACTATCTTTTAACATTCTAAGCACACAGTAAAAGAAGTACCAACAATGGAATCTTATCAAAATTATAGGAGCTTATGCTGCCATGCCCCTCTACCAGTGGCAGAGGGGGGAATAAGGACGGAGTCATGCTTTAACAGTTAAAGTTTTCAGGCAATGCCTAAAAATTTATACAATGGTAGTTCCCACAGTGGTTTAATTGTTATAAACGAGATAGTATTGGAGAAAGTAACACTTCTAAAGGCTAAATACCTGATCACCAGCATACCGCTCCTGGATAGCCTTTATTTGAGGTTGCAAAGTTCGCATAGCTAAGGCAGATTCTACCTGTGAATAATCACTCAGATTTTATTTGACACAAACATGATGAATATGATGTAAGAAAGATCATGATATGAGAATACTATATCCATTACTAAGATTTTTAACGTCAAAAGCAATAATAGTTGGTTCAAAACCACAAAAGTACAAGATTCAAAAGATCATGGAGTCTATTGATCACTGTCAACATACTTCAACAACTGCATACAAACCTGCTTTTTGGTTAGAGGAAAAGTGGCAGCTTTTACAAGAACTGTGAGCAGTATAATTGCAAAACCATAAGCATATGGGACATGCAAAGCAGAAAGCCCATCCTTGAGTACCTGAGAAATGCAAATTACTTCCGCTCAGAATTACTGGACAGCATGTAGAGGCAAAAGTAGACCAGTATGTACTTGTTCTAGAACAACTTTGAGACAAAAATAATTATCTAACTCACATGTAACAGTAAATCGCAAGTAAGCTATGTCCTCGCGTTAATCTTCGTAATACTCTACAACTATAAAGTGCAACTTCCTTTGATTGTCTTTTGCCAAGTTTTTTACAGTCTTGTGAATAAATTATCGTGTATAGTAAGGGGAAGAGTTTACCACATTGGCCATGGTGGAACATGGACAAAAAAATTGACTGAATTTGTCTAATTAGCAATCTCCAATGCATCAGTTCCAACGCTAGAACTTATAGAAGACGAGATTTCAACCGGAACAAAATTACTAAGAAAAAATTATCACCATAAATCTAAAGTTGTTCTTAGCAGTGTCACATTAAGAAGAGCCCAACATAAAAGTATAGTGCATTAGGTAGGAGAGACTCGTCCAATTCAATGTGGGATTCCTAACATTGCCACCATGAGATGACTTCACTCATCCATCAATATTCGGTTTGCACCTTAATCCAGCTCATAGGAAGCTCTTTCCGTGACCCAACACTCAGCAAGAGCATCAATTGTTAGGACTTAAGCATGAGAGGAGAACTCAACCCAAAAAACTATTCCATTAGGTGGGATAGTGCACAGTTTAAATACAATATTAAGTAGCTCATCCTACACAATGTGGAACGCCTATCAGTCGTTCGTTATATGGCCCAGACCTAGACCAGAAAATTACATCACTAGAACAAATGGAAACAATGATATTTCAACAATTCTCAACTACAGCAGCAAATACCACAGACCATCCGCACCAGAAGCCAATCCTACCAACCAATAACAACAACTGCAAACTATAGAGAGCTATAATCTTAATCTTACTTTCCCATTCAATCATGCTAATCAAATTTTCTTCAAACACGGCATTACCTTCTCGCCAATAACAAGCTCCGTCCAGCGCGTTGATAATTCAAATTACAGTTTCGATTTCACGCACGGAGAAAACCAAATCAAAAATCGAAGAGTTCGGTGAGTCAGAGAACAATACCTTGAGAACCGTCTCCATGTAATTAGTGATTCCGGAAAGCCAATCGTTGCTCTGTTTGGCGGTGGCGGAAGCAGCAACCGTGTCAGAAGAAGAAACGGCGGCGTCTGCAATCGTATAAAAAAGTCCCTCCGCTCGACCAAACAGTTCTCTGAGCAAGCCTTCAGCGTCCTCCGGCTCGGGCAAGAATTCGGGTTTGAATCCGAACCGGGCGACGGAGAGGGAACCGCGAAGAAAGTGTCTGGTCGAACCGGAGAAAGCATGGGATTGAGGACGGTTGGGGAGGCGGCTCGTGCTCCGGTTCCTGAACGGAGCAGAGACTATGTTGGGTGCGCAAGGTAACAGAGCAGCTGCCATGGTATTCGGTTCGCAACGAACCGGGCGGTTTGAAGGAGGAAGTAAAAAACCTAGTTACCGGTTTGGTTGAAAGTGAATTTAGCAGGAGCTCTGAAGTGGTAATGGAGTTATGCAGATGCAAAATTATGGAGATTTTGTTGCAGCGCACACCTTCGTTCTTCCCTTTCTTCTCCTCCTTTCTTGGGTTTTAGAAAATCCAAAGGGCCCACCCATATCATATTTCACAACTACAAAAACAAAAATAAAAATAAAAATATCAGACATTTATCGTTAGTGTTCTTACAAATAAAAAAAAAAAATCCTTTTTTCCAAACTATAATTGATGTACATCGGAACCCAATACTTTACCACCTTTGCAACGTGACAAAAAAAAACAATTTAAAATGTAATATTTTATTTATTGTTCTAAAAATCTAATCTAAGTTAGATATATGGAAGCACTGATACACCGGCAACAAAAGTCAAAAAATTACGCGTATGACTTGAGCCCCTCATTAATCTGGGCTTATTTGCATAGTTTCTACGTGGATTGGGCTGACCCCAACCCAATTGAATCCATGGTATGACGATTTTTCCTCCTACACCCCAATTTTTTCTTTATGCACCATAATTGTTGCTATAGTGATTGGATGTATAATTTCAGTAGAACTCAATTTTCTTTTCTTGTTTTCAAAACAACAAAATTTTTTCTTCAATTTTTTTTATTAAAACTGGAAAAATTAGCAGGATATTTTCTCTAGCTTTAATCATAAAAGTTGAAAATCTTGTATTTTTTTGAAAATATTATTATGTATCAAATTAAAATGATTAAAAACTCAACTCGAAACAGTTATGAATCCGTGTTGGAAAAGTGCGTTTTTGATTAAAGCAGTAACTAAAGCATTTTGAAGTGATAAGAGAAGATAGGAACATGAGGTCGAAACGGCACGAATGAGAAATATCTGAACTTCTTCATTCAGACATCATATTCCAAACAAAAAGTGTTGGAGTGAGTAAGCTCTGGAAGTTTCACAATGGCAGCAACCATAGCAGCAACCATGGCCATAGTAAACACCAAGAGCCTAAACGTTCAACTCCCACCTTCAAAACCCACCCTTTCTCTCTTTTCCCATCTCAACCTTCCAAAGGGTCTAACCTCCACCGTTAACGCCACCGTGTCAGCGACAACATCATCCATAGCGGGCACTGCAATCGCGGGGGCAGTTTTTTCCACCCTCGGATGCTGTGACGCGGCTTTTGCGGCGTCGCAAATAGCCCAGATAGCGGAGGGCGACAACCGTGGGCTTGCGCTGTTGCTGCCGGTGGTTCCCGCCTTGGCGTGGGTGCTGTTTAACATTCTGCAGCCGGCGCTGAACCAGGTGAACCGCATGCGGAGCAGCAGAGGGGTCATGGTTGGGCTTGGGCTTGGGCTCGGCGCCTCGGGCTTGGTGTGGGGCCCGGAAGCGTCAGCGAGTGAGATGGGTCTGATTGCGGATGCTGCGGATGCTGCGGATGCTGCGGCGGGCAGTGACAACAGGGGTCAGCTTCTGCTGTTTGTGGTTGCACCGGCGATTGTGTGGGTTCTGTACAACATTCTGCAACCTGCACTTAATCAGATTAACAGAATGAGATCAAAATAAGTATGGGAATGGAAATTTGTATCGCTTTTTTCATTGTAACTTGTATCTACCTCTCTCTATGTATAAAAATTATTTATCTATGTATCAATCAATGTTTAATTCCTTTGATTTCTTTTACTGACAAGCCAGCACACTGTTTTTGGTTTGAGAATTTTCTTTCTTGAACTCGTGTTAAACATTTACTTAACATGTTAAGATTTTCAGAGAAGCTGGTAGATGTAGAGTCTTATGGTGCAAATACGTTAAGATGTTGGTGCAAATTCTTTAATGTTAATTTCCTTGCTTGTGTGATAATGAACTTCAGTAAATCTTGTTTAATAATTTCTTTTATGTCGTGGTTGATATCTTTATCTGAAACTTTCAGTTTTTAACGTTAATGTTTATTTCCACCAAGGTTTCTTTTGAACGTTAATGTTCTTTCCATAATACCATGAATAGAAGAAGAAAAAAGTTAATGAAGAGACAGTCAACTAAAAGAACATGATATGATTGCCAAAAAAAGGTACAATCAAAATCGTAAAATCTAGGCATACGAGGAATTTGTAGTAACATACATATTATAGTAGTAATATATCACACTGTTCTCATAATTATAATTAACCTGGATCGTGACACAAGTCAACAAAGAACAATTTGGCTCGTAACATAAATGGCCAACTTGCTCAGTAAAAACGCTTAAAAAATGCCAAAATACCGTCGTTTTGGAACGGCAAGAAAAAAAGTGAAAGAAGCTAAGCTATGTAAGGACACAACAAAAACGAACAAAAATACCACAGTTGTGGTTAGTGTCCTTTTACTTTTCTTCTGCTCGAAGGTGTTGTTAATCAGCCAGGCTGTCTGGGACAAATTCCTGGGACTGGCTTTCAGAGGCTATTATTTTAGCCTTCTTAAACCAGCTTGAGCTTCTGAGAACGTCATCGATTGACATTCCTTTTGTTTCTGTCAAACTGCACAAACAATGGTTTCAGACTCGTCTGCAATGTTAATTATGCAACATGATTCATGAATGATGATGAACCACAAAACAAAAAGAGACATCCCGAAAAACTTTTGTTGTCAGCAATGATGCAGAGATGAAAGCATGCAAACCCAGAATTTAAAATTAACAATTTTGAGCGGCATAGTTTCCACTTTTATGTCACGGATTATCATTCTTCACCAACATTAAAATGCCAAGTAGGTGAACTTCGCAGCAAATATTGGGAATACCCTGCTCAAGCCATAATCCATGAGATGTGAATGGCTCAATTGATTGTGAATAAACCATTCATTTAAATACAAATGTGTACGATGAACTAAAATAAAAATGAAAAGAAAAAAAGTATTTTCAAATACCCTCAACAGCTCTTATTTATTCTTTTGACATGTAAATTGCAATATAAATAAGGCCCAGAGAATATAGTCAGAGTAATTCTAGCTATACTATGTTTACTTTAACTGAAGATAACGTTATTGCTCAACTATAAGTTCAGGTCAGAGTTAAAGTCATTGTCACATTTATTATTAAAACGTGAGTTTCAAGATTTGATGGAATAGAATTCCTCGTGTCCAAATAAATTTAAAATGATAAAAAAAATAAGGGTAAGAATGGTAGCAGAAAAGAGAGAGAGCCACGATTTAATTTTTTGCTGAAAATTGTCATTCAAACATGCAAACGACTTGTAGCCAAAAACAAGAGACAAACGACTTTGCCAACTTACATCATCATTCAGCAGAAATAATTAACTTACCTTGCTTTTGAGGAACTTCTTCCACCATTTTCCGGACTTTGCCCTCCATATGAACCTGATAAAAAAATGAAAGAAATTGATTCCAGATTGTCTCATCACTATTTTCATGAAGAAACGAGATAAACTGAACATAGCCATATAAATCTTTAATTCAAGCTTGTCACCGACGCCAACATCAAAATTCAAAAAGCATAACAGGATAAATGTTCTAGAGGAAAACAGTACGATACACAAAAGTAGTTAAACTGATTTTAGTACCATAGTCTTAACAACCAAGTGAGATAGCAAAGCTTTCCTAGGTAAACACAAGATAAGAAAAACCAGTGGTTATCCGAAATGTCCTGAGTACTATGTAGTCGTCAGAAAAAGAGTTTCCAGAACAAATGTATAGGAAAGTGGTGAGCTACAAATATACATCAACTATGTTGCCTTAAACATAAAAATAACAAAGTAATAACTTAAGAACATAAAATATTCTCAAAATTAGAAGGGAAAATACAAGCTTTCCTCAACTTTAGGAATTACAACATTTTCAACCTTCATAAATATGATAATGTGGATATTTCCAGATCCTGGAACAAAACATGTGAGGAGTAACAGTTGATAACCAAATTCCAAAGATCAATTAAAAAAGTTAATCCCAACCAACTCAACAGAAACTCACTTATCCACTCACCCCTTACAGATTGAAGACTATTTTATACCACATTTCATCAATTTTATTAAAACGTAAAGGCACACATATTTAATACATATATTTCAGTTACCATCTACGTGAGAATCTATACCTGAACTGCTATCTCCATCAGACAATAGTGGATTATCTGATGGAGTTCTGGTGCTGGCACCAGAATTACCAACTTCATTGTCAGAGCTGCTGCTGCTGCTACTATCATCCTTGAAAATTGCTCCTGATAACAAGCTCTTCTTTTGTGGTGTTTTACCCACAACTCCACGAACATTATTCCCGGAAGCTTTTCCTGCTTTACTTTGAATCCTTTTTGTGGAACCTTCCAGCTTTGAATTTGATACAGGAACATGTTTTCTTTGTTTCTCCAAATCCATTTTTTTCTCAGAAGCTTTGACACGAGTCTTTTTGTTTTCTTCAATCACAGTCCTGTTACCAGACACTTTTGAATCTTGTCCACTCCTGTGTGCATTTGGTACCTTCTCCCCAGGGTGAATCCTTACATCAAGCTCTTCCTTTGATGATAATTTCAGTGAGGAGCTTAAATCCTTAGCATGAGTTTGTCCATTTGTTGATTCAATTTGGTGAATTTTATTTCTGGTCATGGTCTCAATAGCTTTCATCTCTGTTTCATTCAACTTGTCAACAAGCATGACATCTGACAAATTAGCTTCACCTGGCTGTTTCCGGGATAAAAATTGCTCGTCAGCATTAACCTTTAAAGTTTTAGAAGGTGCTTCCAAATTATCATCATCTTTCTCTCCGGTAGACTGTGTTGAAAGCTGCACTGCATCAGAAGGTTCAAGTTGAACGGAGTCTTTCTCCGGTTCCGTATTTGTTTTGCATGATTTCTTAGAGGACTTTGTGCTTGCAGAGTTAAGTTTCTTTGTCACTGCAACTGAAGATTTGGCTTGTGTTTCACGGTCAGAAGATGATGGTGAATTCTTACTATCACCTTGATCTTTCAAAAGCATATTTGACATACTCTTTGAGATAGAACTCTGTTTGTCATTTGACTTCTTTCTCTGTCTCTTGCCCGTGTGTTCAGCACTCTCAATGTTAAAGTCAATTTCCTTATCAGAAGTCCCATGCATCTCCTCCTGCTGTATTTTTCCACCTATTTGATTTAAAGGGTTCTCCTCCGTCTCTGTATTTCCTGATTTAGGATCACAATTTGTTGCACCAAGGGACTTCATAATAACAGTTTTACTCTCAGAAGCATCCACATGCTGAATACCTTCTTTAAACGGGGAATCTCCACCTGAATTCTTATCTTTTTTCTTCTTCTTCTTTTCCTTCTTCGATTTCCTAGATTCAGTTGTTCCATTAACATCCACAACTTTTGAAGTCACATTTAATTCTCCAACTTTTGCATCTGAGTTGTCCTGGTTGGATGGTGTGGACTTATCTAACACCATTAGCTTAGGATTATTTTGTGGTGATAACTCTCTTCCTTCCTCAGCTCCTTTAATCTGACCAGCTTCATTTTTATCATTATCCTCAGTCAGCTCCATATGATCGACAACATTAGCAGGGTGTTCTATTATTTCAATATCAGAATGGTTGTTATAGTTTCCTGTTGTTTTTTCTGTAGTTTGAATGTCTTCTTTGCATGCATCGGTTCCAGTCTCCATGTTGTCAATAGTAGTTTTGCCCATAGTCATATCTGGTCCAAAAATAAAAAGAGATCAGTAATAAATTTTCAGTATTCTAAAATAAATTTCTTTTATTAATTTGATCTCAATAATAAATAAAAAAATAGCAAACTAATCTTAACATGGTACAAGTTAGCACGAATAAGGCTGGAACTTTACTATGTTCACCCTTTCCTCAAGTAGTATCACCTTTAGAGAGAGAAATTTCCTCCTGATCACCCCTTTGAATGCTGGAATGATCTTCTTCTTCAACGTTCCTGGAAGAAGTAATTAAAGGAGTTTCATGAGGATTTGATGAATTTTTCTTCCCTTTCCTCCTCCGACCCAATATAGTTCTGAGTGTATCATTGTCACTAAATTTTTCAGCTGATGATTGGTCATCATTACTGTTTTTAATCTTCTGTAGGTCCTCCAAATCATGATGAGAAGAAATGTCTACATTAAAATCATTAATCAACTTGGCCCTGGGCAAACTTTTGTCTCTACTTTTCTCTTTGCTACTCTTCCTCTTTTTCTTTGTAGGAGTTTCTGCATCTAAAATGTCTCCAGTTACCTTATCATCCTTGTATTCAACACCATACCTATAGTTTTCATTCTTAAGTTCAAACTGATCCTTCAATTCTTTCCTTTCCTCATGTGCTTCATCAGACTTATGCGCTTCATCCTTCTGAGCAGCCGTCTCCTCCTTGAAGATTTCTTTAGAATCATCGGACAAAGACCTCTTCCTTTTCTTATGCTTCTTATCTGCACTAAGTTCAGGTTCTGAAGCTTCTTGCAATGACACAGCAGTGTTAATGTCATTCTTAGTGTTACTATTGTTGCAATCAGTATGCATATGCTCCTTCAAAACATCAATTTCCATAATTACTTCCTTATTTGCATTCTCCAAAGTTTTAGCTACAACCTCAATATCCTGCTGAATTGCACAATCACCGAGCCCAACAACAGAAGCATCACCTACATTTAAAGTGTCATCTCGAAATGCGTCTTCTTTTTTCCTTTTACCTTTACGTTTTCTACTCAAATCTGATACAGATTTACTATTTCTCTCCTTGCGTACAACACAAACACCCTCAATGCTTTTATTGGTTCCATCAACCTCATATTCCATAGCTGAACCTGGAAGATCATTATTTTCGACAGATGATTTAACACCTGTATCCAACTTTTCAGCAGCTCCTTTGCCACTATGTTGTGAAACACAAGGACTACGAACAGGAACTTCTGCATTCTCAACTGGTTTCTTCTCCAACTGCTGCAAGTTGAAATTGCCAAAGGTGGACACCCCCTTGGACGGAGAACAGATACCATTATCACCACGACCAGTCAAAGCATTACTTACAATGCCGAGAGTGGCCACCTGGTAATTCCGAGAACACTCCCTCACCACAGTAGCATCCACACTGACCAACCAACTCTTGAGGGTACCAGTAAAGGCACTTCTCACAGGCATTGAATCTACAAGGTGATAAAAGTGCCCCTCGCGCTCAACCTACATCAAATTAAATAAAATTGGATTGTAAGCAAAAACAATACATAGTGAAGAAAACAAAGCGTGACTTGAACAGAAGAATATGAAATACCTTTATCCCATTAATCTGAATTTGCCCTATTTGGGGAAAGCATGAGGGGTGTTCCAACAGAATACTCCCTACATGCAATTCAAATAATTCAAACAAAAGATCAGCAATGTAAACTAACAGTGAATAGTGTTACATTAAAAAACAAATAACCAAAATCCATGGATTGAGAACAAAAACTGTTAACAAGAGAAACATTTAAAGGGCATAACCAAAAAACAATGTCAACAATCACTGTCTAAAAATTGAAGAGAAAAATGATTACTTTTGAGGTCAGCGACAGTGTCGTCGTAGGCAACGAGGAGCGCGAAGCGGGTATCGAGGTTTGTGTCTATGTAAACGACGTTGGTGTTGTGAGTGGCCATGTTCGTTCATAGGCTCGTGTTTTGTTTTCTCTTCTGAGGTTTATGGCGCCTCGCCACAACTCTCTTCAGGGTATTAGGTCATATTATTTTCTCCATGAACTTTTATATATATATATATATATGCAAGGAAATTCTTTTTTCCGAAATATCAATTTTATCTTTTAAATATAATTATTAAATTTTAAAAAATTGACCATTATTTTTACAAATTTTTTATAAAATCAGATATCTCTATTTTTTCTCTTTTTCTTTTCTTCTTTATTTATTAATAATTATTCTTTTATCTGTTCTTATATATTTCACTTTATTTTTTAATAAATACAATTTTAATATATATATTAACTTAATAACATTATAATATTATCACCTACTAATATAATATCATACATTTTAAAAAATAATATATATATATATAATTTTAATATATATATATTAATTTAATAATATTATAATATTATCACCTACTAATCATGCATTTTAAAAAATAATATACACAGACGTGATAAGTACATGTGTTACGCTATATATATATATATATATTAGCTTTTGTAATCTTTGGTTTAAGATTATTTTCAATTAATATTTTTAAAATTATTAAAGTTTAGTTGATAAAATATACTTTGAAGTTTTAGTTGGTATAATAATATACATAAAGGATAAGATTAAGAAAAAAGTCTATGGCTAAAAAGATAGATGACTTCAATAATTGTGATTTTTTTTTTCTGGATAATTAGTGAATTAGATTAAATTTGAAATTAAAATTAAGAAATATATTTGGAAGCAGTAAACACTGCAAAAAATTGTAAGATATGATTATGATGAGATATGTAGCTCAATCAGAACGATAATTTAAAAATATTGAAATTTGGTTTAAAAAAATAGTATATGAATAATATATGAATAAATAAAAGATAGATTATTCAAATTGTTGTGAAAGATTTTTTAGTATAACGGTCAAATTGTATTAAATTTGAAATTAAAATTAAGAAATATATTGGTTTATGTAACCACCTCATAGCTGTTTTTTCTTCACTTTGTTTACCTATTTTATCCTTATTGATATAAATTATTTTATTATTTAATTTTTTTAAATGTTATAATTATTTTTTCAAAATTTTAATTAATTATTTATAATAAAATTATTTGGATTTCAATTAAAATAATTCAATTAAATACATCATAGACAAAGTAGGTGGGAAAATAGGTCAGTTCGGCCAAGGACCTGCTTCGCTGCCTTAATTTTTTTTAATCTATTTTTAATTTTTTTTTTAATTTCTTTTAATTTTTTTAAACTATTTTTAAATTTTTGTTTATAAATCTATTTTTTATGTATAAATTTATTTATATAATATAAATAAGTATTATTTTTAATTATTTTTAATTTTAAATATAAAAAGATTTAAAAAAAATAAAAAAATGGGTTGATTGGTCCATTTTGGTTCATTAAACGGACCGGGTTACAACACTCCATTTTGGTTCATTAAACGGATTCATTAAACGGACCGGGTTACAACATATTAACGTGTTACAAATTTCAATCCGATCCACTCTTTTTCGTGAAGTGGCGGCCTGAACAGCTTTGAGATCCCTAAACCACAGTTTGACACAATTTCAATTCTAACTTAATGTTATAAAACATTGTCTGACATGTTAACACAGTGTTCCACGAAAGATGAAAACGAGTACGAGATTTTCAACTAAAATCTAAAGAAAGAAACCTTAACTAGTTCATCACCAATGGTTTATTCATTCCCATACACAACCGCGAAACTAACAAAGCTGATGGATTAAGAAAAACAGTTACCCCAACTCGGTGTTTTTCCAAATACACCTTCATCTGTTGGCTTCAAACACAGATTTTCTAAAATCTCACAGTAAGAGAAAAGCAAGGAATGACAGCAGAGAAAACCGGGTTAAGCGATATGCCAATACACATCATATCAGTTCAACAAAGTACTGAAAATGTGAACAGAAACAACCAAAACAGAGGAGTAAAAAGAATTTATAGACCACACAACAACTGATACTAAACAACATTAACATGAAATTGAGGAACATAACAGATACTTGGGAATATCCTTAATCTGCTAAAATCTGCATATATGTATGAGATGAGTAGCATCTATGTTTGCCTAAACAGCAGAACCAAGCATTCTTCTGTAAATCTCTATTCCTTCTTCGTGGACTCTTTGCGTTGTCCCCTCTTTCGAATACCCAAACAGAACCACAGTCGCCAAGCATCAACAACAAATTCAGGTAATGAACATGCAACTGCCCAGAGAAGGGTGTGTGGCCAATATGGTGTGCATCGAGGTTCATAACCAATCCATCGCACACCAGCTTTGGCATAGCCATCTGTTGATGGAACAAAGAATGAAGATTTCCTTATTGATGCCATCTTGGTTGCCACATATAAAGGAACCTGCATCAGAAAAATGACAAAGATCATTCATTGCAAATATATGGAAACTCTTTCACACAAATATAGAAGAAGAATGTAAGATGGAGTAAGGAAAAGGGTAATAGCCAAGGCCATGAAGAATATTCAAGTGCTAATGGTCAATAATTGAAGCCACGTTAACTCAAAAGATGCTATCATGTATTGCTCTATATATATTCATAAACAAAAGATTGATCAGACAATGTTGGTATGCAGAGCATAATAATAGCAAGTACCTCAGAAAGACCGAAAATAGAATGAATGTCATACAACACACGTAACATTAAAGCAAAACTTTTATCAGGTTAGAAAGTGTCGATAATACTCTAAATGCCTTTTGAAGTTGCTACTATGTTCGGATGGTTGAAGAAAAATACACGAAGATACAACCAAACGTACTAGAATTTTTATCAGGAACAGGTTCCTGACATATCTTCAACTTTCAGCAATTTATTGCCTCATCCAAGAAAAGGGTATAAAGGGGATTCATTTCCGTTCACTTTTGTCCAAGGTTTATTTATGTAAGTGAAAAAAAAAAGAGTTATAACTTCACGATTTGTGCCTCAGCAAGCTTATGCTTTCTTTTCATCACCGTATCCAACTAGCTTCAATTGAAATGGTAATTTTTTTGAAGAAAAAAAGTCAGTACCACAATTTCAGCCATAAAGTTAAGAATTTTGGGTCTCCTATGGCCATATCCATTAGATATCCAAAATTCTCACAGTATTAATCAAGTTTTTAAAAACTGTTTCACAATAGCAATTTCTGCTGCAACTCAAGGTTCTTAGGGTACCAGCAGCTGCAACAAGACCAGAACTGTGACCGAATCAGCTGCATCGAGAGGAAATTTCAACCGCAATACCAGGCTTTTATATTAAGAATTACAACAAAACTACATCCATTACCACGACCACAGTTCTAAAAATTTGAAAATAGAGCAGTTCAGCTAGAATACACATCAATAAATAAACTAATTGGCAGAAACTTGATTAGGGGAATTAAGCAAAAATGAGAAAAATGACAATTTTTCACCTGAACAAAAGAGAAAAAACACTAAGCAAGTAAGAAGCTAACATGAACAGTTGCACACCCAAAAAAACAGCACGATACCTGACACTGAACGTCAATTCCACTCTTCTTGTATTCAACATAGAGACATCTGGAAAACTGATCGATGTACCTGAAACAATGAACACAACACACAACCTCAACAACCAATAAATACAATAAAGAGAGAACGCAAAAACCAAGAACAATGAACAACGAGAACTCACGCTTTGGTGGCGGCATAAACAGCATAAAGGGGATCGGAAGGAATGACAATAGCGGCACCAGAACCAATGTTAACAATCGCTCCTCTCTTTCTCTTCAGCATCCCCGGCAGAACAGCCTGCGTGACCTTGGTGGTTCCCACAACGTTAACCTTAATAAGGTTATTGAGAAGCCCCTCGTCGACTTCATGGAAGAACCTGGCGTAAGGGTACGAAACTCCCACATTGTTAACCAGCACTCCAACGTCCAACCCCTCAATCGCTTCCCCAATTTTGGCCACACCCTCGTCCAGATCCCCTGAGAAATCGACCACCACGGTCTTGACCTCGGTTTTCCCGAACTTGGCGACGATCGAATCCGACACGTCTTTGAGCTTGTCGGGGTTCCGACCGACGAGTACGAGGTTGAGGCCTTTGCGCGCGAGCTCGAAAGCGAAGCTCTTTCCAATGCCGTCAGTGGGTCCAGTGACGAGAGCCCAAGATCCGTACTTTCTGAGGTTTTTGGGAGGTCTGAGGAAATTGACGTAGACCCATCTGACAACAACGAAAGCCAGTTTCAGAATCGTGAATAATCCGACAAGAAAGAGCAGCGCGAACCATAGGGGTTGAACCCTTAGCCTGGAGATTATACAGCATTCCATTTTAGGAATTTTGATGGTGTGAATGATGAGAAAGATGATGATGATGGTATGGCTCAGGAGAAGTTTTTGGGCTTATGAGAAGAACAATAAGAGCATCGAATTTATTATGATGATGACGGTGAGTGTGAGAGACAGGTGGTGAAAGGGAAGTGTGGGTGAGGTAGATGAGCGGAAAACCACCAGAATTAAGTAGAAAGTTGGCGCAGTACGGTGGCATTCATTGAATATTCAAACCCCAACATTGTTTTGCACACTATACAATGTGACGAATCGGTTGTTTCATAAAACTACACCTCATTTTTCAATAGAACATTGGATATGAATATCGCCAATTGAAAAAAAAAAAACATTTTTTATTATGGGTAAATCGTGAAACCCAAAAAGTTTTCAAATTTATTTTTTATTTTATTTATTGTTGAAGCTGTGGACGTGTTTGGTTTTGGGTTTGTTTGATTTAGGGTTTGTTTTATTGAAAGTGCAGTGGGTGGTGTAAAACTGGGAGTGGATAAAACCATTGAAAGGTTCGTATTATGGTAAAGCAGAAAAACATTTAGTGTAAGTACATAGTACGTGTCTTCGTTCTACACACGCCTAAGACGTGGTTTTTGTGTTGTGTTGTGTTTAATGGGATAATTATGATTATGATTATTGCAATGATAAATAGTACAATAAATGCACCTGTATTACAGTACTTATTTAATGGAATAATCAAAATGGAGCAGAAAGACCTTCACATGAATTTTGTTCAAAACAGAAAAGAAACAATCACGTTACATAAATAGCACATGGACATTTATATACGTATGGTTTAAATTAGCTTATTCTTCTGTCATTTGATTTAACTATTATTCACTAGTTTAATATTTTAAAAAATTTGCTTAAAAACTTTTGAACTCACCTGTATCTAACGATAAGTTTGATATACAGAATTTGTGTTTGTATTTTACTTTTAATAACATTTTAAAATTATAATGCACAATCTACCATTAAAAAAATGTCAATGTAAAAAGTAAAACATAATCGAACAAAAATATAAAGAAAACAAGCAAATATTAAAGAAAAAAGTATAGTCTGAACCAAAAATTTTAATACCATTAACAAGTTTTTCAAAGAAAAAATAACTATGAGAACACAACAAGAATAAAATCAAGAATAAAATCTGAGTCAAATTACACCATTGTGACAACTACTCTATCCAAATTTTTAATTAAGATTTATAAATATATTACTCAACTTTCTAGTTCATTCTTAATATAAATTCTAAACTTACATTTAAATCTCAAACAAAGTTATTATCCAGAAACCATCAAATTTATTGTCAATAAAAGTAAAGAGTTTGAGTTGCTCACGAAATACACCATGATGTGATGTTGGTCACATGTAAAATAATTTTTTTAAATAAAATGAAATATTATCTGCATACATTCAAAATACAATTAATATAAAAGAAACGATAAAAAATTGTTGTTATTATAATTATTTGATTTTGTGATTAAAACAAGGATTTTCTTTATTCAAAACATTTTATCCATCTCTCTTCATCCTCGCATACAAAACAAACATTACAATATTTAATTTTTTTTATCTATATTCCATATATTTCGAAATAGTTGATAATAAAACTATGTGGTTAAAAAAAACATCATCAGATCCATAGAGTCTTTACATACATCCATTATATTATCTTTTTATTTTGCATAATTTAGATATGAAATAAAATATATATTATATTTTTATATTAAATTATCACCTTTTTTTCAAATAAAAAACACTTAACTTATGAAACTCACAGGATTTTTAATCTGATCAACCAATAAACTTTAATGCTATCTCAAGTAGCATAAATTTTCACAATAAATTGATATCCTATGGTACAAGTGGAGGTGAAAAATATTTTTAGTTGAACAGCTGGCTCTACTTAACCACATGGTTGTACAAGTTAACCAGAAAGATGGCAAAGCAAATATTCAAATACTACTAAATTAAGTAAACACAGACCAATCACAGTTAAAAGCAATAAATTAAGTAAACACCATGGGAAGTAGGTTAACTTCCAAAAAGTAAAATTCAAAAAAAAAAGTATAATTATTTCATTAGGGACCTCACATGTCATATTTTATTGAATACTTTATTGAATACGAATATATGTCAAACACAAATAAATAATATAAATTAAAATATCATGCATCATATATCATTCAGAAATGTAGATCATAATACGAATGTATCAAATACAGATAAATAATATAAATTGAAGTAGCATGCATCATAGATCATTCAGAAAGACTTGGTCATTTGTACTATAATCTTAACTTATGATGTTTGGTTCTTGGGAATCAGATGCAGCTAATGATGTTTTTTTAGCTTTGTTGGAGTCCTTGGAGAGTCCTTTTGCACGAAAATAAAGAAAATAGCGTAACATGTAGGAATCCATAAGTGCAGGAGGAATTGCCCTTATGGAAACCCTTGCACAGAATGAAGAAAGTATGGCTCGACCAGTTTTTCATACCCAATCCACCTTATGCATGTTTTGCTGTACAATTCTGGTGTTGGCACGAAAACTGAGCTCTTCATTTTGGTCATTTTTGTTGATACAAATAATGGAACCTGTATGTATGTCTGTATAACTCAGCACCACATCAAAAATGATCACAAACAGTTATATTGTAATGTGATATCTATTATTTGATTATGTTCTAATTCTTGCATGCATATACTATTAGTGTGTTTTAATTTTACCATTCAGAATTATAGTTGAAAACAAATTAAAAAATTGTGAGTACAGAAACTAAAACGAGTTAAAAATGTATTATGTTATGAAGTGCAGCAAATAGTTGTAGTATGCAGAAACTAAGTACCCTTTGTACAATTTCTCCTCCTAGTTTATGACTCAAACTATACATGAAAATAAGTTACTTCTTTATGGCCTTGTCCCACATAAATGGATGGTCCTGTGATTATATTTTTTAAAAATATTAAATATATTTCTAATCTCTAAATTTGAATACAAAATTAAAATTTTTCTAACTTAAATTTTGATACATCTTAATCTTTAAAATTTAAAAATATAGTCTTCATCGAATTTTGTTAAATTTCTTTTATCTATATTTTATATCTATATTTTAGATTAACATTTGAAATGCAATAATATGTATTCATTTGGAGATGTTAAAGAAAAATAAAAAAATTATATTTATTTATTTTTAAAGTTTCCTTATCAAATTATATCAAAATCTAAAATATGAATAAAGTGTTTTCCACTGGTAATTTATCGATGCTACTTATAGTGAATGATGATACTCTAAAACCAAACAATTAGAACCTTAAAAGGGTATGAAAGATGCATGATGAAATAATTTCAAACAGAAAGTGGAGAGAAGATGCAAAAGAGGACCACCTGACATTGGATATCAATTCCTTGATGCTTATATTCCAAACTGATGCATCTGGAGAACATTGCAAGATATCTGAAAAACATAGCAAGTGCATCTCAGATCTGGATTCACAATTTTTCATTCAACTACAAATAAAATCATAACTCGGATAGTGAAAATATCTCTGCTTTAAACATCAACATTTTCTTTTTATTTTTCAGTTGGATTGGTAAGAAAAGGACTAGATGAGGTGTTATCTTGGGTAAACTCCTTGAAATATCTGTTCAACATGATTTAAGATGATATATTCAATTCTAAATTGAAGAAAACGCAAAGGATATTTCCTCATCAAAGTCTAGATCATGTGCAAATGAAAATGAAGCCACATTTCCATTCTTATCATAGTTTGGACAGAAAAAAGAAAAACATAAAACTGAACCAATTAAAGTGAGATTTCCTATCAAACAAAGAACATTCCCACCTAAAAAAGCTAGCATGTCCATGATACATGGAATTGGAGAATGGAACAAACTTAACCATGAACCAACTTACCCTTTTGTAGCAGCATAGAGAGTGACTAGAGGGTACGAAGGAAGCACCACGGAAGAACCAGAACCAATGTTCACTATAGCACCCTTTTTCTTCTTGATCATGGATGGAATCACAGCCTTTGTGATCCAAGTTGTTGCCTCCACATTCACTTTCACAACAGCATCCATAAGCTCCGAATCAACTTCATGAAAGAATCTTGCATAAGGGTAAGCCAAACCAGCACCATTAACAAGCAAACCCACATCCAAACCATCCATTGCTTCCTCTATTCTCTTAGCTATTTCTTCTCCATCAACTTTCTGCATATCTATGACCACGAACTTCACCTCAACGCCATGTCTCTCTCTTATTTCCTTCAATGTCGCCTCAAGTTTCAGAGGGTTTCGACCAACCAAGAGAAGATTGAGTCCCTTGGATGCCAGTTCGAAAGCCATGGCCTTGCCAATCCCATCAGTGGATCCAGTGATTATAGCCCAAGAACCATATTCTTTGAGGTTCTTTGGTGGCCTCAAGAACATCACCCACACCCACTTGAGAAATTTGACAAACACCTTGCACACACAAATGAAGCCTATAGTGCTTGTTGCCACAAGAAACTTGTCCAACCCCTCCATTTTCTTTCAGCCAAATTGCAAGAAATCTCACGACTTTCTTTCTTTCTAAGACTTTAACCCTATCCGCATCACAAATGGAAAAAATAAATAAAATCAGTGCAGTTTAATGTTTTATCAACCTTCATCCATATGATTTTTGTTCTAAAGTATTTAATCAGCTCAAATATTGTAGAATATCAATTTCTTAAATAAATCTTGGTACAACAAAAGGAATAATAATTATTTTTGTTGTGGACATAACAAATAGCTTGTATTTAACAAATTCGAGACTGCTTAATACATTTGTCATTTTTCTTTTAATATTTTCATGTATCTTATATAATAAAATATTTGCCACCAAGCTTAAAATGAAATAAAATAAAGTTATATACAAATAGTATGATAATACACTATGTACTTTTAAATATTATTACATTTTAGTATTGTTATTTTTTTTTTATCATTGTTATCATATTAATTTATTATTAATATATCTAAATGTAGGGTTAAATAATAAAAACTAAGCAATATAAATAGTGCAATAATTACACTATATGTCAAATCATCTTTGTAATTGATTAACTGTAAATAAAGGTTCAGAAATATTACAAGGTCGCAAAAAATAGCGTGATTTACTGAGAATTAATTCTAGCTTGGAAATTACAGAGAAAAGTTTATGAATCTGATTGTTATAAATATTGTGTATTCAGGATTATTGGATTGCAGCACCTAAAGAATAATATATCTGTAAGATTTTTCTTACAAGTACTCCTATAGTATAATATATTTTTATTTTCTGATAAAGAAAAAACAGTATATACAAATATTTTTTAAAAATTAAATAAAATATTCCCAACAGTTTCACAATAAATTGGCAACCAATAATATTGTTATACATTTCTTTCATTTCCCTCATGTCAGCTTCTATATTTCTACTACCAACAATATAAAATATCAGCTACATTTGTTTTAAAAATGAAAATACTATTTTTTTACTATTATCTCACTATTATTTTAATTTTTTTAATTCAGTTCTCACTATTTTTAAAAACCTCAAATTAATCTTATTTTTAAAAAATATAATTAAATGTATTTTTTTTTATTCGACGCTACCGACCTCACATTACAGTTATTGTCGTTAGACAACTCAGCCACCATGTTGAAAAACAAAATACACGAAATCATTAAAAAAAAAACAAATTGAGACTTTCATAAGCCAAAACAAACTTCAAATAGTGTCTTATAAATTGTTACAAGTTATTAAAATAGATTTTCTAAATAACTTGACTGAATGAAGTTTGCTAAACATTACGTATGAAATCAGAGGATAATTAATGATAATCTTAGTAAAAGGTGCATCCTACCTACTACATAAATGAAATGTCAGATCTACCAAGTACAGAATAAGACAAAAACATTTTGTTTGTGTGTTTGGTTGGATAAAGTGATTTGTCAATCAATGATGTTATTGATATTTTTCAAAATGTTCAGATTTTCTTTTCTTATTATTTTTCTGTTGATTTTTTAAAATATATATTGATGATGAAATATTATAAAAAAAAATACAAAAACAGAATACAACCAGCTATCAACTCAGTTCATTCCTGTCACAAACTAAAACAGCAAATATCCATCACTCTAGATAAAATATATTTGCATAAGTGCTAAATTTGATACCAAATAATGCAAAACCACTTCTAGAGACATGTAATTAACATCTTTCTTTCACAATACTGTTGTTGTTACAAGTAATTATCAGAATGAAAGAGATAACATATCATGAGAGGAAGGTGGGTGTTGTTAGCTTCATACAACATTTTGATCTCTTTCTTGTTCCTTGTACTCTTTAAATGCTACACAAACACCTGGTTCAAATGAAATTAGTATAATACAAGCTACATGCCAGAAAGTACATGGTCCTAGCCTAACTGTACGGATGCTACTTATGCTTTATAGATTGAAAATAAAAATGAAAAAGTCAGAAAATACTGTTACTTCTTCCTTATATCTCCCCCACTTTCCTCCACTGTTCATCTTCTATGGACAATGAACATAAATGTAGTCAGAAAAAAACATATCAGTAATTTTCTTTTTTTAAGGCATTACCAAACTAGAGAACTTGTGTAAATAAGTGTGGTAACAACTAACAAGTCATAAGTCAGTAGTAGTATCACTGCTACAGCCTGAGCTCTTGAGAAGATGGTCCTGGTGAAAAGGATCATCTGCACCATGCACAGAACTCAACCTTGGGGAAAAGTTCCACCCTGTCATTTGTTCCAACTCATATTCATTGGATCTCAAATTGGAGTCTTCTTGGAACTTCAGGAAGAACATCGATGACCAGTAATCTCGTGCCAGGTTCTGCACAAGTGGAATGTTCAATTTAGATGAAAAACTGTGCAGCAATGGCTTGCCTAATTTTAATGGAAAAATTTAGATACTCGTGTGACGTTGTTTGTAATGTTGTCTAGATTCTATCTTCATTTATTTCTCATAAAAAGAACTGAGTATGAACCTCAGGACATAGGTTGTCAACATAATAGCTGAGATGTGAAAGTTCATAATGATGTCTAACATGATCTTATTTGGAATGTGAGAACATAACATCACTCAATTTTAATCAAGGGTGTCTCCTAAAATTGTGTTGAGCCTAAGAAACTTACAGTTCTCATCAACTGAATGATCTCGTTGAGTGCATTTTGGAAGAGATCAAGGCGCGCTAGGTTGGAAGTAGACAAAATTTCTTGTTTGCTTCTATGAGAGATATTCACCTCCATTGCCGCACCTGTAAAATTATATTCTAGCAATAATATCAGAGAAAGCTCCCATATTTGAAGGAAAGATTGCAAAACATTCAACTCATTCACTGGCACACCATGGATGAGACATACGAATGTGTTAAATCAAATAACTGTGTTGACAAAAGGATTGAAAGAAAACTGATCTTACAGTTCTGAATATGGCAAAAACTGATCATTGTGGAAATAACCAAGAGAAAGGATGAAAGAAGGAAGCCACCTGGAATAGGAATTACACACCTGCAACTATGTATTTCTGAATAACATGTCGTGCCATATAGATCCTTCTCACGCAGTCATCTTCAGGTATTTTACTAAGCTCATACACTTCATCAAAGAAGTGCACACTCTCCCCAGCCAAGCAACTGTATATATGTGAAAACAATATTACTTTTCTTTTTTTAGTTTAAACAAAGATAAAAGAGAAAAATATGCATACTTTAGTCCAACTTTGATGTTTAGATGCAAAACTTTCATCAGAATTCCTCGAGAGAAACTATAATTCGTACAAATATCTACCAACATACTGGTGTAGAAACAAAGGATGTTTTACCTATCAGCAAATGCCATAAAAGATTGCCGGAATCTCTTATTCAAGAGAAGCTTATCCAATGGCTCATTAGGATCTATCCTTGAAATTGGTTCACTTTGTGCTAATACCCCACTATCAGGTATGCCCAGAGCCTGGCTCATTGTGCGAAATTCTCGGGTTTCTCTTCTCCTCAAGCTGATTTGTGAGAGAAGTGGTTGAGAACTTGATATTGAAAAGAAAGCAACCACAAGTATGCTAGCCTTTGAACAAAACCCACATAGAATGGAAGTAAATAAAGCATTCACAGAGTAATCACTTGGACTTAACTTCCAACGTATTGAAAATGTCTGAGATTTCATAGTATTGAGACATAAGAAACGGTAGGAAAGCATACCACAACTAAAAGCAGAAATCTAGAGGCAACTTCAAGCCATGAGATATTGTCATAAACTTCATTAAGTATGTAAGCAGTAACCCAAACAACTGCCATGATAAATAAGCAAAGATAAATCATAGAGATCACCAAGAAAAAGCCTTGCAGAAAATATCCATTCTCATATTTGATAACACTACTTTGAAAATAAATAAGTCGATACAGGACCGGGCAATGCAAAATGAATGCGGTGGTTTTTACTTTAGAAAGCCATGGTTAAATGTGATTAAAAAATTGTGGTTGATGAAGAAACTATAAAGTATGAAGTCTATTTTCAGAAAGTGAACAATATTGTCTTTAGAGTAAATATTATGTTTAAGGTAAAGCTTCTGCAAAACTAGTTGTCGGAGCACACTAGTTAAAGAATATGCGATATCTGTAACATTTGCAAATATGAATTTCGGAGTGAACATTGATTATGGTATCACATTTTTAACTTGGATGTTACACATTTAGATTTAGGTAGAAAAAACTTTCTTTTTTTCCTGAAAACAGAAAACCTAACTTACTAAGAAATTAAGGGCTAATTCATCTCCTTAGTAACACATCCTTAGAGAACAGGTTACTAAGAAGCTAGGAACATCAAAATAAACAGAGAAATAAGGAGTTTTTTATAAATCTAGAAAAAGGTGTACCAATGGACACAGCTGATACGAGTATTCCCCGCCAGAGGTCTTTGAGTTCATCAAACCTGAATTCTATGTGATGAACAGCAGTTGTAACTCCAACCAAAATAGCAATATACACTGAGTGAAGGGTTATAACTGGGATGGTCCATTGAGCTCTCATGTGACAGCGACTGCTTAGAGGCTTCATCCAATGGATAACTAGAGAATGAATGAATAATTCTATTAGAAATAAATAGGGGAAAGAACATAAACAAATGAGACAGGATTGAGGAAAGAAAGGGAAGTGGGTTCTGGCAATCACTTCCATAAACTTCACAAGATGTTGAGAAAATCATGGACATTAAGCAGAAACACTTAAAATAAAATAACTATGTCAACTGAAGAGACAACAAAGTCCAGCAAAATTTTGAAATACTAGATAGAAGGAGATAAAGAAAATGAAATTCTATGGATGAAAGTGAAAAAATTACACCGGCAGCACTAAATAAAAACTAGACTGATAAGAAAATTAAAATTAATTCAGATTCATACCAGCAGCACAGGCAATCCAGGGAAGTAGAATAAGTGGAAGAAATATATATGATCTTATCAGTGGTAAACGTCTCCTGAAAGATCAGTAAAGGAGGAAATTAAACACCCAAGCCATAAATGAATGATGACTCCTTTAGCACCAGTTAAAAATTGCAGTAAGAAGTATCGACAACAAAATATTATAGCATCTCGAAGTAATAGGCAAAGTGCCAATTAATTATGGCCAATCATGAGTACAAATAACCGCATCAGTAAAAAATCACAAGCCTCCATGAGCTCAAGTGAATAATAGTTTCACCAGTGAAAACCAATCAGACAAACAGAATGTTATGATCATATAAATTCAACAGGTTGGTTGCCATGTGTTGTGGTTGTGGAAAATACACACTGACTGCTTTAAGCTGTGGATCATGAAACGAAAAACTTCTCCACAAATTAAAATTAGTTTATGAATAGTTTAAAGATGATCTTTTAGAGGAACTAATATGGGAAAACTTCCACGAAATTGACTTATGAATAAACTAATCTTTGTTTATGAAGAAACTAATCTTCTCCTACAAGTGTTTAAGGAAAAATTTGTTTGAACAAGTCCACAGCTGATGATTTGTCCATAACTTGTTGAGTTCATTTCAGTAAGCCCTCCAATATCTATGACCACTCATGAAAAATAGCTTAGACTTTAATCATATTTCCTATTCTGATTACCCAAGAAAGTATACATAAGAGTTTACAAGATAAATAGTTACCCATTAAGCACTTAATTAAGTTGTTTAATCCAAAAGCACCCTAAAGCCATCATTTTGACTTTAACGGTTAACAGCTAGACAGTCAGAAACTTCCGACAAGATGTCACTTACTTGACAAAGATAAAATATAATTGTGAAGCCTGTGTTATGCGACAGCTTAAGAGCAAACCAAACCCTAGTGGACCTTCACCCCAGGCTGAAAATAAACAGGAAAAACATGATTAAAGTGTTCCTCTTTTCAATACGTAAGCATAAACAAGTCAGAAAAGATGGCAAAAAGAAAGATAACCTCCCCATAGGTAGCACGACCGCAACCAATGCCTCTCCCCAAGTTTCAAATAATTATTCGATATCTGCATAAAAAACAAATATACAATCACTAAGCTTGAGAACAAGGCAACGTTGAGTTGATACTGCAGTAACACCAAACTACTTCACAAGTTGGGATTGTTTAATTTAACAGAAAATAAATGACAGAGACATAAATAACCCATTTCTACCACGAGCGATAGAAGAAGGAAGAAGCTGGCAACAATTTGAATTACAGGTATCCAGAAGCCACTGCCTTTGGTACGAGGAACCTTGTGAACTATGAAGGGAACTATGCACCATAAAACAAGCCTGAAGAATAGAAGCCAACCAACAGCAAATGCATCATAAAACAAATGTCACATATGATCTGTTTAGACAAACTTCTTCGTAACCACTTTCAAAAAGTAAAATGATTTTCACAATAAGCTAAGATAAGTTTGTACATAAACTAATTTTATGAAATTATTTGATACCATAAAAGTAATTATAGTCTAAACGTATATCTCATTTCGAAACAAATGATACCGTAAAGACGAGCCAAAAGAACAAACCAAATCACCCAAAAACAGGAATCACATGAATCATCAAAGAGAGAGCCCCACCAAGGAAACACCCTTAATCAGTAAGCAGATCAGGTAGGGGGAAAGAAGCAATTTTGCTTCATAGGGATGGAGGGAAACCAAAAGGGTATATATAAATAAATACAAGATTTCAACTTTTTACTGAAGCTCAAAACTCTTAGGGTCATAAGATCAAGCAGGTAAAGTGGCAAATTTGGCACAACAAGAACGACCCGTTACACACGAATAAGGGCAAAGAGAGAAACTTACACAGTGAAGGAAAGAATGGATAGAGCAATGGCTATATAGTCTGTGGGGCAACCTCCTTTGACGGCGCAACTCGGCATTCTGATTTCATTTGACAGTTACAATCTGCAGATTCAGAGTTCAGAGTTCAAACAGTTGCATTGAATCGAAGCTGCCACTTTCCTGTTCTGTTCTGTTCCTCCTTAATTATGCTGAGAACACAGTCCTTCACTCCCACGTGATGTTTGTTTCACCACAATTTGCTTGCTTCGGAATTTCCCAAGATATATATATGACAGTCCTTTTAAGAATTGTTGTTTTATTCGACAAATACCAACCAAAGTGTTAAAAGACCTTGACTTGTACGGAAATCATAAACCAATCTCTTACCAAATCTTCCTACTCAACCCTACACTATACTTTCATAATTAATTATGCTTTGTTAATTTTAAAACAATCATTTCATATACATACTCATATATTACAAGATTTCTTTAAAAAAAGTTCATATAGGCAACAAAACTTTACATAAATTGAATAAGGAGTTTATAAAATTGAAAAAATAATTCATATAAACAATTTTCTTTTATTTATAAACAATTTCTTCTAAATTTAAAATAAGTAGATCTACATTAAAATAATACTCCTTATTTATAAACAAACTTTAGTTTTAATTCAAAGTTTATGATACTTATTATAAAATAAATTATAACAATACATGTAGACCAAATTCTTTTCCTAATATCAATTTAATTTCCTTCCTTTCTTTTTTAAGTTTCTCAGTTAACTTTTTTTTTTTTTATTTAAGCACTATCTGTAAAATTTAAGACAACAATTATATATATAAAAGTAGCATGCTTCATCTAGAAGCACACGTGTGCGGTATTTAATTAAACATGGCTAATTCAAACGTTTCGTGATTAAATTCCATCATCACATACAACTTTTCAACACAGCATTCATTTAAATTATTGATGGAAGACGGCTGCATAAAGATATTCTGTAAAATAAAAAGCAGAAACTGGGAAAGTTTAGCAATAAAAACACCCTGATATAAAATTAGGGGTAATATAATAATATATATTTATGGTTTATTGACGTGCAAAAAGATTGACATTGATTCATGTAAGTATGTTGCAATTCATAAATAACACAATACAATACATGAAACAACTAAAACAGGATTCATCCATCAGCTGCACTATTCACTTCACCCGAGTCTCAAGAACAAATTAATAAGTATTAATAAGATTTTGAATCAATCCCATCAACGAACACCTCCTTCTGTAATAATCTTCCTCTATGGGCCAAAGCAAAACCATTTTTTCTGCACCAAAAAGATGAACACAAATAAGATCACGTAATTGAATCTGCATTGAAAGGAATTCTTGTTGCCAAAATGGGTATATCTCAGAATGCATCATCCAAGATTATATGTCAGATCATCAAAATTGAAAATGGGCATATATATATATATATATATATATATATATATATATATATATGTATATATATATATATATATATATATATGTCAGATCATGAAAAACTGGTAATTGTTAATCATAGTTTGAAGAAAATGTACCTTTGGGTTAGTGGAACTCTTGCTCTTTTTTTGATTCTTGCGTTTTCGAGAATCGTGTTTTCGTTGAGAAGGGAATCGTCCCGAGACTGAGGCGACTTTCTTTTCATCTCTGGCTTTGTTGAATATAACAGTGAATCCTTCCGCTGAAGCAGGATCGTTCACATCCCAATCCCCAAACTTGGGTAATGGCTTTCCTTGTTGTTGATCATACTGCATGAACAAAAATGTGAATAACACCCAAAAAACAGAAACAAATGATGAATTGGTTAAAGCTTTTGCCATGGCATATTGCAAACAATCTTAAGATTTGCCAACAAAGAGAATGATGGCATAAACAAGATTTGTTTCCATAAAAGAAAATGACTATTGAAAAGATTGATTCTTTCTTCTGGATTTGATCAGATATATCATCTGGGTCGATAAAAAAATTGGAAATTTTTCCTTTTTATCGTTTGTAACAAGCTGTTTCGTTCTTACAAGAAAATAAGAGAAATGATATGAATGCAATGCCATGCATGGTAATTGAGAAGGTGGTGAAGAAGAAGGAATCGTACCGAAGCCATGGATTGAAGCTTATTGATAATCAACAAAGCCCGAAATGAAAAGAAAAATGAATAGATACAGAGAATGATGAATGCGAAAAGTGATGGAATGCATAGCGTTTTATAAAAGATCTAGAAGAAGAGATAGCTGTAGGGTTTCCATGGCCAACTCATCTAAAACACGCTTTAATTAATTTTTAATTAATTGTGTACATTTTTTTATTTTTTATTTTTAATTTTTTGTTAACTATAGCACAGACCAAATGTTGTCCTTTTCCCACTACTGTTTCTGTTACAAAATAACAATTAACTTTTTACGGTTTATATTTGGACAACAAATAAAAAACGCAACTTTAATCTGACTTTTTTTTTGTTTTAACATTAAAATGTGTTTTACTTTTTGTCATTTTTTCCAACGGGAGAAAAGGATGCTTGAGAGACTAATATTGGACGTAGATTATTTCAAATGATTAAAACTAAAATATAAATATTTATTTGTTCCAATCTTCTCTTAATTCTGTTTTATCTGTAAATGATTTATATACTCAATAATTATTATTTATTTTCATAACCCTGTTTCCGTTTCAAAATAACATCTGACTATTTTTACAATGAATGAAGTATTAATAGCTTATTCAGTCTACCTATTTTTAGTATTTTGATTTTCCATTAAACGATTGAGTATATTCACTTCAGAATAAATAAGAGATTTTTTAATAATAAAAAAAATGCATAGTGAAGAGTTGTATAATAATCATTTTTAAATTAAAAAAATTACACTTGTAATTAGTTGTGGTGTGAATATCTTCCTCGTATGGTAAGTTAACGTACGGGAAGAAGCGACTCGTTCATCTCTCTATCCAACCTTCACCTCATTATTAACTAGAGAACGTGTTGTTATTATTGGAAACTATTTTATATATTAATACTCTTACATTGTTTACAAATTAAAATAAAAAAATTAAATATATTTTTCTATTTCAATTTTTAGAAACTTTTTTAAAGATAAAACTATAAGGAAAGTCTAAAATACAATAATAATTTAAATATGGTCGTGCAGAGTTTCTTTCTGTCAAAATGGATAATCCTACTCGATTTGGCTCGATCCACCACGGATTAATGATTTAGTGAACTAATCCAACCCGATTCACTTTTTAGTGAGCCAAAATAATTCGACTTTGGCCCGGCTTACCACGGGTTTACTTAATTAAAAAAAATACATTTTTTTTATTTTTTTCAGTCAAAACTAAATTGTAATTCTAATTAAAATCTAAATAAACTTTAATACAATCTAAATACAAATCAAAATAAAAAAAATACAAATTAATTATGTGTTGGCTAAAAAAGGCAGCTTAACATGATCCATATGTAAAGCTCAACTTAATAAAAATACTTGTGTAACCCTTTTATCTGCGGATTGGTTCACCAACCCGGCTCACTACAGGTTCAACCCAGGTGAGTCGGATTCTAGATGAGTCGGGTCAAAAATTAACCCGTATTGAAATTTGTAAAAAAAATTAACCCAATCCGGCCCAAACCCGTGGTGAGCAGGTTGGCTCATAGGTTCCAACCCATTTTAACACCTCAACCTGCACCCATCAAAATTTCCAAAAGAGGAAATTATGTGTTTTGGAAAATAAATTCCGTAACGATGGGGTGCAAGAAGAAATTTGCGTTGCATTACAGTCGTTGAAGATTAAACAGATTATAATTTTGTTTCAGCCCAAAATTTGTATGGAGAGAAAAATGAAAACAAAGGAAAGGACTGGTAGGTAATTTACCATATTTATTTTTTAAAGGAAAAGTTTATTTAAATGTATTTGACGATTTTTATAAAGATAAAATAATTTTAATAAAAATTAACTTTCTTTAAAAAAAAGAAAAATAAATAATAATTAAAGATAATATCAAATGATAATAAAAAAAATATCAAAATACAAGTGTACTTCTTTGAATGCTCACAATCCAACCCAGATAATGATCAAAATCCAAACATATTCCAGGGTTTTAAAAATGAAGTGTACTACATATCATTCACTCAACATAATTATCACAAAGAGAGGACACTAGAAGAGGCAGAGAAAGTCATAAATTCTCACAATCATTTTCATTAATTGTATGCTAAATTTAAACAGACAGGTGCCATGCTTATCCTTATTTTCTTCATTTCCGTGGAGAGGTGAAAGGATGTGGTAGTTTGTGAAGGGAATGCACCAAAGGATGATGCTCTCACACTTTTCATAAATGTTGAGTTTTGTGTATTTATCAGACAGTCACCGATACTTATACGATATTACAATATTTATAAGATATACTATGTTTAATTTAAAATATATTTTTTTATCTTTGACATGATTTTAACGATTAAAATAAAAAATAAATCTTATATTATCACTTTGCATATTGGATATTAGATAGATAGATTAGATTCATTTTTGTGTTAGTTGACAATGTGTTAATTGACAATTTTAAACTTAAAATATATATACACATCATGTTTTATGTCCTATTTTTTTAATTTAGTCATATCTTCTTGTCCAACTTGTCCAATCCATGTCATTTCCGTTTCCGGACAATATAGACCAAAGGAGACAATGTCAGAATGAGTGGTAGGTGTAAGGTAGGTGTAAGGTAATAGTTATACGTATAGAAATGATGGAACCAAATCAGGGGTACGTTGACTTCTTCAATTAAGCAATTAAAAAACATTGGCAAAAAGAAAAACATTGAATTCTTTACAAACATATACTAAATTGAAGCTAAGAAATTGAAAAACAATTAAAAAAAACTCAAAATAATGATAGAACATAAAGTATTAAACAGTAAAACAATGAAAACATACAAAATCACATATACAAGCTTTCCTCGATAAAGAGAGAGAAGAGCTATCCTTCAAATGGTCACTGTATAAATGAATCACCCTTAAAATCTTTCTACAGTTTTATTACATTGGCATGCAAAAAAAAAATCATCTACCTACTTTCTACCCACCACATACTATGATACTGAAACAATTGTAGGTCAATACAATGAAGGGGCTTCGATTTTGAAAATAAAAAAAAAAAAAACTGTCAAAATATGAGCCCAAACATTGAAGACCAGAATCTCTGAATCCCTAAAATGTGACTCCAGAGAACAAATAAAGGATTTGACGAGATATGAGTAAAACGGGTTAGGCTTCATTAAGAATAAAAAGAAAAAATAAAAAGAGACAACTTTATATCTATAATACAATTTGCAGACGCCGGAGATCCAATGTTGAGCAGTCCAGGTAGGTTTGATGTCAACTTTTCTACAAGATGGTTCCCAGCAGCCAGATATGCAAGATAAGCAAATAACCAACAACTCCTAATCTTGCTCTAGGACGACTCATGAGAACTCGACCACCAGATACCCTGCATAGGGAAATCAAATTCCTCTTTTTTGATAGAATTCAAAATAAATGGAAATTTGCAACAGTAAAACTAATGTTTATTCTTTGAATTTGTATTTCTGAAAATGCTTCCATTTAATGTATTTAAGTTCAATTAAAAGGAACTATTGGCATTGATATAATAGAGATCGGAATTTACCCAATTATTTAATGGTTTTATTTAAAAGTAGTTACCACAGTGCCACTAAACACATATAGGTGTCTTGTTAAGCGGTTTTAGCAGTTTTATCATTAAACAAACTAAACAACGCCAATAAATCAATTCCAATTATTCAGGGCCTATTTACCTTCATTAATAAAATAGAGTTTGTGAACAAATCTTTAGTCCCTTTTTTCCAAAGAAAATGTCATGGTGTATGGTGATTTGAATTTGATACTAGGAGAAAGATAACTTTGTTTTTTCCTAAATAATTCCAAATATATGTAGCCTTAAAAATTTTTCCTATGGAATGAAATCATTTTAACAGTTTAGTAACGCTCTCCAAACCATAGATCTTTAGCATCCTCTGGCTGGTCTTTCTCAACCCAGGATAGTTTTTTTGAGATTCTACGCAAAAATATCATCTTTAAAATTTTAGGTCTTCTGCTTTCAACTTACGGCCATCCATTTTACCATGTAAATTCTACGATTCTTTCATGTTAAAAAACAGGCAATTTTAAACACTCTTCGTTTACCATTGGTTTAAAAAAGTAAAAGAAAATAGCAATTTTACCAGAGTCCATCAATACGATCTGCAATGAGCTTTCCATGTTTTGGTACAAATCCAGAAGTGTTTAAAGACTTGAATACGCGACCTGCAAAGTAACCTAGAATTAAGTCGTCAAATTTTCAAATCAAGAAATTCACAATAATGAGAAGCTCATAATTACCTTTATCCTCATCCGTATCCACTCTATTAATCAAATTATCAGACTCCGTACTAATATCAAGTGCAAGATGGTCATTAGATCCTTTTCGCATATTCCGCACATGAGCAGCTGATGAGACCGGTGATATTGCTTTCTTGCCACGTGATGAACCCTGTGTAAAGAAGCATACACTTAACACGCATTTCCCTTAATCACTTTAACACATAATTCGAGAATGCATCATAATATAAATGAATTGATAAAAGAAAAAGAAAGACATGGTCAGTCAGAAATCAAATGAATATCCAATATATGTGTGAAGGAATAAGGCAACGGTAGATAGACATGTCCATTTTTCATATTTCAGGATCAATTCAGAAAGACAAAGACAGGTGTTAACTAATGACACATTAAACCATCAATATTATGTCACGAAAAGAATCACAGAATATTTTTCTAATGAATAGTTGAAACATTTGAACTTAAATATCCCTGCAGATCCACTTCAAATATCACATTATGTAAGAACTATAAGCTTAGAAAACAAAGTTAAAATTGATCACCTCTTCAACTTCAGTTATCTCAGACCCAGTAGGTAATGAGGATGCTTCATATATGCTCCTGTCCTGGACAATGTTTGGCTGAGAAGTCCTATCTTGAAGTGAATCTTCAAGTAGTTTAACCTTGGTTTTTAATTCATCAATAACCTTCTGACTTCCAACTAATTTAATATCAAGTTCTTGGGCCTTGGATTTTGAATCATCAGATTCTGAACGAATGGCAACAATACGTTTTTCCAATGCTGGTATTAATTCCTTCAAACCCTTGGATTTCCTATTTACAACCCCTTCACCAGCTCCCAAAATATCCATAATTTTTTCTAATACATAAGTGAGCTCAGACAATTCATTCTTGAGCATTTTTGCATCTTCACAGTTTCTACTGAGTTGTTTAACTTCCTCCTTCATATCCTTAATATCAAGATCCTTTATTTCAAGGATTGACTGCAGCTTTTCTTTATCATGAGACATAGAGTTTAATTGATTATGCAACCTAGTAATACTATCAATAATGTAAGAGAGTTTTTTCATAGGGTCTGAAGTAGGTAGCTCCAAGTCATCTTCAGACTCTACAATAGGGATTTTGATCTTATCTATCTTGTCAAAGAGATCCCTCATTTGAGATGATGTAAGGAGGGGGGTTTCTGCCAATGGAAAATGTAAGATTTGAAATTAAATCAATATATGAAATCAAATAAAATCCAATATGGTTAAGTCAAGAAACATATCAAATTTCTTTACCTTCTTTTGCCAACAAAGCATTGCGCATCGATGAAATGTCAGCCTCCTTTTCTTTCAATTGTTCTTCTAAGGCATGATAACTCTCTAACTTATCCTTAAGCTCACTGCAAGCACTTTGGAGTGATTGAATATCAGATTCCAGCAGCGAAACTCTGCTTTTATTTAAGTCTCTATCACCTGTGACTAATTCAAAAGCAACTGTTGCTTCTTTCAATTTATTCTGTAAATCTTCAATTGTTGCACCTAACTGCTCACTTCTACATTCAAACTGTCTGATCAAAGCTTGAGCTTTTCTAGAAGTACTAAACAACTTATGTGTGGCCTCCACGTATTTACTGTTCTTATGATGATCTGCTTGCACACCTGCTTCAAGGTTTAACTTTTCAACCTCAGGGATGGAGTCTAGTAGCCCAAGATTCTTGTCAACTTCACTCTCAAGTGCAATGGTAGAATCAGTGCATGCAGATAGCAAAACACTGATATTGTTTTGTAAAGTGGCAATAATATTTTCCTGTTCTTCTTTCAACTTTTTCATGGTATTTGCTTCTTCTTTCATACTTTCCATGTTCTGGACAATAGTCTCCGAGATGGTCTCAGTTTCCAACAGTTTTTCATGGAGAGGAGAAATAAACTCATCCATAGAATCTGAAAATTCATCAAACTTATCTGCAATGTGTTTGTAGCTCAACTCAAATGCTTTCACAATCTTTCCAAATGATAAGATTATGGTGTCAATATCAGCACCATCAATCTCTGTGTTGTCCAGTTCAACTTCAAAATTTTGAGGACCATCCAAGAATGTTTTTCTCAAAAGTGTATTTTCCTGGAGCAAACAACACATTTAGAAAGAAATATAGACAAAAACATACTAACAGAACAAAAACAACAATAGACACACACACACACACAGAATGATTTGACAGAAAGAAAAGATTCGAAACAGCACAGTTGACATCAAAAGCCCTGTGTAATTTTCTAATCAATACTCATATCATGCATTGATCACCATTAATTTTTTTTCAATTATATGTGGACACATATATGTTACTGATGAGAAGGCTTGGATGGCGCGCATTAACAGGTTAATTAAGCATTCAACGAACGGAATAGGAGAAAACAATAACAACCAAAAGAGGGTGGTAACAATACTACCTCCATCACTAGCTGTCCTTTTGTGTCCTTTGCAGTCAAGGCAACATTATCTCTAATTTTGTTGACAACGAGATTCATATTCTTCAGGGTCTCATATTTCCTCTCAAAGAATTGTTTTATTCTGGGAAATAGTGTAGTATCTTTCATGAGCACCTGAAGATCATTAAGGAGTCCAATGAGCTTTAAGGACCTGTTTTCTAAGTTGCCATTCTTTCCAGCTAACTCGTCCATGCATGAATTTAACTTCAAACTGAGTGAAGATATCTCTTGCTTTGCAATTTTATTTGAATTTTCTAAGGCGGAAACATTATCTTGTGCCTTTGATAATGCATCCTCCAGTGATTTTATAGTTTCAGAGGCACCTACCAAATTGTTGGCATGATTTGCAGCTTCATCTTGCAGCTTCTTCAATTCATTTTCTGTCTCAGTCTTGACAACTTGATCAGCATTATACTTTTCAGTCAATAAATTGACATTACCCTCAACCTCAGATAGTCTATCTTCTAGATCCTTTATTGTCCTGCTAGCCTGTGCCAGTTTGGTAGTTTGACTGGCTGCTTCATCTTTAAAACTCTCTAACACTCTCTCTGCAGCTACTCTGCTAACTTGAGCCTGCTCTTTTTCTTCAGAAAGAATAGAAATATCTTTTGCTGCTTGTGATAACGCCTCTTCAAGTGACTTATTAGTATCCTGAATCTGATATAGTTTATCTTCTAGATCCTTTATGGTCCTGCTGGCCTCTGTCAGTTTGCTAGTTTGACTGGCTGCTTCATCATTAAAACTTTCTAACACTCTCTCTGCAGCTACTCTGCTAACTTGAGCCTGCTCTTTTTCTTCGGAAAGAATAGAAATATCCTTTGCTGCTTTTGATAACGCCTCTTCAAGTGACTTATTAGTATCCTGAACCTGATATAGTTTATCTTCTAGATCCTTTATGGTCCTGCTGGCCTCTGTCAGTTTGCTAGTTTGACTGGCTGCTTCATCATTAAAACTTTCTAACACTCTCTCTGCAGCTACTCTGCTAACTTGAGCCTGCTCTTTTTCTTCGGAAAGAATAGAAATATCCTTTGCTGCTTTTGATAACGCCTCTTCAAGTGACTTATTAGTATCCTGAACCTGATATAGTTTATCTTCTAGATCCTTTATGGTCCTGCTGGCCTCTGTCAGTTTGCTAGTTTGACTGGCTGCTTCATCATTAAAACTTTCTAACACTCTCTCTGCAGCTACTCTGCTAACTTGAGCCTGCTCTTTTTCTTCGGAAAGAATAGAAATATCTTTTTCTGCTTGTGATAACGCATCTTCAAGTGACTTCTTAGTACCCTCAACCTGATGTAGTTTATCTTCCAGATCCTTTATGATCCTGCTGGCCTCTGCCAGTTTGCTTGCTTGACTGGCAGCTTCATCTTTAAAACTCTCTAACTCTCTTTCAACAGCAACTCTGCTAGCTTGAGCTTGCTCTTTCTCTGTGGAAAGAATAGAAATATCTTTTTCTGCTTCTGATAACGCATCTTCAAGTGACTTCTTAGTACCCTCAACCTGATGTAGTTTATCTTCCAGATCCTTTATGATCCCGCTGGCCTCTTCCAGTTTGCTTGCTTGACTGGCAGCTTCATCTTTAAAACTCTCTAACTCTCTTTCAACAGCAACTCTGCTAGCTTGAGCTTGCTCTTTCTCTGTGGAAAGAATAGAAATATCTTTTTCTGCTTCTGATAAGGCATCTTCGAGTGACTTATTGGTACTGAAAACCTCAGCAACTTTATCTTTAACTTTCTGTAACTCTTCTTCCATTTTTCCATTCTGATGTTCTAATTCTGTTTTCTCTTCAGCCAGTTGAGAAACACTGTCATTCGAAGATGATAATTCCCGTTCAAGGGATTTTACAGTGGCTTGGGATTCAGCTACTTTAATTTCAAGTATACTGGCATTCTCCTTCACTAACCGCAACTCTTGCTCTATGTGTACCTTGGCATCTTGGCATTCACTGACATAACCAGCAAGCCACTTCACCTTTTCTATTGGTTCATCAAAAACAGCCTCAACCGGAAGAATGATACCGTCAATACACTCCATCACTTTCTGTAACATGTTATTGCTCTCCGTTAAGAATTGTTCTAACTGATTCCTCTCCCTTTCCATTTCCAGAAGATCAGCCTGCAGCTTTGGGATGCCTTCCAAATCACTGGACAATCGGTTGATCTCATCCCTGTATTCAGAAACAGCAGATTCTTGCTTCTGCAAATCAGCCTTCAACTGCTCAATCTCTGCGTTCCTTTCATTTAGAAGACCTTTTAGATTGTCCCTATCCTGAACCAGCCCCTTTCCCTTCTTAACTGCCATGGACAACTTATCCCTAATCATGGCAGTCTTCTCCTCTGATCGATCAAGATCTTGCAGCAGAGAACTCCTTTCTTCTTTCAGAATTATAATTTCCTTAGATGCCACTTTTAGTTCTTCAGAAAGCTTATTTGTACTTGATCTAATTAGCATCTCCTCTTCCAGTATATCTTCATAGAGTATTAAACCTTGGTCTCTAACGTACAAGAGACTTTGCATGCTTTCAAACAACTCAGCATCAATCTTAGATGCTCTAGAGAAGGGACCACTCTGCCCTTTTAGAATTTGAAAGCATAAGTCGATGATCACAGAAGTGTTGGAATAGTCAATCCCTTCATCATCCTTGTTCAGGCCACAAAGATCAACTAACATATTGACTATCTGATCCTTCTCCAAAGTAATCTGACAGTTCTTGCCAAAAAGCTCATCATATTTGAACTTCAAATCAGTTAATTCTGACAGAAGGTAATATTTTTCCTGCAATTCCAGCAGAAGAGTAATACTCAACTGATCAATATTGTAACGGGATGTTTCCATGATTGTAGAATTTTCTTCCTGTAGAGTTTCCATGATCTCCCGGGCCCTAAGACAAGAATCCACAATCCAATTCATTTGTGATTCCAAATCATATGATGAAACAGGCTCTGGTATATCCACTAGAGATAGAGATTCCTTCAATTTGCATAACTCTATGAAGGCTTCCTTCAGTGTACTTCTCTCATCCGCAAGCCATCTGAGTTTCTCTGGCACATCAAACATCCCAGGATCATCAGATTCAGAAGACAAGATTTCTTCCACTTGATCCAGAATTGCATTCTTTTCTAATAATGAGTTCTGTAGGGACGCGACCATATTTTCACTATGGGTCAACTCTTCCTTAGCAACCTCAGCAGCTTGGAGAGCGACTGACTTCTCTTCCAATTCAAGCAAACATTTCTCAAGCTCGCTGGATTTATCAGCCAGAGACTTCTTTAATGAATCTCGCTGTTGTACCAATGCCTTTCCTTTGGTAACAGCCATACTAAGCTTTTCTTTCGTATTAGCACATTTAACCTTTTCCTGCTCAAGTTCTATTTTCAAATTTCCTAGCTCAGTATTCAATGTACCTATCATCACCTTTTCCTTATCAAGCTCATCAACCAATTTCCGGTTTTCATCTTCTAACTGAGCCAGTTTTTCAACCAATTCTGTTTCCTTTCTTTTGAGCTCCAGTAACCCACCATGAGCACCAGCAAGTATGTTCCCATATTGCTGCTCTTTAGAATCCAAGCCTACCTCGGAGAAAGATTGCCCAAGTTGATAAATTTCAGAAAGAATCTGATTATACTTTCCAATTAAATGCATAGTGCCTTCTTCAATATAAACTATTTTCCCACTAATAGAATCATCCAATACTTGTTCTTGAGTGACAACTGTTGCAAGAGAGGATATCATCTTATCCATTAAATTCTCAACAAAACGATCCTTTTCAAGTTGAGCTTGAGCTGAAACCTGAAAATTATCATTAGATACCATTAACTGAGCAAGCTTTGCATTAAGATCCTCTATCTCACGGTCCCTGGTAGACAGATGTTCCCGAAGATTACTTATAGTGGTTTCACTGTTTGACCGGTCTTCTGAAGCAGTGTTCACAAATTCCAAACATTCTTTTATCATCTCCCTCAACGGAAACTCACTCACTTCCCTATCTCCAACTTCAGTTCCATTCTCTTTGCCAGTGAGAGTCTTTAGCTGATAATGAAGATCAAGCACTCCCTGTGTAACAGTTTGTCTTTCTTCCTGCTCAACTCAAAAAAGAAATAATGAGTACTTCACATCAAAATTCATTCTGTGTTAGCTAAAACCACTCTCAAATTAATACAAACGACAAACCTGGTATTCCTGCAAAGTCCGTTCTTTCTCAGCATCAGCTTTCTCCGGCTGGTCTGGGGAGTGAGGCTCCCCCACTCCATTGCCCATTTCAACAGAATGTCTCTGCTGGTGATGCATAACTTCATTTTCCTCCGTTCCGTCATCTTCATTCTTCTCAGTTGAAACCTCGTCATCCTTGTGCCCGATTAACTCATCGGGACAATCAACAAACATGTCATCCCTGGCAGTATCCTCTGCGGACTTTTCATCATCAGGTTCCCCAATATCAACACGCTCTCCCTGCTTCACTCACATGAATCGAAAACCATCAGTATTCAGCATTGCCCAATTTTCGTAACTCGGGTAATAAACAATTGGTAACCAATAAGTACCTGGTCTCGATTTGTACCAGTGTTTGGTTCGCTATCCACATTTGATTGGTCGCGCCCCACACCACCCCCTGAATCCGAATCCGCTTCCGAAACCAGCTCCGCTACGTGATTCTCAGACATCTCAACATTCAAATTCCTAATTCCTCACTCCCAAACGAGATTCGGATCTGCAATTTCTATTCCCTTCACACAAAAAAAAAAAAATACACAAACGATAACTCAAACAAAAATAAAACCAATTAAATACAAATTCAAACGATTAAATCAAACAGCAAATGAGCTTGAACATTTATTTTGATATATGAAACCCTAAAATGAAATTGACTTGGAAAACCTGAAATAGCAGAGTGAAAGCCAATCAAACTGTAAATGCATACCTGTTAAGACGACGAATTTCGGATTCTAAGAAAAATAATAAAATTTAGAAGCAGATTTTATTTTATTAATTTTTATTTGGTTACTATTATAGTTTTGGATTATAATTGGTACTACTGCAGATCCTGAAACTGGTATGTGGTAAATGGCAACGTTGTGAGACTCGTCGTTGACATTTCTCTCCTGTTTCGTTGGTACTCAGAAACGACATCATTTGGATTCGGAAGACCTGATACGTCACTTTGTAATTTTCTAATAACTATAATTTTTTTTCCGTTTTTAATGATTTTTTTTTTCAAAAATATAATTTACCCGTGTTGGTGGGATTTTAAAGATTGTTTTAAGATACATAAAATTTTTCATTTAAAAAATATATCATTTTCTTAAGTGCACTAACAATGACCACGTGTCATACACATAAATTTGATAGGTAGCATTTTTTTAATTAAAAGAAATAAAAAAAAATAAAAGAATCATATATTAACACGTGACATGTCATTAATGACGTTAGTTAATTCCGTCTAATTAAAATATTTTTTTAAAAATTTAGATGTAATTGACACTTTTTTAAAATTAATTAATTATTTGATACATAACTCCAAACTAAATACAATATAAATAATTATACCTATATTTTTTATAACTAAGATTTAATAATTACATTTCAACGAACTTACGTAACAAGATATTTGTAAGAAAATTGTATATTTGTAAGTTTTAAAAGAATCTTTTGGAAAAAATATTAAAATTATAAGAACTAATAATTTAAGTAAAGTAATTAAATATTTTTATTTTTTTATTAAATAAATAATTAGTTGGGATTAAATAATTAATCCTAATTAATTATTTATTTAATAAAAAGTTGCTAAATCTGTTTACTTTAATAGAAAGATAAGAGATTAAATAATAAATAAAAATAATTAAAACAATTATAAATTTGGCTTTTAGCCGTTTTTATTAAAATATATGTACTTTATTGAATGTTTAATTTTTATTTTTTTAAATTAAATATTAATTGTTTGACTATTATTTATGGATTTTTATATGAAAATAAAAAGACGGTTTGATTAAGTTTCAAGTTTAAATATTATTAATTAATTTTTATTAAATAAACTAATCAATTGTCCAAAAATATCATAATTTTTAACTGAGTTTCATTTTAAAGCCTTAAATAAAATATTACAATCTAAAACAATAAAAATAAATAAAGTACTGAAATTTTAATTTATTTTACCAAATTTTATTATTCCATATCTCCACATGATTAAACTAAATTTTGCTAAAGTATTAATTTAATATATATATATATATATATATATATAGATATATATATATATATTACTTTTTTATAAATATACAAATTCGTAATGTTTTGCTTAAAGTTAAAAAATTAAACACTTATCTCACCCCATTATTAACAATGGTTATTCAATTAACAAGATATAAAAAGCTTAAACACTAAATGAAACGAAATTGTTTTAAAAATTTAATCAAAAATATCCAATTTCTTTTTCAATACGAGTAACATTACCCAATTTCACAACAAAATCAATTCATAATAACTAAATTAAGAAATATTTTTTTGAAATAAAAAATTAATGAAAAATACTTAAATTAACCAATAACATAAAGTTAATTAAATTAAACAAAATTTGTAATAAAAAACTAAATAAACAAATCCAGAAAAAATTCCAAGTTCTTTCTTAAAGTTATCTAATGGTACTGATAATATTCATAAAAACAAATTCTTTTAAAATCCAAATTCAATACATCCCTACCTATAACGTTCATTAATTTTAAATGTAAACTAAACAATCGTTCAGTTGGCCAAGCCTGTGTTTGTTCCCCTGACATTTATTGTTATACATTTTCTTTTGACTTTTTCCCATTTTAATATTTTTTTTTTGCTGTTTTTTTTTTTTTGTTTGAAACTGGTCTTGTCTCTGCTTTCAATGGATTGGATTGACTGGTATGCAATACTTCTTGAAAATTAATTAGCATATAATAATACCAATTAACATACAATATAATTCAATCCTATCATACAATAATAAGATATTAAGTCACCTTTAATTATAATAATGATAATAGGGTTAGCTCTCATGTCAAATATATCAAACTTGATGGCTAATTTGTTTATACTTAAACTCAGTTATGATGTAAACCTCCCTATCATATTCATATAAATTCTATTACAACCATTTTAAAATATAGATTAATTTGAAACCTTGAAAATCAAGGAACTAATTCGCATAAAAAGTCTATATAAAAAGTTGTGGGTTAAATATGTTTTTGATCTCTCAAATTTTAATGATTTTGAAATTAATTTCTCTTCGAAATTCTATACCAATTTAGTCATTCATATTTAGAATACGTGGATTTAGTCATTTTTACTAAATTTTTTAAAGTTTATTTGACATTTTAAACGCATTTTATTATATTATATGAGTTAACATCGAAGCGAAAATGTATCAAACGGTGTAAACAATTCAAATACTATAATGAAATGCGTTTGAAATGTCAGATAAATTTAACAAAATTTGGTTAAAATGACTAAATTCATGCATTTTCAAAAATGAAAGATTAAATTGATCAAAAGTTTTAAAGATAGACTAATTTTAAATTTTACTAAAATTTGAGGAACTAAAAACATATTTAACCAAAAAATTATAGTATTTTTCACTTTCCACCGACTAAAATTAAATATGGTAAAATTATAAAAAAAAAAATATGTATCAATGCACAACATTTGAAACTTGTGTACGAAAATTTCAAAGACCACACGTCACTACATGTAAATGTAAAAGCATTCACATACTTTATCCCACCTAAATGCTTAAGCTTTTAAAGATGATTAATTCATGAATCAGACATAATATCAAAGATATTATCGGTTATAGTACTTTGTCATTATGCCACAACTCAACCTATGCTGGCAGTTTAGGTTATCTTAATAAAGGTGGATAATGTATTTTCCTAATTTCTAGTACATGCTTCTAAATTTCAATATACAAAATAATGAAAGAAAAAATATTAGTTTCTAAATAAATGTGTGTTGTAGGCTCCAAGTTGAAATTGAAACTTGCACTTAGTTGCGATATTATATTTTGAAGGCTTAATGAATTTAGTTAGTAGTCTTTCTCTTTAGCATATTTAGGTCTTCTAAATGAGTTATAAAAAGAAAAAAATTGTCCATTATGTATTAATTTTTTTCTTTTTACTTTTATACTGAAATTATGTCAATTAAATGATGTGAGTGTTATAAATATTAAATTATGTAGTTAATATAAAATCATGAAAAAAATTGTTATTTTAATTGAAATGTGTAGAATAATTTTAATTAAAATAACAAGGTTATCATATATAATATTTTTTCAATCGGATCCTTGATAGAATTATCCTCGTTATTCAAAGTTTTTTCGATGAAAAGAATAAAATTTATGAGTCATAATATTATTTTATAGTAATGATAAAACTTCATATTGAATAATAAGTAGGATAAGTAAGACATGATGACCAAACAAAATAATAATTATATTACTAAAATAACAAAATTAAATTAAACAAAAAATACTAATAAAAAATATAAAAATTCTAAGTACCTAATAAAAAAACATTTAATAGACATTATGTTAAAAATATCTAAATTTATAATAGAGTTGAAACTTAATTAAATTTTTTTAAAATTATATAAAAGAAATCCATTCGGCTGATTCACACCGTTCAATTAATAAATAAAATACTTCTGTATTCTTCTATAATCATCAAATTTTAGTTTATATCTTTGGGATTCCCTCTATCCATTTTTAATATATTTTTATCTCTTCTAACAACTTTTCTTCATCTACAATAATCGACTAGAGAAATCCATTTTGAAATCAGAGAAACTAAAAATATATAAAAAATTATAAAAACTAAAATCTAATCTTCCAAATTCTCGAGAAACTTAACACAAACTTTGCCCTCATTTATATTTTCATCTTGATGATTTTCCAAATGTTGACATTTCCAACATACATTACAGTCACACAGAACAGAATCAGTCTGTGGCAACAAGTAACATACAAGAATGTCTAACTTTATGGATCCTTCATACAAGGGATTACATGTTAATTGCAAGAACAATGTCTACAATGGAGATATATCACAGTAGTAAGAAGAATGGTTTTTCTGGGCCAAAAAACCAGAAACATCTCTTACCAGAACAACTGTGATTAGATTACCAGAGTATTTTCTTTATCAACCAGACTCTATTCACATTTGTATTCCGGAATTTCCTATCTGTACATTTTTTTCTTTCTGTTCTTATTCAATGGAAAATTAAATGAGGTATTCATAATACATTAGAAAAAGTGCATCTGGGTGATCTTTTGGCAGCTTGCTGATATAGAGATAAAAACGCAACAAATCCTCTTTAGAAACTGTTTCAGCATCAACAACATCATCGTCACAAGTTAGCACCCATAGATCCTCTGAATTAACTCTCCTCAAGCTGCCACGACAAAAAGGACAAGACTCTGATTTTCTGTTCCTGCAATTGAACAAGTCCAGCACAAGCCTCAAAAAAATGATAAACCATTGGAAATGGCATAAAAAATTGAAACTTGATCATATGGGATATGATGGATATGAACAAATATTTTGATTACCACTTGCGGTAGCATTTGATACACATGGCATGACAGCAACCAGGTAAAACCATTTTGGTGCAAGGCTCTAAGCAAATTCCACATTCATCTTCTCTTTGCAAATCAATATTGGTTAATCTCCCAGTTGCTTCAATCACCTTATTGCCATAACTTGAACCTTCTATGCTTGATTCTCCTTCTTCCACAGCCTCCAACTTCTCCAAACTACCATGAAGCCTTTGGAGAGATGGCAGTATTACGGCTGAAAGTTCAATTTGTGATAACATAAATAATGTGAGGAATAGTCACCAATGGATGACAGCCACAAACGGATTATACTTTTGATTAAAGAAAAAGATTAAAAATTATAAATGGTTTTTCTTTTTTAAAGTCAAACATTCACGCACCATAAAAGTCCCCAATTGTAGCCTTCCTTCCATGTGTAGACATGTTTGATCTACCATCATTGTGTACCTTTGGTAAATTATGAGAGCAACAACATCAAGAGAAAAACATTAAACATTAAACATGAAACATGAAAGATGAAACATGGGTATCATATACCAAAGTGTCCAAAACAGTAAAACATAAAAGGATCAACATAAAGAGATAGATAGATAGATAGATACCTTGTATATAATTATGTGGAAGAGGTTGAGATACCTATGGAGAAAGCCTGCACAAGAACAATCCATCCATTGTAGAAATAACAGGAAGAGAGGAGCCAACTGATTGTAAACCAATTTCATTTGAAGAACAGTCCCACCCTTGGCTCTGGGAATTGCAGCAGCCCTAGAAAAGGGCAGCATAACACACAATTCAAATTCAGAAGGGGGGCAAAGTAAAAAAAAAAAAAAATACACAATCAAATTCACCAGTGACAAGCAAATTCCTATCATGAGCAACAAATTTCAATGACCCTATTTATACTTGATCGTGTTCCTTTTATAAAATTAACCAACTTGAAAGCAATTGAAGGGGATAATCAACAGTACCCAGAAGAGCCTCCACACACCCACTTCTTTCCCAGTACCCAAAACATACATATACAAAAGGAAAGTTGATAAATTGATGAAAAAAATTTAAAGGGGAGGGGGAAATATTAGACTCACAAAGCATTGGCGTGCTGTATATCAGCCTCAAGTACTTTGAGGGAATCGTGGTAAGGTAAACGGGAAAGTTGGTACGGAATCATTGCCATTTCTCCTTTACTTTGTGGAAAGCTGAAGCACAGAAGAGAGAGAGAGAGAGAGAAAAAAAACTGAAGAGGGTCACAGAAAGAGAGAGAAGTGATCAAAATTGAGATGAAGACCCTTATCCTAATCCCCACCTAAAAAAAGGGAAAACCAAGAAAGAGAAGTGATGAATTGAGAGAAGAAAAAAAGTAGGGCTAAGCTTTTTGATGTTTTGTGTGCGAAAGTTTGAAGCTTTTGAGAGGATATAGGAGTTGAAGAGAGTGTGGTTGGGTTTTGGTGTTTGGGTGTTGCGGTGGGTGAGGTAAGGAATGCCGTAACAGAAACGATGCGTTGCGTTGCGTATTGCGTTTTTTCCCATGACGAGATTATCACCATACCTACGATTATCACTACGAGACAACGAGAATCATACGATATACGACGCAAACAACAACACATAAGAAAACAGACAACTTGGGTTTGTATGTAAAAGAATATTGACAAGACATTTAATTTAATCGATAAAAAAAATACTAAAAAAGGTTAACCATTAAGATGATCATGGACTATTTTTTCGAAAATAAATAATTTCCTAAATTAGAAATACTGATTGAATCTTTCTGAAAAATTAAAAGAGTTGCCACATTAATTTTTGTATTTTAAAATCGTAAGGAACTAATAATTTATGACAACTTTAAAATCTTTAAAGATTCGGTCAAAAATTATATGATAAGAACTAATTAAATGTTGTGAGTTTAATGACAGGTTAAAAAAATCTAAATAGTTGAACGACCGAGTAATTTAAATCAATACAAAGTTACGATCAACTCTACTAAAAGTTAATTTTAAAATTTTAGATTTTATGTTTAAAAAGTTCTTAATTTTGCTTCAACTCTAAATCCACGTGTATTTGTTTTTATTTTACATTTCAATTAATTTATTAATTTCTTAACGATACTTTAAATAAATATGTTTAGATTTAAAATTTAATTGAAAATTAAAGCAAAGTTATAACTTTTAAAATTAACAAATTAAAAACGTGATGAAAATTAAAATTAACTGATTTATCCGAAAAAAAAAATTGTGTGCCTATTTGTGGTAGGAATCTCGGCACGGCAAGGATTCGTCCATTGTATGTAAAGCATTTATGTTCTTGTTTTTCTCTTGTCATATTCTACTGTTTTCTTAATTTTAATTTATATATATGGGTAGTATCACCAATGTTTAATTAGTTGAATGATATTCACTTTTATTTAGACGTGTTAGTTTGGTATCTATTTTTAAAAAATTATTAATTGAGTCTCAACTTTTAAAAATATACCTCAATTAGATTATTTTTAGCAAAAAATTATTAACACCATTAATGATATTAGTTTTTGAAATGACTTATAAAATTAAGTATTAATATTCATATCAAAATTTAGTGGTAAAAGTCATGAATTAAGTTAACGACTTTAATAAAAAAATTTCTGTAAGGGACCTGATTAAGACATTTTTACAAAAGTTAAAACTAGATTAACATATTTTTAAAAGCAGATACTAAACTGATACATATGAACAAAAGTAGGTACCATCTAACTAATTAAATCTATCAGAAAATATAAATACCACTTAAATAGTTTATTTATGGATATTTACAGATAAATTTTTAATTTGTGATTTCACTAATAAAAATTAACTAGGTTAACCTCAGCATTTGATATATAAATCAATTATTTACTTCTTATGTACAAAAAATTGAGTATATTTAAAGAGACTTTTAGGAGTTTGGAGTGAAGGTTTCTGCAATGTATAACTAAAAAAGGACAAATATAGCAATTTGAGAATGTTGGATTGATACACGGAATATAGTAAAAGATTATTTAATTTGTATTTATACTTTACAGCATAATAATAAATAAATTTGTTTAGATAATAATAATAATAATAATAATAATAATAATAATAATAATACAAAATAAGTCATGTGGGTATTTTAAATTAAGAACGGAGAAATATTTAGTTTTTATATTTTTTATTATACTAAAATTGAAAATTAATATTTTATTTTTTTATTGTCAAATGATATCGATAAACTATTTTTTTGTTTATAAGAAGTTCATGTAACATCCACACAACATCGGATAATGCACATTTGCATTGAGTATTCTCACAGCAATACTTGATCCACACGAAAAAAATTAAGATTTACAATAAATATTATTTATTACTTTCAAACACATGTTAGAAATTAAAAATAAAATTTTCAAATTTTAAAAATTGTAAAATTGAAAATTTCTTTTATAAAAAACAACCCAAATTCAAATCTTAAAAAAATGCATTAAGTATTTCCCAAATAAAGGAGGAGGTTTTAGAAACAAGTTGAAGCTAAATAAATCTTCAAATTATCCCTTTTTTTTTTATATGTTTATGTGTTCTATCCTAATCTTTTTGTATAACACGCATGGTTTGGCTGCTCAGTGAATAGAAAACATTACGTTAGCAATGAATATTCTAAATAGCATTTTATATTACATTATTATTGTTATTATCATTATTTTATTTAGATTCCAGGATTAGGTTTATGTGCTGTATAATCCATCAAAATAAAGTCAAATCCACGCATAGTTTATTTTATTCTAATCAAGATTAGGATAATACGTTACAATATTTGAAGCTTCTTCAAATGAAGGCTCATAATTGGATATTATGTACCTATGTTGTGTTATATAATATGCTCAATTAATCAAATTAAGCAAACATTCAAATCATGTAAAATTTCGGTCTAGAAATGGAGAAACTCAATACTGTCAACATGTTGACTTTTGTTTATTTTAACTCAAAAAAACTGCACGAAACAAATTTGTGTTTGCCCTTTTCCGAAGTGAGTTTAAACTCATGAATCATCTTAAAGTCATTTTTTCTCCACTTTTAAAACTGGATGGAATCATGGGCATGTGATGGTCCTCACAATGGATATTAATATTAAATTTTTATCTCATTTCATCGATTAACAAATATATACTTATACATGTATTCAAATTTTTTTAATGATGTTTTAATATGAATTAATTATTCTTTATAAAATAATAAAAAGTTATGATAAAAATAAAATAATATTATTAAATATTTAATATTCAAATAAGAATATTCGATCTCAAATATTTAAAAATAAATTATAATTATATATATTTTAAATTAAAATATTTATTAAATTTACAAGTTAATGTTACCTAATTGTTAAAAAAACATTTTAAAAAAATATACATAAAAGGGAAAAAATATTTAAATTAAAAATTATTTTAAATATATATCTACTTCAATTTTTTAAAATTATAATGAAATCTTATTTATTAAACTAATAAAAATTATAATACTCACTTGATCAAAATCACACAAAAAGTAAATAATTTAATATAATTAAAATTTAACATAGATTTTATATTTTTTTGAATTTTAATATATGTTTGATAATGATAAAAAAAATCATACATTTATATTAAATTATTATATTGTATACTAAATAAAATTTATTATGAATGACTTATTTTTTACAATAAATTGTTTTATTAGTAAAAATTTGTCATTCTTATTTTGCTTCAAACCTCCCAAATAATTTTATCAGTGAATATAAAGTTTACATAGGTCAAACCAATCTCTTCGTTAATTCCAGCAAATGGTTTGGGTTATATATATATAATAGTAATCTTATGCATACAAGATTTCACACTACTTTTATTTCAAAAATCATAAAATAATGTGATTTTAAGTGTTTTATCTTATATAATACTTAACTTTATTTATTTTATTTAAAATGGGACTTTTGTCTCGTATCCGGACTATTCTCAACACACACAGTAAGAAAGAATAATACATTTTCTTTGGTTGGTTATAAGATTTGAAGGTCATATCATCACTGGTCAAACGAGTGGTGGCGTTGATGGTATTAACATATATTAGTACTATGACAATGGACAAAAAGGCAAAAGGAAACAGTGATAAACAATGTACAAAACTGACCATAATGTGAAGAAAAAATAGAGAAGTTGTTATCTAGCTGAGGGTAGGCAAGTATTTGACAAGTCAGGGCTCTCAATTTCTAGAAAACTTGCAAGCAAAGTCTTACGCGAAGACTGTGGCTTTGAAGCTCCTGAAGATGATAACTTTAGTTGATTTTCTGTGCCTTTTTCAATGCTAGAAGCATCTTGTATGGCCAAAATGACCTCTTGCATTTTGGGCCTGTGGGCACCGTGTTGTTCTACACATTGCATAGCAATTTCAGCAACCCTCCAAACTGACTCAGTTTTGGCATTCCCCACAAGGGAAGGATCCATGATGCTTATCACATCTCCTTTACGAATCAAGGATCTTACCTGCAAAACACGGCATCAAATTATGCAACAACATTTCTAGGAGCTACTGGTTGATTCTTAATCACATTTTGTTGTTGCACATGTTCATGTTTCAGCTTCTGGTATGACAAACTTTGTTAATGCTATTTTCTAATTGTTGAGAAAAGGGTAACATTATAACATACATACCCAGTGAACGATATTCATTTCAGGACCATAGTCTTCTGAAGATACAGGTTTTTTTCCTGATATCAGTTCCAGCAAAACAACTCCAAAACTATACACGTCACTCTTTTCAGTCAATTGCTGATTTGCGTAGTACCTGTTGAGGGGTAAAAGTAAAAAACCTAAGCTCTGTGTTTTAAGGAGAAATGATGTTTTGTTGAACATAGACACATGAGAACCATGGCTTACTCAGGATCCAGGTAACCTACAGTTCCCCTTGCAACACTTGATATGTGTGTTAAATCTTCTTCAGCAAGTCTTGAGAGTCCAAAATCTGACACTTTTGCTCTCATATTGATGTCTAAGAGAATATTGGTTGTCTTCACATCACGGTGAATGATACTTGGATTGCATCCTGTGTGTAAGTATTCAAGACCTCTAGCTGCATCTTCTGCAATTCGAAGGCGAGCTAACCAATCTAATTGCTTCTGGTTCGAACATTCTGTCAGAGCATTAGAATTTATGTCAGATCACAGTTTTTACAAGTAGGTAAGTAAATGAGCACCAGGGTGTGGAATTAGACCGTGAATGTACTCCCTTAAAGTGCCATTGTGCATATACTCGTAAACCAGAATATGCTGATATTCTTCTTCACAGTATCCAATCAGAGGAACCAAGTTTCTGTGATGAATTCTTGATAAGAGGGCTACCTGCATTTGTGACTCTACAATCAATGGGATGAAAATTGACATCGTTGTATCTTTAACATTGAGAATGCTGTGCTTATGAAATTCAAGGACCACAATCCTTTTGAATGAATGCAGCCAAAAATCTAAAGTAGAACACTAAATGATAGATCATACAGAACCAAATCTCATTCAGAATTCAATTATGGAAATTCTACCTCATTTACAAATTGCTGGTTTCCATAGCTTGATGGATCGGTCATGGTCTTAACTGCCACCTCTTTTCCATCACTCATTTTCCCATAGTAGACAGATCCAAAGCTTCCTTTGCCAATTTTCTTTGAGAAATTATTAGTAGCTTCTTTCAACTCAGAGAGTGTAATATAGCAAGCAGTACCTTCATCCATTAAATTTCCACCCCGACCAAATGAGTATCCTGTTAAAGGTTTAGTACTGCTGCGCCCAGAAATACCTGCAAGGCACAAGAATGTTTTTATGGTACAACTTCATATTTTTCAATTTACAAGTATCAAGTGCACTAACCCTTTTCATCTCGTTTCTGTCGAGAAGTTTTTCTCCGCAGATTAAGCAATAGAATCAAACTTGCTAAGAATAATATCAATAGAATCCCTAGTACTCCAATGGAAATTCCTAGCATCAACTGAAAATGCTTCTTGCTCCCTTTATGCAGTTCGGGGTTATCATCAAAGCTTGCAGAAAAAATAAATATCGGTTACTTCAATCTAGATATTAAAGCCATAAAAAGGATCCTCGTCCTACCATATTGATTCAAATTCAATTGGGTGTCTATCATCTTCACTTAAGTTGACCTAAAACTACAAAAAAAATGTTTTTGATGTGGATACTCACTTGAAAATTATTTTGCCTGACAGTAACCCTGATGGTATTACCCCACTAAAAGAGTTATTCTGTATGAACCTGCCACAGATACAGAGATGAGAATGATTATAACAAGTGTTTGAAGGGTAACAATTATGTTACAAGGAAAATGCTTCAAATTCCCAAAGTATAGATGATAAACATGGATGATCAAGTGGTGCATACAGTGCTTGTAAACTTGGTAAACTACCCAAGTAAGATGGTAATGGACCAGTCAATCTATTGTTCTCCAGATGCCTGCATGTCATTAGTTGAAAAATTGAGAACAAGAAAAAAAGAAACATATAATGCTATTTTGATTCCACCACAACCTTTCCATAAAAGATTTTATAAGTGAAACTAAAGAACTTACACAATCTTTAGATTCACAAGATTGCTCATGTCAGGAAGTTGTCCTGTAAGCAAGTTCCCGTCTAACCACCTAAGAAAACATAATGAATTACAAAAGAAACAATATCTAAAAGAAAAAAACTTCTATTCTGAAGGTGATTGATTTACTTACAGTTCTGTCAATGATTCCATGTTGTTGAGATCCTGTGGGATTTCACCCTTCAGATTCCTTCTTGACAGGTTTCTAATACAACTTATAACAATTAGTAAATATTTGTACTACTTGAAATTCTAGTAAATATTTTCCATGGCAAAATGGCATGCAAACTATTGAAACATTTCATGATAATTTTCAATCATGCTTCTGCTTATTTGGTTCTGCATATATAATTATCCTAGTATCTTCCATTCTATGATACCAACTTTTGCAATTCAAAACTGTTGTGTGCATAAACTCTGCTGTCAGAGATGACTTCATTCACAGAAATGACAATTCACCAGATTAGGAGCTACCATAAAAAAAAAAAAATCAACAAAAAAGGTATGGAGGTGTTACATCTTTGTAATTCTTGGAGGTGTAGTTGTACTACAATTTACCCAGTCCCAGGTTGTTGGAACGCAGGGATCACCTTCATTCATCAGCACACTTCCAGGTGATAAGAAATGAAACGCATTTACAAAATTTGCTGCAAAATAAGAATATGGTTAGCAATCTGTTCAGTCAATGCAGCAATGCAATCTTTTTTTTATCAAACTCTAATTATTTTATGTAACATCTTGGACGAGCAAGAATATATAAATTTTACACATTATAAAATGATATTAAGAACTTACAATCTTGTCTGTCAGTCTTCGAAGCAATTTGCACGTATTTGCTTATTTCCATTGCATTCAGAATAGGTCCTTGAGTAGAATCCCGGGTCTTAACAAAGGAGAATGAAAGCACAAACTCAAGACTCACGTTCATATAACTTGGTTCATAAAGAGTGTAGGTCCCATTGGCATTCTCAGCTATGTTCACCACTGCATTGCTGTAGTCAGCTATGTAAGGTTGCTCCAATTTGAATTTTCTAGTCTCATTATTAGCCAGATCTTCAATCTCTGCAAAATATGCATATGCTCTAGCATTTCCAGGGAAGTCTTCCAGGTTTAGTCTATAGCTAAGTGCTCCTTTTGTGCCAACAACTGCAGTTTGCATCACTTTAACAGGTGGGTATTCTCTTGTCTCTATTTCTATTTTCTTTGTTGTATTAATTCTTTCAGTTCCTGGGGCCACCCCAACCAGATAGTTTTGTCTTTTAACAAGATCAGACTCCCAAATTCTATCATATGGATCATCTGGGTACCTGACTACATCCTCACTTGGAGCACCAAAGTTAATTCTTGCAGCCACTTTCAAGAAGAAACTGCTCTCAAAATCTGTGGCATACATAGAAAGATTCAAGGGCCTTAGTTCAAGGGTAGATATGAAGGGAGAACCGGTGGTAGCACAGCACACGCAAACATCAACAGAGTTTGAGGGTGCCCTGAAGATCATTTCCTTCACATAAGTTCTTGTGGCATCATATATTGACACAGTAGCCCATTTTGTTGCATCCAAGTAGAGCTGAAACTGAGGGTATGTGTCACCATCATCCAATATACCATACTGAAACGTTGCTCGCACAAGATACCTTCTTCTCTGCTCAGAGCCAAGTGTGTAACAGTATTTTCTGCTGTCTATCGGAAAGTCTCTGCGCCTCTGATACTGAACCTTGTTTTCACTACGATTTTGTACCAACACTGATTTCCCATGTTTCATCATCCCAGAATCTGATATCCATGAAAGCCCCGTTCTTTTATCAGTGTAGTTACTTGTCCCTCCACAGTCAATACTGATAAACTCTGCACCCCAAATCAATAATCTCACAAATTTAGAGCCCAACAAAATTGTTCTAACTTTTGGTGTTGTTCTTCAGTCAGAATCCGAGTATCACTTTAATACAAACATTTAATGCGCATATTACAAAGATAGAACTTCAGTTCTGATTAGGAAAACAGAACTGAAAGCACTTAAGGGATTGCATCTAAATATTGTTCCTCTTTTCAAAATGACATGATATTTTGCAGAATAAACATGCTCTATTTAGGAATTCCGTGTTCATGAAAATGAGTTATAGTTTTTGTAATACATGGTTACTTGAAGTGAAATAGAATTCAGAGCTAACTCCTTGACTTGTCTGCTAAATAAAACATACCTTCAAGTTGGCACAGCACATGTGATCTTAACAGAAGAAGAAGCGTAATCACAAAAAGAGAGCATAAACACATTGTATTTAGGAAGAGAAGCTAACGAATTGCATCAAGAAAATTTGGTGATGGACAAAATGAACCGCTTGTTGTTTGAACTCAGCATCACAACCAGCTTTCTCCCACTAAACTTTAGCTTTTTTTTTACTATTGATTGTTCATTCACGTTTGTTGTATCTTTATCTGATATAGGAATCTTCTTTTTCTTTAAGAAAATGACTTCATGTTCCCTTATCTTTTTCTCTTTCCCTCGAAAAAAGAGTGACACACAAGACACAGGCTCAATCAGTGAATCCAAGAAGAAATGTGGAAAATTAATATCTTAGCCCACTGATTTGTTTTCACTGAGGAAGAAAAAACACACTAAACAGGACTAATTGTATAGAAAAAAATTTGTCTTGTGGCTATAAGACAACATGAACAAAAACAATGAGGGGTTGCTAAACAGAATGCATCAACAATTCTGCATGAACCACCACGTTACGGTAAGATCCACGTCTTTTCTTTGTTATTAAGTTTCAGAAATTTTTTGGACTGAAATTGAAACTTCCCTTCTAATATATTGACACAAGTTGGTTTATAGAATCAGTTTTGATACCACTTGTTAGGTTATAAGAGACTTGAACCAAACCATATAAGGCACTGACACCACTCTCAATCCAAAACCTTAAGACAATAGGTTTATGGGTCTTTATTTTTATATAGTGCTCTATTTTCTTATTTCTGATCGATGTGAGACTTAGACTCACATTGAATTCCTACCATGATATAAACCCTTTCTAATTTAAAAACTGTGTTGGACACAGCCTTAACCGTGCCAAAAGCAAGGGCCAAAAGCCAAAAGGTGGAAAATAGTGCATGATTAGAATGAAGGGTGATTAATTTATGGGTTTGTGTTCCTTAATTTGTGGTTTGTCAGACTACATAACATAATCTTATGAATGGTGCAACTTTAGACCATGTTGTTCTTGTCTTTCTGACTTTTGAAGCTTAAAAAAATACACAAACATTTTTTGATATCCTCAAGTCCAGATTCTCAACTGAATTTTCGTGCTGTCGTAGTCGAGTCCAAATTCTCAATTGAATTTTTGGTATTGTTATCTACGAAGTATTAAAAATATATTGATATTATTATTTTAAAATTTCTTTACTATATTTTAAAACATCAAAATCAGTATTTTTTTCTATATTTTAAAAATACATAAGAAACAATTAAGAGAAATGCGGCAGAGAATCCAAATTCGCAATAAATTCAGTGGTCCATGCACAGATTTATTATTCTGTTCTGTCCTTCAAATGAAACCATCCTTTTTCATGTTTTCCCTGGTGAAAGTAGTATCAAATTCTGCATAGGCTCACACCACATTATGGAAAAATAAAGTCCACAATTGAAACAGATGCTTATGCTATTTGTGCAAGTGGACAAATTAGAATCAGTTTTTTTCAATCTTCGCTGGGATGAATAAAATCAGAATAATGATCCTTTCATAAAGTTTACTATATGAACTAACTTTTCTCTTATTCCATGTGAACTCATCTAAAACATTTAGAAAAAGTTTCCACTGATTTTTTTTTCTTCCTTTTTTACTCAGACTCTCCCTGCTGCTAACTAGAGACAAGTACAGAACACTAACACTGTTGTATTTATATACTTTTTCCACATGGAATTTGTAACACAGAAAGAGAAATGGAAAGAAGAAAAAGAAAAGCCCGTGATAAAATAGTTTGAGTAAAATATTCATCACCATTAACCTATTGTATCTTTAGGATAAAGTTAATGTCGATTCTCCAAACATAGATTAACAAGAAAAAAATAGAGATTTTCATTAAACTTGTACTTTTTTTTCATCTTCTAATTATACGATGAAAAATAATATCAACATGAATTTTATTTTGTTTTTATTTTTTGGAAATATGTATGAGAAAGTTTATCCAAATATGAAAAAGATGGTGAGTTAGGAAATGATTTTTTTTCTCTAATTCTGGGATTTGGACTCATAGAATGGGCCGGATCTCTAAATTGATTAACAATTTCTTTTCATTTTTTGCTTCATGTACCCTCATAATTATAACTGCACCGATCTTGAAAAGGATTTTCGAAATAAGATTTTCAAGATATGAGATATATTTCTAGTTCAACCATTGATTACTTTTGTTACATTCAAAATTTTTAATCACTTTACACATTTCTTTATCTTTCTTCTTTTTGGACCAAAGCTAATATTTTTTAACCATCAATCATGATAATTTAAAATAGTTAGGTTAATAGAAAAACTACACTTCAAATAATGATTCCACAAAGAAAAAATTAAATTAAAATTATACCTTTATTCTAATTTTTCTATAAAATTTCAGCGTTTTGTTTGTAAACATGACTAGTATCAATAAACATGACTTCAATCTATTTCTAAAAAAAGTTTAAATTTTATTTCTAAACAGAAATTATACAATAATTAAAAAAAAGTGTACTTCAAAGTACCACTTTAGCATAAAAGTTAAAGAAATTGTATTTGAAAGCAAATTTTGTTTCTTTATGAAGTTGTCTTTTCAAGTAACTTACCATGTATTTTTGTTTAAATTATCGAAATTGATAATTTTGAAAAAAAAATTAGACGTGGAAATCGCAAATAAAATTTAGGATGTACAAACATAACGGGCCATTGCAAAATGTCAACGACTTGGCCCATAATGGGATTGATGTGATGTATATTTTTGGAACCTTATATTTCAAGGAAAATCTATTAAATTAAATATATTACCTAGAATATCCATAAAAGCTTGTATTTATATAGAATTAGTACAATAAAGTAAATTTTTAAGTTTCGTGATTTTCTATTTTCTGAATTTATTTTTTCAAAAAATAATATCATTACTAATCTCTTTTAAAATTTAATTTAAAGTAAAAAACGTAATTTCTTTTTTTTCTTTACTTAACGTAGTTATAATTTTCAACTCACTAAGTAAAATTCTGACTTAGATTACAATACTTGGCATATTTAACTTATTATTATGTTATTATATAATCAATTCAGTTCGATTTTTAAGCATTCTTATAAGAATACTAGTTAAGAAATTAAAAAGAAAGTCTATATAAAATACTTAAAATATATCTCGAGTTAAATATGTTTTTGTCTTTAAATTTTAGTGAATTTTGAAATTAGTTTATTTTAAAATTTTGATTCAATTTAATCTTTCATTTTTTAAAATAAATGAATTTAGTTCTTTTAATCAAATTTAATTAAACTTATTTGACATTTCAAACGCGTTTCATAATAATATTTGATTTAACATCAAAGTAAAATGTGTCAAATAATATAAAATATTCAAATACAATTATAAAATACATACAAAATATCAAATAAACCAAACAAAATTTAATTAAAAGAACTAAATCTATATATTTTAAAAAATAAAAAAATAAATTAATTTAAAATTTTAAAAATTAACTATTTCTAATATTCACTCAAACTTAAATTTTAAAAGGATAAAAACATATTTAAAACTACAATAATAAACAACCCTGGCACTTTTAATTCTAAAAACAGTTGTTCTCTCGCTTTCAAATATATTCAGACGATGCGTTTGGTGAAAATAGATTTTGTCTTTCTCGTGACCTCTCTCCACTTGCAAATTTTCTGAACTGTTTTGACTCTGAAAATGGTTTGAAGAAGATGCAGAAGGGTGTGTATGGTGGCGTGTGGCTTTAGCTTTTGGTCCCTTTCATGAAAAGAAAACGAAGTCACGGTTGCAATAGCAAAATGGTGGCAGCAGCAGCACCATTAATGTTCCCTGTAGCAGAAAAATGAGAAATGAACAAGTAAAGAAAAGTAGGCAAAACATTTAATAAAGGGTTCTAAGGAACAACGGCACAAGCTCTAGGATTATAGACTTCAATTGTGTTGTGCAAGACTTTGTCTTCTAAATGAAAATGTCAATGGTAAAAGCATGGAACAGTGTTGTGCAGTTGAAGAAGCAATTAATGAAGAAAGAAAGAAAGATAATATGTGACTGAAGCCACTCTTTTCTTTCCTTACAGTTTGCAAAGTTTGAAAATTAAGCAACCTACTCTCTCACCTTCCTTTTTAAGACATATCCCTTCTTCTTCTTCTTCTTCTTCATCATTCTAATTCCATGCTTCAAATATTCTCTTTGAATCTCATTCACAAAGGCTCAAACCCTTTTTTTCTCTTCAAAGTTTCTTCCTTTTTGCTACATTTTTCTTGTGGAGACTTATAAATGTGGCAAAATCAGCCCAATCATTCTTCTTACACTGATTCTGTCAAGACTCTTGAAGATGATATACAACATGCTAATTCCTTGTAAGCTCCTTCTTTCATTTCATTTTATAGCCATTTGGCTCTTGTTCTTTCCCTTTTCATTTTTTGGATGACAAAGGGCTACAATATCATTGAAATGTGTTTGGTATGATTAGAAATTCAAATGTAGGATATGAGCACCGTGTAAAAACCTATTTTTCAAAGGTCTTAGGTTAAAAGTAGTGAGTATATGTTTGATTTAATGTTATGACTACATGCAGAATCCCCTTGAAAGGAACCCATTTGTGTGTTACATGCAACTGAGAAATGCATGTTTGTCCTCTGTCATACCAATATGTTAGGAAGATTTTTTTACTGCTAATCCAGTTACATAATCATATTTAGCAAGTTTATTGAAACTTACAATAGTTACTAAGATTTTTCATTGTCATGTAATTACAAATGCATTGGTTTATCTATGTCTACAGTAATTATCATGCAAGTCTTTTCATCAATGCCAAAATTGCATAGAAAAAAAACTCTGATATAGTGGGTTTGGCTAGGCTATGTTTATGACAGTTGAGCTAAGCTAACATATGTTCATGAACTTTAAAATTAATGCAGGGCATTGTCACTTCCTGGAGATTGTGATGGGAACTATTTTCAGATGAAATTATCTTACAGCCCCTTTGCACCTCTTTTCTTGCACTTGATTCAATGGTTGGATCTTAGTTGCACAGATACTTTGCCTCTGTATTTGGGATTACTCCACATACTTATTTTCAATGTTAGTCACTGCTATCATTCTAGATAACTTCTCTGCATATTACGAATATAGACAAATCAGAAAAATATTACTGATTGTGAACTAAGTCATGAAGATTCATAACAAATTCAAAAGTAAAGTCGTGGAAACCCCACACGACTTATTTTGAAAACTTGTTTCTCCGCTCGTTCAATTTTCTAAATATTCACTTTTCTGCGTACTTTCTCCACCCCTTTTGTGGTGGAAATGCAAATGAATTAGCTATCATTCTAGATAACTTCTCTGCATATTACGAATATAGACAAATCAGAAAAATATTACTGATTGTGAACTAAGTCATGAAGATTCATAACAAATTCAAAAGTAAAGTCGTGGAAACCCCACACGACTTCTTTTGAAAACTTGTTTCTCCGCTTGTTCAATTTTCTAAATATTCACTTTTCTGCGTACTTTCTCCACCCCTTTTGTGGTGGAAATGCAAATGAATTAGCTATGTTTTTTTGTCTTAGTCCAGGTATATGCTGATGGAATACCATCTATTTCCTCAAATGAAAGGAAAGCAACTATAAAAGAATTTTATGGTATGTTTTAATGTTACGTTACATATGTACATATATGTATCTGGTTTTCTTGGTGCCTTTTTTCTCTTGAATTCTGAATCAACTTTGAGGATGATGGCATGCTTTTGCAGCTGTTATATACCCTTCATTAAGGTTGCTTCAAGGCGAGTTTAACAATGATCGAAGACACAGTTATGCAGAAGTGAACAGAAAGAGGCTTGAAAAGGTTCTGAATAAAGATTTAGAGGGAGATGAAGAATGTGGCATATGCATGGAAAATAACATGAAGATGGTTCTGCCTAATTGTGGACATTCCTTCTGCATAAGTTGCTTCCATGATTGGTACTGTCATTTAGCACTAAGTTAAATTCCTTTGCCTATTCTGATAACTTCTTTTTTTCATAAATGAGAAAATATAACAGAAATAAATATTTTTCTTACTAAACTAAGATAACTATTCATGAAAAAATTTCTCCAAATAAACCCTTAATGTCATGATATGCCTAGATAACGGTATATTATTAATCTTGTATTGAAAAAAGACCAAATGAGTTCAATTTGGTTATAAACCTGTTTATAAGATTGAGTCAGACTTAAAATTCACATTTTAACCGTTCAATGTTCAATGAAATGATGTTATGGTAGGATATAAAAATATGTGTTAAGTGTTGCGGCTGCAAAATGTAACAGATGAAAAATTCAGGTATATGAGATCAGAGTCATGCCCCTTTTGCCGTGGAAGCATGAGAAGGATCAGTTCTGCAGATTTATGGATAGTGATTGGCAACAATGATGTTGTTGACAGCTTCACCATTGCAAAAGACAATTTGAGACGTTTATACCTATTCATTCAAACTCTGCCTCTAATCATACCAGAACCACATCTACTATACACATTCAATTACATGCTATGACTTCAGTAAGAAAAAAAGGGTTTTAGTTATAACTATTATGCAGTTGAAATAGTTGAATCAGACAAATCAAATATGCTTTTCCTGTGTTGTAATTTGTGAACACCTCAATCTCACTCATGCTTATAATATTGAGAAAGGGAACAGAGCATAAACTATGAAAGGCATCAATCATAGATATTTTGATTTCTTTTACCTGTGAGAGCCTAAAGTTGTGGTTGAATGGCTTGGAAATGGACACGTTCTGGCTTTTAATACACTAATAATCAACGGCTAAATCATGGTGCACTGAGTCATCCTAAACAGTGGCTATTTTCACAATATGAGATAAAGTAAACAAATATATGAGACATGAAATGATGTCATGCTGTGTTGTTCTTCTTTGTTTTCAAATATCTAATGCCTCTTTCACAAACACAATCACACTAAAAGATTAACATAACATCAATGCACACAACAGATAAATGCTACCAAATTAAGCATTTATACTTAAACTTGATTAATCTTTTGCATTCTATAAATTTAGACTCTCTTGATTTCTCAGTATTATCATGGGAATTCTTCACAGTGACACTTCCTTCTTATAACATCATTTCTGACCCATCGAAAAATCGACATCCTTTCTAATTTAAAATCGTAAGACAGTGTGTTAATAAATATTTTTCCTGTATTTAATTTTTTCATCTTTAGTCAGTAATATAAGACTTAGATTCATATTTATATTTCTTAACCTCTTGTAACTATTATCTTTTATTTTATCTCTTCTTGTTTTACTTGTCCAAAATTTATGCTATCTAAATCACTTATATTCCCTAATAGTACTTATACAAATTATTTACCATTTATAATTTAGTATCTATAATTTTTATCAAAAAAAAAAAAAGTGCAAAGTGCCTCTATTACTTTACAAGTTTCTTGCACTATTTCTTTTCATTTGGCAATAGATTTTGTAGAGTATAAAAAATATATTCCAAAGAATTGATTCCAAAATGGATGGGAAGTAACATTCATACATGAATAAACACGCCAAACATAATAAAACAACATCATCCTATTAAAAAAACCTTGATAGAGTGTTAGATTTTTTGCACTTTTGTTCTGTGTTTAATTGGCCCAGTTGCTTTTTATTAAAGAGAATAAAGGTTTATTAACGGAGCCCAAGTGGCTGTATCACTGCTTCTACAACATGATTTGGAAATAACAAAATTGGTTCAATAAGCCCAATTTACACAACCAAAGGGTGTGGTTCTGGCAAGTGGCCCAATGATTAGGCATAAGCATATTCTCCACACACAACACAACTCTCTCATTGCATTAAAACTACTAAAAATATAAAATATTCTCTAAATAAAATAGGTACTTAATTATTATTAGAAAAATATTTAATTAAAGAACATACACATATATATATATATATATATATATATATATATATACAAAATTTGTGTTGGATTGGAGTGAAAGTGAAAAAAAAAGATAAAAGAAAAATAGAATGAAAAAAAGTCTCATTTGTGTTAACCGAAGAGAGGGGAGAAGTGAATATATTCCACCCTATTTGTTTGCATAGGTGAACAAAGACAATAAAATGAATAAATTGCATGAATGTTTGTATATAATTAGAAGTTAACAATTTACTTCATTGTTTTTCGTAATATTGAATTGTTTAGTATTTAAAATTGTTCAAGAAACCAAAACAAAAACAAAAGAAAAGGAAAATTCATCTTCCTCATTTTATGTTAATTTAAGAAAGAAGTTTATTTTTTTTATGAGTCCCATAGAAATATTTTTCATCATTTATTTATTTCTTTCTCAAACCAACACTAAAAATGATTATTTCTTGTTTATCTTCTTGTGGGTAAAGTGAATGCATGTGGAGTTTGGCCTCATGTTTTTTCTTTTTTAGCTAAGGAAAGGTTAAAGTTAGAGATAGAATATAAAACTCTATGCCTTTAGAGTTGGATTTTTTTGTCTATACTTCAATTAAATTGTTGGTGAAATGCATTAAACTAGTTAACTTTTTTAGTTTTTTCATTGAAATGTTCTAAACTCAGTTTAAAAAATACATTTAATTTTAAAACATGGTGAATTAACTACCTGTAAGTGTTTCATGACAAAATTTTTATTAAAAAAAATGATTTTTGTAAAAAAAAAAGAGACTTGAATTACTTTTATAAATTGAGATGGCAAAGCGAAGATTAACACAAACAAAAGTTTGCAACTTTAATGTGCACTTAATGAGTGTGAAATTAAAATTTGGTACAATAACCCCTTTTGGTTACCTTTTGAAAGGGTTATTATTTATTAAGGAAGCGTGGAAGACACGCACCAATGGTACGGAGACAGAACCTTTGTTTTTATTTTAATTTTTTTGACTTGACACTGATGTTTTGTCCCTCTGCCTTTGTGCTTTGTCTTTTTTCAATTCAGTTACTTTTTTTTGGCTCCATTCATATTTTATTATTCACACGTTGGAAACCAACATCGTTCCAGCCATGGGTTATAATTTGCATATATAATTCTCTTTAAGAAAACAAAAACTACTCTCCTTATCTTTTATATTTGTATTAAATATCTTTTTATTTCCCGTGTTTAACTAAAATTCAAAGTTCAAGTAGAATTTAAAATTAGTCTTTTTAAAAATTTTGACTAATTTAATTCTTTATTTTAAAAATGTGTAAATTTAATTTTTTTAATTAAATTTGATTAAATTTATCTGACGTTTCAAACGCATCTCATGATAATATTTGAATTGTTTACATCGTTTGATATATTTTTTCTTCAATGTTAACTCAAATATTATCATAAAATGTGTTTAAAATGTAAATTAACAAAATTTGATAAAAATGACTAAATTTATGTATTTCTAAAAATAAATGACTAAATTGATATAAAATTTTAAAGAGAGACTAATTTCAAAATTTATTAAAACTTGAGAGACAAAAAACATACTTAACCTTTTATATTTTGTTTTATTTTCTTAAAATTATTTCTATAATTTTATATCCTATTTATTTTTTATTGTAAGTTAATAATTTATTAATTTATCATATATCTTTATCTATATATATATATATATATATAATTCAATCTGTTTATATTTTATAATTTTAATTTTATGGTTATAATATAATTATTTGTTAAATTTTTAAAAGCTAAAAGTTAAAAATAATTTTTATAAAATTGTTCATCTTCTCTTTTTTTTTTTATTTATTGACAGTTATTTTTTTATTTATTTTTTCTTCATTTATTTCATTTTGTTTTTAAGAAATATAATTTTATTTTATATATTATTGTTAATAACATTATAATATCACTATCTACTAATATAATATCATGCATATTTAAAAAGTATATATATTAAGAAGGTAAATACATAGACATAAAGTATATGTGTTTACTACGTTAGTTATAATATAATGTTATTACTAATGATTTAATTCAGTTAGTAATGTTGTTTTTATATTTAAGTTTAGTATTTATTCTAGTTTTATATTTTTTTAAAATATTTGTTAAACAAAATTAATTTTGACCTTTTTGATAAATTAATGTCACATTAAATTTATATATATATATATATATATATATATATATATATATATATATATATATATATATTTGGAATGTATCATATGTCAGATTCAAAAATTTTGAAAGATTGAAAATGACAAAACCCTTGACAAATGACACATTTAAAATATTATTAACGGTAAGTATGACTGAATAACTAAATTAACTTTGTTTAAAACATTAAAATTCAATGAAGTTAAAAAAACCTAGAAATGAAATTATTAAAAGTGGTTATTTTTAAGAAAAAATGAAACTAAGTTGACAAGATAAAAAGAGTTGTATATTAACCCTATTTTCTATCATTTTCATGAGCATACAATTTGGTACTAGTCCATTCCAATAAGTTGGTGTTGTTATGTATGTCTGATTCTCTGAACTTCAGCACTCAATATTAATTAATTATTAATACGAATGTTAATGTTAATTATTAATAGAATTAGAATGGTAATAGGGTTGATGATTGATTGGAATTTGGAGAAAATGAAATTGGGAATGTCTAAGAATTGCTCTTTCTTCCAACAACTTTCCCATCATGTCTGTGAAATGCATTCCACGTGCCTTTCCACCAAAACTATGTCACTCATCACATGAATTTTTCACAATGTCCATCTTCCTTTTTATTTTTTTCATTTCCATAAATAAATTAAGATGCTATCTTCAGTGAATTCTTAGCTGGTTTTCATTTTTTCTTTTTTATATTTCTTGTCCCCTAACCTTTTTCTCTTCATAAATTCCTCCCCTGTTTTTCCAAAACAGAACCTGGTTTTCATTCTCCAAACTCCATTCTTATTCACATTAATCATAAAAAAATCTTAAATCAATCCCAGGTATTAATTCAGATTTTAGTTATTTTTCGAACAGACATAACACTAGTAAGATACAATCTTAAACTTTAATTTATACGAGATTTTAATAAAAATTCTTAATCAATAGAGATTCTTTGTTTTGTCTAACAAGACATGTTCGTCTAAATCTCCTATAATAAGACTTTTGCTATAATTACTATATCGTATTTGTATGAGTATGATGAACTGATTTTAATATTATTAATTAGTTTATTGCGAGAGATTTATTAAAAAAACACAACACCAATAGAACATATATTTAAAATATATAAGATATTAACATCATCTTTATCTCATTTTTTTGTTGTTGTAAATTTAAAAAAAAAAACATATCATACTGAGATAAAAGCTTAAACTATACCATAAATTGAGATAAAAGCTTAAACTATACCATAAATTGACACTGTTTTCAATTCATAATTTTTAATAAAAAAATGATATTTTAATCTTTTTTAATCTATTTTTAATTCAGTATTGTAATCATTGTTAGATCATTTATTTTAATTCTTTTTAGTAATGTGATATTATAATTTAATAATGATTAAAGTATTGAGTTAAAAATGAATAAAAAAAAATGAATTAAAATATCATTGTCCTAATTAATATAATGAATAATGAATTGATCAAATAAGACACGGTACAATAAAACATAAACCTAAGACATCTTGATATCAATTCTAATCTAAAACTTAAAAATAATATGTTTGTAGACAGTTTTTTATTATATATTATTTCAATTTTTTATCTCTATATTTAATATGAAATAAATTCTCTTAAAAAAAATAATGCCATACAGAAATATTGTGCATGAGAAAAACATAAATTAAGAATGACTGGTATTTTTTGTTTTAATCTTGATCACTGCTGGCAACTGAAATCAAAGATAATCATTTGAGAAACAAAGTAGGTGATGCTCCAAACAAGACAAACAACATCTGATAAAAGAAAAAAAAAAATTGAGTTAAAAGAAATAATAGTAATAATGAGAGTACTTAATAGCTTTTAGAAACACAGGTGGTGCAGGTGCAGGACAACAGAAGAAGAGAACAGAACAAAACAGAGAACATAGGTTGGAGAAGTATAGTATAAAGTATAAAGTAGAAACACTGTTTGTTTTCCCTAGGTTATGTTCTATCAGTGGTATAATAGTACACACCTTTTTCCATTTTCACAACCACAACCCTCACTCACTCACTTTCCCTAGGATGCCCCAACACAACCCAACCCAACCCAGTTCACTTTTTCAGTGTCACAAACATTTTTTTTTTTCAATTTTCAATATCTAAATTTGTTAAAGCCACCCAACGTGTCCCTTATCTTTCGGCATTAATCTTAAAAAACTGGTTCCACTGTTCCCAGTTCCTTCTCATAATAACACTTACTATGCATTGTTTAACAAGTAGCACTGAAGTTGCAGGTAGCTAGGTAGGACCAACCAAACAAACCCAAAGGGATATATACTAACGTACGCCACAGGGACCGTTAGCTGTGCGGCGCCAATATTCGTTGGTGCTCTCTCTCTCTCTCTCTCTCTCTCTCTCTCTCTTTTTCTGTGTCTTTTTTTTCTTTCTTTCCTTTGATATTTTTTTAACTCTTCTTAACTTGTTATAACCCAACAACACAAACCCAACCTTTTTTGAACTCACAGCACAGCCACTGATCCTACTCTTTGTCTCTCTCAAAAATGGATAATGGGTGTTTCTCTTCCCCTCGACGTGATTTCCCTGCTGGTCTGCGAGTTCTTGTTGTGGATGATGATCCTACGTGGCTCAAGATCCTTGAGAAGATGCTCAAGAAGTGCAATTATGAAGGTTGGTTTTGTTTGGTCATCACATGAGTGCTTCCTTTTTTCTTTTTTGCACACTGCCACTTTTGTTGTGTGCCAAGTTACCACTATTGGTTAATTTCATGTACTTAAGATCTATAATTGATGTAAAGTTTCCAGGTTTTGATTTAATTCTTTTTAAGCTTTAGTGTGTGGTGGATCAGTTTCTGAGGAATGTGCTCGCTTTTTTTATTGCAAAAAAAAAAATGAAACAAAATTTCTTTTGTTAAGGTTGTGAACTGATGATGGCACTCAAATAGTTAGTGGTAATTACTCATAATTTTGCATGCATATTTTTTTAAATTTTGGGTTGATTTTGGATTTTACTTGGTAAACTGATCTTTCAATTCTTTAAAGGATGGTCCTTTTCATTTTCCAAGAAGCAAAAACTTGAATTGCAGAAAAGTTCAGATTGTGAAGTTATTATTAGAGGGGGCATGTTGTAGATTAGCTCGGGTTCTATCTACTGTGTTGCCATGTCTGTTAATATTAAAACATTTAGAGAGGGGCATAAAGAAGTTCTCTTGTCGAATTTGATTCTTCATAATCTAAATTTACTGTCGTCTGGCATTGTTTATTTTTGGTATCTTTGGAGCTATAATATGCCATGTTGGTAATCCCACACTTTCTCATCCATTGATAACATGCACTAGTTAAAATATTAATGAGAAGATGGTTGGTGCATTAGCAGTAGCATGTTGGATTAGTTTATTTAAAAATATATCTGATAACTGAATTAAATCTGAATAAATTAAACCGTACATGTTCTGTGAGGTTTTTTATATGAGATCTTAGTTTATGGCTACAACTCTCTTGGATTGAGCTTTTGTCCCTGGTAGGTTTTAAGAAATTGTTGTCATAAATGGAAGGTAGAGAGTTTAGTGCTTATATAGTTTCATGAGGCAAATAAAAACACCAACTAAAGCAAAAACCCGAATTATTGAGACTATGATTGCAATAAGAACAGATAACATATGAAGAGACATCTCTGAATGATAGTGTGAATGTCATAGGTAGTAGTAAGAGGTTGTGTCTAACAGGTTGTGGTCTTCACATCATGCAACACTGATCATTAAGTTGGGTAATTCGAGAAATATTTGTATAACAACAGACTTTCAAAGCTTTTTTGTTATGTCACCATTTATACTGTTTATAATTCCCCTATCTATGTTTCTCTGTCTTTTTCTTCTGCCTTTCTGTTCATATCAGTGAGATTTTATAGAAGTAGCAAATTTTGAAAAGCAAACACACATTATTCTGATTCTCTTTCTTCTTTTGATTCAGTGACTACATGCTGTTTAGCAAGGCATGCTCTAAACTTGCTTCGTGAAAGGAAGGATGGATATGATATAGTGATCAGCGATGTAAACATGCCTGACATGGATGGTTTTAAACTTCTTGAGCATGTTGGGCTTGAGATGGATCTTCCTGTGATTAGTCAGTTCTCTATCAATAATATATTCAAGTTTTTCGTTATATGATATCATTGTAATCCTTTGATCACATTGATTGAAACTCCACGCTCTGACAAGTCACACTTTGCAATACTGTTCAGTGATGTCTGTGGATGGGGAAACAAGCAGGGTCATGAAAGGTGTTCAACATGGAGCATGTGATTATCTCCTTAAGCCTATAAGGATGAAAGAACTGCGAAATATATGGCAGCATGTCTTTAGAAAAAGGATACACGAGGCAAAAGAGTTTGAAAGCTTTGAGAGTTTTGAGAGCATGATGAGAAATGGATCAGAGCTATCAGATGAGGGGAACTTGTTTGCTGTAGAAGATGTGACCTCAACAAAGAAAAGAAAAGATGCAGATAACAAACACGATGACAAAGAATGTATGGATCCATCATCTACCAAGAAAGCTAGAGTAGTATGGTCTGTAGATCTTCATCAGAAGTTTGTTAAAGCTGTGAATCAGATTGGATTTGATAGTAAGTTTCTTCTCAAGGTTCTGTATAAAAGTGTTGTTTGGAATCGTCACTGTGGCTTCTATAAATCTTGTTGATATGCATAACCTAGCATATCCTTGATGAATTGAAGTGTGACTGCCAGTTATAATCTTTTGTGAATGTAGTCATCTTATATCTTCCATCCAAAAACTATTTGTAACAAATAATTTCTGTTTGGCAGAAGTTGGGCCGAAGAAAATACTGGATCTGATGAATGTTCCATGGCTGACTAGAGAGAATGTTGCCAGCCATTTGCAGGTGATGCTGTAATTTCACTCCTTCATTGTTACCCCTAGATTATTGAGAAAGAAACATGTATAGAGTCTTTCACTCATGTATTCTTTTTGGTAGACTTAGAATCATAACAAAACTTCACTTTGATACTATAGAGTGTGAGTAAATTACCTCCAAACATAGGTCCTGTACAAATGTTTCTCAGAAACATTACAACTTGGATGCAGATTCTCTCGTAAATTCAAGAAAATGTGTATGTTTGTGTAATGTTCCATGAGTTTGAAGTTTGAAACTCAGGTTCCTGATAAGAAATTTTCTTGTGCAGAAATACCGGCTTTATTTGATTAGGATTCAGAAAGAAAACGATCGAAGATCTTCCTCGAGTGGTATGAAGCATTCAGATTTTCCTTCAAAAGATCTGGGAAGTTTTGGATTTCAAAACCCAGTAAACAAGCAACAGAATGATGTTTCAACTGACAGCTACAATTATTCGGATGGATCATTACAGCTTCCGACCGTGGAAAATAAAAGTCATGAAGGTGATAAGGGATCTGTTTCACAGTTCACCATAGCAAAAAAAGGAAGGCCTTTGACTGGTAACGTTTCCGATTCAAATATGAGAGAGAGTTCAAGAGTTGGCCTCAATCAAACTTTTGCCCAGTCAGAAGGAAACCATGCAGTGTTTGATTGCTCCATGCCAACACAGTACTCTTGGACTGAAGTTCCACCCATGCAACTCAAAGAAGAACACAAGTCACTTGTTCATTTGAAAGATAGCTTCAATCAGATGCCATTACACGGTAAGCAGCATCACATCCAAGTTGATCAATCACAGTCAGTTGCTTCAATTAGTTCAGCTCCCTCTATAACGGAGGAAGAGGTTCCTGCTTGTATAGAAGCAAAACCTTTGTTTTCAGATTTCAAGAATGATCAATCCAGTTCTGTGAATTCAATAGGGAATGCAGTTGACACCTTTCCAATTCAACCAGGAAGTCTTGTTATGAATGCTCAATCTTTAGAACCCATTTCAACTACAAATTCAGGATTGAAAACACATGGATATAATAACCTCAGTTGCATTTCTGATCTGGAAATTTACCAAAGAAACCTTCTTTTGGGAGGCGAGGCAGCTTCTGCACCTTTGGATGAGGACTTGCATTTCCAGTGGCTACAAGGTGAATGTTATAATATGAACTTTGGTCTGCAGAATATAGGAATGCCAGAATATTATGATCCAGGACTTATACCAGAAGCTCCAATTCACTTATATGATTCAGGCGATTACTCGGTTATAGATCAAGGTCTGTTCATAGCATGAACTGCTTTGCCTTTCCTCCTGCATCTTCAACAAAAATCAAAATGCAATCATGAAAGGACAATTTATGTTTCTTGTAGCTAACTACGTCTTTGTTGAAGAATTTCAATCTCAACGGTTGGGGTATTCTTTTTCCGATCATAGAGGATTTGGATATATTGCAGTATGTATAAAAACGAATGCTGACAAGTATTGAGGTTACTTAATAAGCTTGCTTCCACCTAATTTTAGCCTTCCTTAAGGTAAAAATAGATAAATGTCAACCTGCATTATTTGACAAATGTCTCTGAAAACATTATTACTGAATGAATGAATTTGAGTTTTACTAAAATAAAATGGACTCAAATTATTTAGTAAGTCTCAAATAAAATTTAACAACAATAACATAGTCAAAAGAATGTGTATAGAAGATGTCAACATGTTTTTAAAAAAAAATGTGTGAAACAGGAGTAGTTCAACCGCATATTGTAGTGTAAAATGTAAATAACAGATTACCTCGCATGGAAAGTCTCGCCTCTTGTGAACTTTCGCCATGTACTTTTTTATATGTTAATCATATGCTAGTGCTGGCTGAAAATTTGGAGCCGCGCGCATCGATCACTGGAACTAACTTTAAAGTGATTGGTTAGAAGAATGGTTTTAGAACCAAGCAAGCTTAAAGTGATTTCTGAACATTGTTTTGGAAAAATTGAATAAGTCTTTCCTTCTTAGTTGGAAGTACTACCTTTTGGTTTATGGGGTCAAAAGATGAAAAAGGGCAACGCCGCACATTCACCAACCACACTCTTTTTCATGTACGGGGATTAAAATTCCTCAAACGCAAGTTCACAGAAAAAATATTTCCATGTCCTCAAAATTAATATTTGAATGGTTTGTAACAAAGTGACGAATCACAGTTATGTGAAACTAAAGGTAATACATGTCCTACAATTTACCTTGATGTATAGCCTAAACCTATTTCACAAACTTGGTTATCTCCAATATCAAAATTTAATGTAGACTAGATATAACTACAACAGAAAAAAAAAAAAAAACTACAAAATTTTCCATCGAAATGTGAAAACACATCGGGACATGATCTCTCCTAATTATCCTATTACAAGTAAACTACAATCACTGTTTAACGATATGAACATGAGGCTGAAAGAATATAAGCGGCTTGTTTCAGTTTCTTTCACAGATTTTTCTTGAAGTCACAGGCTCGGCCAGGTACTTCTTTTCTTGCTAATGCTGAATGTTTGGTGAAGCATTTTCTCTTGTGGTACTAGATAATGAATTTACTGGTCTTGTAGTTCGGTTAATTTTTTCAGTAGTAGGTTTGGAATTGTTTGTGCTGATAGGGGGCTTCGATGCATTTCCTAAGCTTTTGTCCTGGACTGTGCTAGAACTAGAACTTGCTTTCCTCACAAGTTTTGGTGACCGGGGCAGTGTAGGTGAGGTCTGAAAGGAATAACAAGTAAATAACATTATTATATATTACAAGTTGAACGCATCACCCAGAATAAAAAAATTGCAAGTACGATATTATAAATCACAAGTTGAAAGCATCTCCAGGTAGGGAAAAATGAACCGACAGATATTGATGGTTGATAGATTTTGTGGGATGGTCATAAAGAATTTGCAAGGTGAACAGAACTGATTGACAAGCAACATCCTCTAGAATATAAATCAAAAAGCCACAAACAAGGACTTGTGGCTAAGCCACTAAAAAAAGCATCCAGATGGATCGACAAAAGGGCATTTATGGCTGCTGTCATCTAGCATTTAGACAATGGTTATTTTCAACATCAGAAGTAATAAGCAAATATACCTTTCTAATCCGGTTACTTGGGGAACGCGATCCACCAATCTTGTCCTCATTTTGTTTGGAAAGAGAAGCACTGCTCTGCCCCAGCTTCTTGTGATCAAGCACTGTTTTACCCTGCATCAACGTCAAATTAAAGATGTTGAATAACCTTTTTACTGAGTAATAAAGAGCAGTTGAAAACGAATTACGAAGCCACGTCTTGACTATTGAATCCTTTATTCCTAAATCGAAGTGCCACTCAGGGCAATCAGCACAAAAAAGAAAAAGGAACATACATTTATGCATTTATTGCCTATATATCAGATCCAATTCCGTGATTCCAGCTATACGACATTTTTCCTACAGTTATTGCCTCTACGGGCCATTGATAGTTTTTTGCTTATAAACAAGGTAAATCATGTGCAAAGATAGAACCATTATTATAAAATTATTCACCTTGAGAGTCCTTTGCAACTTCACTTTCTCTTCTTCCTTGGATTTAGTTTCATCCATCCTCTGCAAGAACTGAAATAAGAAAATGCGAAAGCCAGTAAGACCTATAGCTCATCCATAAATTTCACAATTAATTTGAGAGACGAGGAAAATAACTTGCCTCTCTGCGTTTAACTGCTCTTTCTTCACTTCTGAATTTAAAAGGCAAAGATACGGTAGCTGATTGGAGATTGCTTTTGTTGGTGCTTGAAGATTTCAGGAAGCTGTTCGCGCATTTATGCAATAACACAAAGAAAGCGGCGTTAATGAGAGCACATTATTTTATGCATGTTTAAACTTCTGATTTTCAATTTCAAATACTGAAAGAGTGCTTCTCAGAAAAGTTGTAGCTCCTATTCGGAGCAGCAAACAGATGTTTATTTTATGTAGATTAACAAAGCAATAACAACTATTTAAAATGTTCTTACCCAAAAGAAATGGAGGAGGAAGGTTTTGCATTCACTGTAACACCTCCAGATACAGACTTGTTAAGTAGTCTTTCGGTCCTGACATAGAAAAATATGATCATGTCAATGAAAATTTCTAAGATGCACACAACTGAAACCATAGCTCACAAGGAAGATATTTGAACATTCATAACCTAAAAATGGAAGACATAAAAGACAAAATACCTTCCACTCTGAGAAAGGAGATTGGCAGAACCTTGATCTTGCAAACCACGAGATGCCTAAAGAAGGGGGAAAAATCTTTAGCAACCAGAGTACCATTTCAAATGTTGTGTATTTACTCAGAAAACCACTGATGCTATGTAGGTACAAGAAAAAGGTGGATAAGTTAATACCTCAGTGGATGCCCGCATTGCCAATGGATTGTTTTTGGGCAAATTAGAATGAACTTTTTTAATTATGTTCTGGTCAAACACTGAAGCTGTTTTACTTGTTTCAGCTGCACCAGAAGGCAGATTGATTGACATATGGAGTGACCTCGAGGTTGGAATCTTTCCCACTGAGTTTCCGACAGATTTTATAACTTTCGCAATAAAGTTTGTTCCATTTCTGGGTTTAGTAGCTGCAGTAGCTGTGTTGTTTGGCATAACAGCACCCGATGGGAGATTGATTGACATTTTAAGTAATGGTGAACCTATTCGTTTCTTCTCAACCATGCCTCCAACAGACTTCTTATTTGTTGAAAAAGTGCTTAGACCATTTCTGGACTGTATAGCTGCAGCAGCTCTTTTGCGTGTTTCACCAGTACCAGATGAAAGATTGATTGACGAGTGGACTGAGTGCACAGTGAGTTTATTCTTCTCAACAAAGTCTCCAACAGACTTCTTGCCTTTCGGACCACTGTTTATTCCACTTCTGGATGATACAGAAGCAGCAGCAACCTTCCTTTCATCAAGAGGAAAACATTTGGAAGACACGGTTTTGGTAGATAATTCTGGAGAAGAATTTGCTTCTCTTTTTCCTTCGGGACCAGCAGCACCCTGCGGCATCAGAATGATAAATGTGCCGGACATCACAGTTAGAAATTTACTCATCAGAAGACACAAAAAGGAATCAAATCTAAACAAAGAAGGAAAGCATAAATTACATGTTCAAGCATCTTCTCTTCCACAGGGCCAGTATTTGTATTGTCTTCAACATGATCAAACTGGTTAGAATTATCCATGGTTGTGAAACTTCCCAAATTAATATTTGCATTAACGAGAGGATGTGCCACGTCCACTACTACTCCTTCTACATTGGAAATGTCTAAATCACTTTGTCCGGCATCACATTTTCGTTGGTCTCCATCGGCACATTCAACAACTTGGCAATTCACAGTTTCTTCATCCGGCTGTTCATTGGCGGCAACAACGTGTTGCACACTTGAACTCGTTTCAGAAGATGAATCGGCATGGTTTCTTTGCTGAGCTTCCAACTCAAAAGTTCCATTAGCCTGAAGATTTGCATTTGCTTCTTGGATCAATGCAGCTGCTCTCTCCGCAGCCTTTCTCTTGTAATGAGCCTCAAAGTAGGCTTTCTTCGCGGCCACAGAACCCGGCTTGGAATATCTCTCAGCTTCTTCAACATAGCGATTTTGAGTGAATGTTGACCATTTCTCCCAATCCAAGTTTTCTGTCATAAACCTCCCAAAAGAGATAGATTCTCCAAGCGCAGGGATAGGGTTACCCTAAAATCAAAAAACAAAACAATAAACACCAATATACATTTCACAGGTCACCAAACTCAACAACACATCACAGGAAACTGCAAAATCGTAATATTGATACAAATTGTATCCACAACAGAACAATAGCAATGGTGAATTTACCATTGACGTCGAAAACCATGGGTGGTCCGTTTCCTCGAGAAAAACAACGTGAGACTGAATAAAAGAAATTTTTAGAACTTCAGCAAAGGAAGCCATAAACGGATTATTGGAATGAAATTTTTTTGAGAATGCGATAAGTTCCCGAGTTCAGTCTACGGTGCAATTATACAAACGCTTTAACAGCACAGTTAAATTGCACCATAAAACGTAATGCTAAAATCCAAATTCGAAACGAAAAAGGAGTTGCAGACACTCCAACCTCTCAACAACGAAAACCAAAACCAAACATACTCACACCACCATTATCAACAACAACAGCCACAACAAAAAAAAAAAAAAAAAAAAAAAAAAAACAGAAACATGCGAAAGTTTATTTTACGAAACAAAAACTCACCTCGTAACGAGTGTCGGCGGGACTGGAGAAGGATCGAACGAGACATGCCGATGGTTCACCCATAACGAAAAACAAAGCCCTCACTCAACAACAACAACAACAGCAACAACAACAAATAAAATAAAACTATGCCTCTTCTCTTTCTTTTTCTATCTCTATAACTACATTCAGAGAGTGAAAAAATCCAAAGTGTGTTGCTTCACAAATTAATGTGAATCAGAGATTAAACGGTCCAATAAATATAATTTCTGAATTGCATGTGGTGAGAAAGAAATGGAACCTCCTTTTTCTTCGAGTAACGTTGAGGTTTGGACACGACGTTGATACTACTGGATTCTTCTGCCCTAATATATTATTGTTTAACTTAGGAACCTTTTATTTCAATTTTATTTCAGAGTGGGTCCCACTGTTTATTTGCCCCACAATTTTTGCGTTGCATTATTTTGCTAATCTTCTTTCCCCTAACGTCTACTTTTCTTAATTTTTGTTTTATTCTTCAGTTTTGCCCGTTAGATCTTCTTTTTCCTCTTTTATTAACATTCCATTTTTTTCCAAATTGAATAATTAATTAAGTGTGTGTTTTAGATGAATCCAACAATTATTTCTCTCCCAGTTTTTTCACATATTGAAAACAAAGTATAATTTATTTTTCAACTGAGTTATAATAGACAGCTAATACTTATAATATGTTATATGTTTTTCATGTATTATTATTTTTTAATTATAAAAACTTAGATATGATAAGTAATTTTTTTTCTAAAAAAAACAAAGAATTAACTATATTGTTGGTCCAAAAATAATCAGGACCCTAAAAAATAATCCATAATAGCTTGTAAAAGGATGTTTGTTTTTGTTAAAATTAGTAAAATTTTAATTATAATTTGAATTTGGAAAAAAAATATAGAAGTGGGGACAAATCTAACGGACATTTATTTTATGTAATTATGATTGTTCCATCCATACCGACCCAACAACGTGTTCTAAAGTTTTGAAGACAATGGTAACTAATTAATTATATTTCTCATTGTAATATTTAATGTCTTTTATCTACAAAATATTTAATGTCGTTACTTATAAGTATGATTTTATTGTTTTAAATAAAAAAAAAAAAAAAGACTATTGGTTTCTTTTCTTTTAAGATCACTAACATCACATAGTGATAGAGGTTTTGATGCTATAGATAAAGTCATAGATTCTAACTATAATGTCATTATTATATTAAAAATATTATCTTCTAAGAAATTACTAATAAAGTTGTTTTACAATAATAATCCATGACCATTTTTCATCACAAGTACTTATTATTATTTATATTTAGCACATTATATATTAACTGATATTAATTTCTTTCCCTAAATGTCAGAAAATATATGAAGTGGTCCATTTTTAATTTGTTAACACAATAAGGTTTTATTATGTACATTTTCTTTTCTTTTATGGCACTTTAATTTTTTTTTTTCAAATACTTTTTGAGAAGAAATTCAAATTATGGACATTTTCAATCCTTTCATATTGAGACCCCATAATGAATAAGTGAAAATCATAATTATTATGTAATATTTAATGTTTTTTTAGTTACTTTTATTGTTACGGTTTAAGAAAAAATAACTACAAAAATAAATTTCAAAGGTTATGATAAATACAGCACTGTGTATATTTACATTATATTAATGTATGCATTTAAACAAAGTGAATATAATTATATTCTATTAATGTGTATATTTATTTTTTTCCATTAATGATGGATGTATTATTAAAAAAATTAGGGTGTAACTTTGGATGGCAACGGGGCGGGGCGGGGACGGGTTTCGCTATCCCATACCCATTCCCGCATAAAAAATTCATCCCCATCCCCATACCCAAACCCAACGGGTATCAAACTTTTTTCTCATCCCCATCCCCACCGGGTAACGGGTATAATCTCGTACCCATACCCGTACCCGTGTTCTAACTACTTCAATATTAACTTTTATAAAAGAAAAAAAATTATGATAAAGAAAACATAATATTATGAAATATTCAACATTAGGAGAATTTTCTTCGATGCCAAATACCTTAAAATAAATTATAATTGTTTACATTTTATATTAGAATACCAAATAAAATTTAAAATTTCATGTGAACCAAAACATTTATTAAATTTGTAAACTACAACATTGATGAACTTAGTTGATAAAATTAAAAAATATTTCAAAAAAATATAAAAGGAAAACAAATATTCAAATTAAAATATATTTTAAATGTTTGTTTACTTCAATTTTTTAAATTCTAATGAATCTCTTTTTTATACACTAATAAAAGTTATAATATATCACTTGATCAAAATGACACAAAGAACAAATAATAAAAGGAAAAAAATATTCAAATTAAAATATATTTTAAATATTTGTTTACTTCAATTTTTTAAATTATAATGAATCTCTTTTTTATACACTAATAAAAAGTTATAATAGATCACTTGATCAAAATGACACAAAGAATAAATAATAAACATAATAATAAAATTTTGACATAGATTTTGTATCTTTTGAACTTCAATATATGTTGGATAGTGACAAAAAAATATTCATAGAAATTACATTAAATTTTTATATTGTAGTAAATAAAAGTTATTTATACAATTAAAGTGAAAAAAATTACAGTATGATTAATAGTGAGTTATAAAATAACAAATAATTAGATAGAATATATCGAAATATTATTCTACATGATGAAAATAAACAATAAATAAAAATATTAAAAGACTAACAAATGTGTGTTTTAGAAATAATTTGAGAGACTATCGAAAGAAATCGCACAAAGGAAATCAAATGTATAATTAAGGTATGATAAAATGAAAAAAAATAACTTAGAGAACTAATTATTAAATTATGTTTGAAGTGGTTAAAAATAAATAGAAATATCATTAGTGACCAAAAAATTTGTCATTAAATTACAAATAAATTAGTAATTAAATTGGTCACTAAATCAAGTACCGATTCGATCATTGAATTAGTCACTAATTTAGACAATAAATCAACTACTACCACCAATGATGAAAAATAGTGACTGATATGGATTACTGACTAAATCAGTTACCATTTCATGTTTTTCTTGTAGTGAATTATCATATACTATTCCTAAATATCATTATATATATATATATATATATATATATATATATATATATATAATTGTAACCACTTCAAACAGAATTTAAAGTGAAAAAATTACATTATGATTAATAATGAGTTATAAAATAAAAAATAATATAGAATATATCGAAATATTATTCCACATGATGAAAATAAAAATAATAAATAAAAATATTAAAAAACTAACAAATGTGTGTTTTAGAAATAATTTGAGAGACTATCGAAAAAAATCACACAAAGGAAATCAAATGTATAACTAAGGTATGATAAGACAAAAAATATCTTAGAGAACTAAGAAAACTTTTCAAATATCAACATATATACTTAATGGTTGAAAAATAACGAAAATTATTTTAATGAAACAAAAGAGTTCTTCAAATTAAACAAAAATTAATAATAATAATAAGTAAAGAATTTTTTTTATATTACCTTAAATTGAGAGTATAAACATTCTCATGTGAAAGGAAAATTTATAATAAATAAAAATATTAAAAAATAATATAAATATTCAAATGTGAGGCATAATTTTTTTTTATTAACATACATCATTTTAACATAATTACATAAAGGTTATGATAAGATAAAAAATATATTGGAGATGAGAATGAGTATAATGACAAATGAAATAATTAAAAGAAAAAAAAAATATATATATATAGGGGTTAGTTGATTAATTGTGAATATTTTAATAATTTAAACGAGAATGAAGATATGGCGGGGACGGGTATTATGGCGGGTATATGTACATCCCCATACCCATCCCCATACCCAACTGAAAAAGTCGGGGATTTCCCATACCCATACCTATACCCAGTCAAAACGGGGACGGGTTCGGGCAATACCCACGAGGACGGGTTTATTTGCCATCTCTAGGTGTAAGATAATATACAACTCTTTTTATATTTAGGAGTTTAGGAAAACTTTAAAAGTTCAGTAATTTGAAAATTCAAGAAAACGATAAGAAAGAAAGATAATAAAAGAAAAAAAATTAATTAACCAATAAAAATAGATCAATTATTAAGTTTGTAGTTATTTTTTGTGTCTAATAACAATTAGAAATATAAAACTAGCTTAATTAAATTTTAATTATATAAAAAGTTTGAGTATATTGATTAAGTTTTTATTAGATATTTTTGATATATTGAGTATTTATGATTTTATATTTATTAATTGAGTTTTTATATAACTTAAATAATATGAAAGAAACAATTTTAAGTATTCAATTAATAAATATAAAACTTTTAAGTATTCAAAATATTAAATAAATTTAGCACAGACTAGATTAATAATAATATCAAAATTCTTAAACAAATATCTATTTTTTATTATTTTATGATCGTTCTAATATTTGTAAACTTCACTTGAAAATTATACGTGAAAACTAGAAAAAAATTAAGAGAATTAAAAATAAAATCAGATATAATTAATAAATATATTAAAGTCAATGATAAAATTTTTAAGAAAATTAGAAAGAAAAAAAAAACACTCTACAAAAACTACACACGGGAACGTACTATATTAAATATGTCAAAGTGAATCATAACTCATGACTTAACCCGGCCTACTACAAGTTCGGGCTGAGTTGGATGATTTTTTTTTTACAAAGTTCAATATAAATTAATTTTTGTCTTGGCCCATTAAAAATCTGACTCATCTTTGTTGAACCTGTAGTGAATTGGGTTGGCTCATCAACCCACCCGCAAATAAAAAAGTCAGACAAATTTTTTGTATTTGGATTGTGTTTGATTGTTGCTTTTTTAACCAACATATTAGATTAACAAATAAAAACATAATATTTTTGTGATTTTAGTTTGTATTTGGAGTTGAACATTATTTTAAATTGTATTTGAATTATATTAAAGTTTATTTATATTTTACTCATAATTAAAATTTAATATTCTAGAAACAAAAGAAAAAAAAGAGTTATTTTTCGCTAAATAATCGGTCTATAATGAATCAACCTGGATCATCAATTTTAAAAATTATATAATATATTATCTTTAATAAGTCGACTTAAATTAATTTTGGTTGACCAATCATAACAATAAATAAATAATTTTACAAATTTTGTCATACTTATTTATCAGCGCAACTAAATTAACTAAACTAATGATCAAAATTATTCCATAGTTTACATTATTGTGTTCCTATTCAATAAAAAATTATTTAAAGGAGAAATGCCTCTAAATACTATCCTTTTAAAAAATATATGGTTAGAGTTAATTAATAAATTAATTCAATTAAATATAATGATAAATTTAAATATAAGTTAATAAAATATTAAAAACTATTGATTATCATAAAAAATAGAATAAAAAATAAATAACTATCAGTTATTATAACAAATAAAATAAAATTAAAAATAAATAATTTGTCTTCGACTATAAAAATTTATGACTCAGAAAAGATTGTAAGAAAAGAAAGAAAAAAAAAATTAAATATAATTTTGGTTCCTAAATTAATAGTTTTCAAAATTATAAACCAAATTAATCCTTATAAATTTAAATATTTAAATCAAATTTAATTTTTTAAGTTTATTTTAGATTTTAAAAATATTTATCGACTAATATTAATATTAAAATAAAAAATGATAACTAAATTCAAATATTAAACATAAAATAAATTTAATAAAATTTAATTATAAAAAATAAATTTATAGCGGTTAGTCAATCAAATTATGAAGACCGAATTTGATTAAAGTTGAAAAAAAAAAAAAAGACTAATTACGATCTAGAATAAAAGTTAAGGTGTATTGAGAGGATAGAGTGGCAAAATTAGAATAACTAACGTAGATATATCTACACAATTAACTGTTGTTGAAACCAGAATCTCTGTATGAAATGTGCAAAAGAAAACAAAAACAAAAACATGAATCATTGAACTTGGATATCTAGGATGTTGGAATAAGTGGTAGCTTTGGGAATGGCGATGTAGAGAACACCATCCTTAACCTCAGCCTTGATATTCTCAAACTGCACATTCTCCGGCAGAGCAATCCTACTGCTATACCTCCCATAACTCTTTGCAGACCATCCCTCTTCTTCTTCCTCTTCCTGTTCTTCCACCATCTCTTTCTTCTTCGCTTCCTTTTCTGCTTTAACCACAAGCATCTTTTCCTCCACCCACACTTTCACATCCTCTTTCTTCATCCCGGGCATGTCCAACCTCATCTTGTACTCACTCTCTCCCTCTTTCACTTCCCATGGTGCCCTTCCTCTTCTTCTGTACCCTCCCACACCCTCACTCGGTAACGGTGACGATGGCCACTCAAGTGTGCTGAATGCAAAAGGGTCCTCCACCATCCTCTCCATCGTCTCCATCATCTCTTGCATTGTCCTCGCCGTCGGAAACCTGTCCCACAACCCTGCTTTTTGTGCAATTTCACATGTTCATTCAACATGTACATGGTCACAAAAATCAGTGCTAGCTACAGAAACACAAGAAAAACAACAATTCTGATTATGGTGGAAGTTCACATCCATCGATTAGAAAAGACAATTTTTTACCTTACAAACTAGTCTTGTAAAGTTAAATTAAATTTAAAACGCATTTTTAACATGATATTAGAGTCAAATTAGAGTTATTCTAGCGAACTTTTTTAGATATTCTATTTCACTCGCTATCAGGCCGTTATCAGACCACCCACTAATTTTTAGTTTCACGTACGAAATAAATATACCTCGGCGTATGTAAAGGGGATGTGTTGGAAGTTCCACATCAACTATAGATAAGTCAATTTCATAATATATAAGTGAAATTCAAACCTCATTTTACAAGTCGGTTTTGTGAAGTTAAATTAAGTTTAAAATCCACTTCTAACATGATATCAGAACCAAGTTAAAACCTATTCTAACGAACTTTCTTAAACATTTTGTTCCACTCGCTATCGGAAACGGACCATCCACTAATTTTTAATCCCATGCACAAAATAAATATACCTCAACATGCGTAAGGAAATGTGTTAAAAGTTTCACATCAACAATACAATCGATTTTTCAAAGTTAAATTAGGTTTAAAACTCACGATTCGTATCAAAGTAATAAATAAATTTTTAATCTAACTCAATTCAATTCAGATCGAACTATCGAACTTCAAGTAACTTATAAGAATAATCAGATCGAACTTCAAGTAACTTATAAGAATAGGGATCGAGCAAGAATACCTATGGGTGCAGTAGGGGAAACTTTCTTTTTGGGAAGAGGATGGTGGTGGTGGTTCTTGTTGGGTTTTGGGATGTGGTCAAGCTTTTCTCTTGCGTCCCCCATCACCATGAACTTCACTGGCTTCAACTGGGTTGGTCTGGAGTGAAGAAGATACCTCGATGTGGGAACGTTAAGAGTCAGATTAGAAGACAAAGCGTGTGCCATTTGTGAAGAGTGTTGTGTTCTGTGTATTGAGAAAAATTAAGGTTGTTAATTTGATGAAGTGGTGGGAGTGTAGCGTGTGAATGTGGAGAAGGTAGGGTTTCTGTGAAATATATAGAATATAAGTTTGAAGAAGGAGGTTTGGAGAATTCTGGAAAACACGACATCATCATGGGTGGGTGGGGTCGTGAGAGATGAGTACTGAATCGGAACATCCTTTCGTTTTCCAGAATTTTCCAGAACCAGACATGTTACAGAGGATGGAACCTTTCAAGATTCGAACTTGTTGGATAAGCTTTTGACCACGTTTTCTGGTAAATGAGAGCCCTTCATGTTCCAAGTCCAATCTTAATCGCGGATTTCTTACGTGTCTGGTTACATTCGAATGGAGATAGCTCCTCAGAGTCACTGTCTTAACTGAAATTCACAATTATGAATCGAAATATTCAGTGAGAAAATTAGTGAGACTCGTATAATATGTAGTGGTGGTTATTCAAAGATGAGATTAAGAAATTCTGATTATTAATATACAGAAACATGAGATTCTCTTATTTCTCTGAATGAATCATTTTCAAGATATTAAAACTTCTTTTTTTAAATAACCGAAATGGAGAAAAAATATAAAACATAATGTCCTGATTAAACTTCATCTGATTCATCCCTTTAAAGAGTTAAATCGTGGAGTGCCACATAAGATTTATCCATAAATGAGGTACTTCAATTTCAAGTGACTTAATCGAATTCACATATTTTAGACCACAAACTGCAATGGCTGAATAAAAGTCCTTTCTCTTTTGTAGTATAAATTTCCAATAGCCATCAGAATCAGATTTACGAGGATTCATTTCTTACATTATTCCTTTGTAAGATTCAGAAGGTTTATTTCACAATAAATTAATCCATATTATAATTATTAGTGAAAACAGACGTTCATTTGTGTCATATTTTTATTGTAGACTACTAATTTAATTTTAAAAAACACTAAATTTAAAGAAATAACGATTTAAAAGAATAAAATGATAAAATAATTATTTTTATTTAAAAAATTTATCTCTTTATATAATAATATAGATAAATAAATCTTTAACAAAATGCTTCTATAATTTTTTATTTTACTAATTTACGCAATTTATCAGTAATTGCTTTTCTAAATTTAAATTATTTTTTAAAACTGCAATCTTAATATACCATTTTTAACTTATACATGTACATGTATTGTATGTTTCGCTTTAAATAACTTTTAACTTATTTTCATAAAATTTTCCTTAATTTAAATCTTACCTCTTTAACTTGATTTATATCCTTAAATCTCACCTCATTATTTAGCAGCAGGCATCAAATACATGATTTCACCATCCTTTTAACCAACGAAAAAGGCAAAATAATCTCATGTAAATGACTCGTTTTTTAAATTTAAGGTTAATCGCGCGTGAATATTATAGTACTTAACCTGAACCTTTTTTACATGCAAATTTAATTTGCATACACAGATGGGTAATACTATAGCCATAAACAAAAAGGCACGTTCATTATATCTGCATCGAGTTTCCAGAATTACAATTCCAGTATTGACAATGCAATATTGTTTTTTCATCAGAAGCTGACAGTGTAGTCTGAGAGAAATTTAAAGAATTTCCGTCAAAATGCAAAGATATTACAAACCCTAATTTGTACAACAGTTCCAGGAATCTCTCGAACTGATAACGGTACCATCACATACTCATCCTACATGTTATCTATTCCAAAGCATCATGGATTATAGCATACATGAGTGATCAGTATCGCAATGGTTGTATTCACTCTGCAAAACATGAAGTAATTTTTTGATGGTTACAGATCTAAGAACAAAACCTGGAGTAGCATTGTTGTGCACAGAAGTTTCCTCTCCAACCAATCCATAAACATAATTGAGCATTCTGAGCTCAAAAGGTCACGGGCTACTCATAACACTTTAAGCAAATCATTTCCAGCTATAGTTTCATCCTTTAACCCTGGCATTGGCAAAAAAATAATCTAAACCATCACAAATTTGCAAAAAATAAAACACTACCATGTCCATGTTAGTTGAATAATATTCATAGAAATGTATAGGATCAGATAAACTCCATTGAATATCCATATGGTAACATGAAGTGCAGGTCGATGTTGAAGAAAATAGGAAAAAATGATGAAATTCCCTAATAATAAAAAATTCAGAGTTTTTCTTCAGGCAATAAGATGTAAAACTCACTTGGTTTTTTCTTTTGTGTCTTCCTCTGACTCCTCCGCTGTAGTAGTGCCCAATGATGTTATCTTTCCAAAAGATTCCTTCGCGTCTCCGAAAAAGTCTTTCACTTTATCCAGGACGGTTTTTAGTTTATCTGGTGTAGGAAGCTTCAATTTGGATATGAAAAACAACAATATATTAGTGGGAAAATATCACAAATATTTTTTTGTAATGCCCGGATAAATAAATATATAATTTATGATATGGACTATTGTAAAGCTTCAAAATAATTTAAAATGTTCAAAGATTAAGAAAATTGCTATTTTCCTGCAAAATCAGAATTTCTTGATGTATTTGTAAAACACACATATCTAATGCCGTGGGGTTTAAAGTTCGGTGTGAAACTTCAAAATCATTATGATGACAACAAAGCACAACATGTCAAGAATGTTACCTCAATAACATCGGTGGTAGAAAGGGCAGCTCTTATGTTGGTATTCTCCTGCAAATTCATCATACAAAAAACTTTAAACAGAATGTGGGAATGGTCTTCTAACTTCCGCAATGCATCAATTTTAATGTTGGAAAGAGTGAAATTGGGGTTAAAACATTTATTTATAAAAGAAAGTGTAAGAGCATTACAACAAGTTTGTAGCCGTATCTGAAATCAGTAGCTGAACGCAATACACGGTATTGTTTGAATGCAGATTTCTGTACTTCCTTCTCATCCTTTGAAGAATTGAAGAAAAGCAATCAGCAGCAAAATCAGAACAACGAGAAATTAAAAAAGCACAGTCCAGTATAGTAATTAACGGTTACCCAAGATCTCCACTGTGTTCGTGAGAACTAACAAAGAGCTTATTTGGACATATGAAAGTAGCTTATGACCTAAACTATGAACACTTTATAATTTATTTCAATGGGATTTACAGTGAAATTTAACAAAATAAACTCTGTTTAGCTAATTTTAGCACTAGCAAGCTTCAGGATCATGCTTATCAGCCTATGAATGATAAATCCTTGTTGAATAGATACCCAAACGTGGCTATAAAGAACTCAATAAACATCAGTTGTTTAAGAACACATTACATTGATCTCACCACACTCAATTTTTTTCCATCTCACATAGACAATCCAAGCACTATTCATTTTTAAAATGACAACGGTTTATTCTATTGAGACAGAACATATTCCAATACCAGCATTATTCAGATTGCTATAAAAATTAAGTCTTTTCAAAAAGGGCATTTGGTCTAGTGGTATGATTCTCGCTTAGGGTGCGAGAGGTCCCGAGTTCAATTCTCGGAATGCCCCTTTTAATATATATTTTTTTGTCACAACAACACTTTTTTCATCAGCAAAAATAATTTACGAAATCTGAAAGAAAAAAAAAAAAAAAAAAACTTACTTTGTAGATAACAGCAGCGAGATTTCTGTCAAGGGTGTCTTTGTAGATATACTTGCCGAGAAAATTATCTTTAGCAGCAACCATGATTTTAGCGGTGGTGCCACCTGTTACAATGCTAAGAGGGTACCAAAGGTATACCTGCAATGCAATTAAGGGCAAAAATGGAATAAGAAACTTAAACATTGAATTTAATTAACACTAATAGCTGATTAAAGGAATGATTACGTTGGCCATGCGAATGAAGATGACGAATTTGGGATTGCCATCGTCTTCAATTTTGGGTAAAGGAGGAGGAGCTGAACGCTGAAACTGACGAGCCATCATTCCCTTTTTGCCCTTGGCTTCAACCACAAACACGTGACCGTGACGCTGCGGTGCCTTCAAGCTCCGGTGCTGCCTCCGGTTCGAAACCAGAGAGTGCCTCACCGAAACGTCGTCGTTGTGGAGGAAGCGTGAATTCGTCGGAGGAAGACGAAGGAGCGCGTTCAGAGACATTCCTACTTCCATTGATACAGAGAAAGTGAACGAGTGAGTGAGTTTTTCTTATCTCTATCATTTTTTTATTTTTTTTAATTGAATTAATAATTGCGAGGAAAATAGCCATACACGTGGCGGATGGAGAGGCACACACCATATAATATAACAAAAATGTTAAAAATTCTCCTCCTTAAAATTCTTCTTATTTCTTGTTAAATATATATAACTCATCCGTTATCTAATTTTTGAAAAAGAAAATTTCTTTTTTATATAAAAAAAAAAGTGTAATTAAGTTTTGAGTTTTTTTTTTTAAATACGTTATTTTCAATCAAGTTTTTATTAAATACTTTAGATTTTTTAATTAAATTTGTATTATTTAATTTCGTTTATCATTTGAATAGTGTGATTAATATTTTATTTAATATTTATCTTACATTCGTGATGGTATGAAATGGAGTAATTTTTTGTTAATATAAAATGATACTATAGTAACATAAGATAAAGTGATTTAACGTAGACAAAAACCAACACGTCTATACTGATCTGTAAAATTTTTCTTTATGCAGAATTAAATCTTTTAACACTTCAAAAGTTAAAATAAAGGAACATGTGAAAGTAAAAGTACAAAAAGTGAATTTATTATTCATTAATTTTAAAAATGTTTACTTCAGACTACTGGAAAGAACAAATAACTTTACACCTCTTCGCTTTATATGTTTTGGGCTTAAAATAATGTTACGACCTTAAATTGTGAAAACAGGTTCAGAAATGAATAAACCTATGATGCGGCCTTTATTGTTGGGTTTCAATTTTTTTATCGCGCCAGAAAATGTAATTGGGCTTTAATTTGGTTAAATTCTAGTGTATATTTTAATTTAAACGTTTTATTTTAATTTTACTAATGTGTATAAAATATTTTTTGTAAAATTAGTAAATCATTCTCATCGCTTCGCATAGATAAATTGCATTTCTCTCTTGTGAGAAATTATTATATTACGGATAATTCATCTTTTCACTGAAATTTTCTTCATCATTAACGATTATTTATATTTTTTATTTACTTTGAAACAGTAATGTACTCTACTCAAATTTTGTAAAACTCTACATACGTGTTTAATTTGTTCTATCCCTACGTTAATGTCCTTTAATTTAACTGTTCAAAACATTATATAAACTTTACACATTAAATTAACCACACCCTTAATTTTTGAGAAAATTACATTCTCTGATAGATTGTTAATTAATTGAAATTGTACAGACATGTATTTTGATGAATTAGATTAAAATTGTATTTAATATATTTCTGATGAATTTACATACTATTAAGTTTAAAAAAATAATAATAATCACTCCAATCTAAAAAATTTGAGGCAGAAGACTTTTAATGTCTTGGATTGGTTGTTAGCACATCATTCATTCCTCATAACAATTTAAATGAAAAAAGAAAAAAAATTTAAAAATTGTTGAAGGGTTTCTCCCTTTGGAAAAATGCTATCCAAGACGTGGGAACAGCACAGAACCACAATCGCCCAGTGGACAAGACCAACATGCAATTCAAATTCAACCCATACATTGGATTGTGGACCAAAACAGGTCAAATGAAGACAAAGTCTACGTTAGAAAAGTGCTTTGTCTCTCTCTTGTTTCTGAGTTTTTCCTTAACTATTGCAAACTGAAATCTAGAGTCTTGAAACGAAAAATTCATTGCAAAGGGAAGTGCCCTAAACGTGCTTTGTGGCAACATTGGGCACAAGAGTATAAGCTATATATATATATATACTAATAATTAACCTTTGGATGTTGCTTTGCATGAGATATTTGCTACTAATCATAGCTTTCTATAAGAAGTGAATAAGAAAGTATTCAAGAAATTGCCCCTCTTGGCCAACCCATCACATGCAAAAAAAAAAAAATACTATAAAAATCTTTTCTTTTTGAAAAAATGAAGCTATTGGAGCAGAATACACATATTCCAGTTCTATCTAACCTGCAGAGGGGCGAGTTGGTGCTTTACCAATAAGCACGGCTTCCCCACTTGCAGCTTTCTTCATGGCAAGCTCTTCCAAGCGTTTCCACGTGGCTTCACGCCCTGCTTTGACTTCATCTACCTTTGACTCGTCTTCCTCAAACTTTTGTAAACATTCTTTGGATAAATCAGCGTCGACATCATTAAAAATCTTCCGCACATTTAAGGTCAAACTATGGACAGCTTGGTTCCAATGACTTCTAGCATTTCTCTCCAATGCAGGGAAGATGATGGGTAGTATCACTTTTCTGTTTTGCTTGATTAAGTTCACGATATGATCATTGTTCCACAAGAACAAAGCTCTTTCTGCCACCTGAGGAAAAAAAAAGACAAGATACATGTTTGTGGATCTTCAAGGGAAAATAGAATATTGTCACTACAACCCTACTAATTCAGGGCAAGACAAAAAGGAACTTGGATTCTTTGCTCAGTTTTAAATGTTGATCCTCTACTGTGTTTTTACAATATACTTATAGATACTGATTTTGAAGTTTTAAAATATATTAAAAAAAAAATTAAAATATCATCGTCAATGTATTTTTAATACTCATTAAAGAACATCACAAAAAAACAGTAAAAAATCTGAACTCTAGGACAAAAAGGCAACACTAAGGATCATTAATTTATGTATATTGTGGTATTGTTTATTTTTTCAATTAAAATTGGATTTTCGCATGCATACAAAAGGTCAGTGTTAAATTTAACAGGATCAAACTCTTAACTATGATTTGTGATCATCACCATAAAACATCCAAGTTTTGTCAACATGACAAGAAAAACTAAACAGATCATTGTTCAGTTTTGTAAACAGATCATTTATAAACATCACATGAGAAATTGAAGCATCATGCAGCGCAAAGCGTAGACTAACTCTTGCAAATTCCAGTACAGAATGTATCAGCAGTTCAAAAATACAGTCCTAACAAACAGCAATATCAACAACAGCCTTATTTCTCCAGGTTAGTCACATGACTCGGTTAATGTAACAAAAAATCCATTCATAAAAATATTCTGAGAAAGCTATAGAGCATTTCCTATTCATGCAAATACTTATACAATGAAATGAGCATCATCTAAACATTTTAAACACTCTCTCTTGTCATTTGAAAGAGAGAGGATATTCCTATTATGCGGAGCTTTAGGACTACAAAAAGGGCTTTGGATGCCCTTTCCCTTAAACATAATGGAAGTCAAATTGTATCTAAGCTATCTGAGAAATTGCTCAAAGACTTAGTTAATCCAGTCAAAGAATGACATATAATCTCCAAACTGTCAACTTACTCGATGACAGCTATCATTATCATACTGTTAAACAGAATGACACCTTTAACTATCTCTGTAACCACTTAAAATTATATAAAAAGAGACTGCTGAGCTGAGGCCAGCTCTCTGTACAACAATCACACAGTAATGCTCATCTAATAAGAATTATCTCATCTTGCTGACAGCACAATGCGTAATAATCACAGCAAGTTATAAGAGTCTAAATTTGAACATAATGGAAGTCAAATTGGATAGAAACAATTACACTGGATTTCAACTTAAATTTTCAAAGTGGAGTACCGTAGAGAAGTAATAACAATGTACAAGCACCATGTTATAATCTTTGACCATGATGTTGCCTATCAGTACCTTACTAATTGCATCTATCACGAGATACTGGAAAATTGATTGAAGAAGATTATATAAAATCATGAACATTCAAAACTAAGATATAAAGTAAGTGGTAGATAATATGCATGTACAACGCAGTCCACCGAATTATTTATAGTCACAAATAGATTTTCTAAGTGTGAAATTATAAAAAAATACAAATCTGTCCTCATTCGAGTCAAGATATGCCCATAACGAATGGCCAGCGAGCAAAAGTTTAAAAGAATGAAAAAGAAAGGGGTTGACACATAAGACAAATCAATCCCTTCTTCAGAGGGAAAGGCCAGTCTTGTATATTTATTTACTACAGACAATATGAACCTTACTCAACCAGTTAGACATAAAAATATAAAAACCAATTTTTGATCCAACATTCAACACCGCATCCTTTCAAGATATTTTAGCTACTCAACATTGTGTTCAATCAACTAGTTAAGAGTTTAATTCCTTGCTACCCTCTCCCCCCCCAATTCTCTTAATTAAAATTATTTTCAATATAAGGTTTTCCATACGTTTCTTCCATGCTTAGCTTTTACGTAAGAGGGAATATGAGAAAGTTTAAACACTACAACGCTAATGTCACCACTGGCCTTGCACATTTTGTGCTAATAGACATGGTAGAAAGCTCTAAAGCCAATTGATAAGAACCTTGGGAGAATAGAATCACATACTTGCAATGGGGGACTACGATTATTTACTTCAAAAGCCCAAGTCACTAGAGGGCATAGATATGAATGATTTCCATCACTCCGTGCAATGTTTAAGAAAACGGTCAATGACCATGGTTTTTGGCTGCAACACCAAGGTTTTTTAAGTGACCACAATCCCAATCGTGGCCATATTGGCTGCAATTTCCCACAATAATAGATGGGACAAAAAACTGACCACAATTGCAATTTGAAATGTTGATTCCGTGTTTTTTAAGAAGACATAACGAAACAAAGGAATTGAGTTTCTTATTTTTATACTTGTGTTACGTTTCAAGTTCAAAACTGCAAAACAAAATATGCATTAAGCAATGGGAAGGTGAAACAAGGTTTCTACTTTTCTTGCCAGTTATAACAGCTTCTCAACAAGAGAAATGAACTAAAATAAAGTTCAGTAATCGGTCAAGGAAGTTGCAAGAGAGAATTAATTTGAAAGTCATGTGCAATTTCCTCGTGAAATTAAGAATGGGGAAACAAAAAGAAGGAGCAAGGGGAAACCCCTGGAAGAAAGTTCATACCTGAAAATGAGGGCTATTCAAACAACGGGCAATCCGACGAAACAATGGCACCATACAACGCTGGAATTCTGGGGGTTGAGTTGCTTCCAAGACTTCTTCTAACTCACCCAGGAACATAACTTCCTTAGAACTATTTGTTATGGGCCAGTACTTCAACAGCCCCCTGATAATTGTATCGGCAAGTTTGCAGTCTTTTTCCACAAACTGAGTAATGCAATACGACAACTGTTGATGATACATTGCCAAGCACTTTGGCTTGTGCAGAGGAATTAGGATACGAACAAGAAACAGTTTATGCTCTTCCTTCAATGGCAATGCAAAACCATTGATGATGCTCCCAAGAATTTCCAAGAACTCAGCAATCCCATTATGCTTCTCAGTCTCAAAAATAAAATTAAAAAACACATTGTTGATGGCCTTCCTGATGAAAGGGCGATGCGCCATGAATTTGCCATAGATACGGTGCAGAGTCATCTTCAAGTACTCCCGCTCCCTCGGATCCTCGGAGTCAAACAAATCCAGCAGCTTCAAAATGAAGGACTGGTCAATGTATCTCTTGGCCAACTTCGGATCCAGCTCAGGTGAGGCCACAAACCGCAGAAAAAGCTCATACACAATCTGCAAATGAGGCCAAGCAGGATCCATCGAAGGCTCCTCCTCCTCCACATCAACACCATCAACGATCTTATTCTCGCGTGGCTGAGGACTGAGTGTCCTGAATATGTTTGCAGACACCATTTTCACAACCTCCTGCATCACATTCTCCGCGAACTTAGCATTCGCAGAAGTCACATAATCCAAGAGTTCCACCAAGGTCTGTCTCTTAACCTCCTTCTCCTTGACGTGTTTGGCGGGGTCAGTGAAGTCAAACACCACACAACACATTCTAAGCTTCTTGACAAACAAAGTTGTCTTCTCAGAAGAGGGAACATCCCTGAATGCAGGCAATGCCTCATAGGAACCCAAATTCCCGTTATTGGCGTTGTGAATATTGTTCTCATTCACAACCTTCGGTAATGGAACTCTGTTACCATGATTCTGTCCCGCAACGGAAGAATTCCCCTGTCTGGAACCACCTGGGGAAACACTAACAGAATCACTGTTCTTCGAAGAAGTGGTAACCCCATGATGGCCTTTTCCACTTCCACCGTGTTCGGGACCTCTCGATGACTTCCGAGGGAGTTTACTGAATATCTTATTGAACATAATTCATCAAACAAACACGGAACAACCCTTACCCTTTTTCTTCTAACCTGAAAAGACAAAATAAAATAAAAATTGTAAACAAACAAACAGATTCCTAAACTTTGTTAACTTCAGAATCTGAACAAGAAACACGCAATTGGAACGAGAAGCGACCAGATACGAATGTTGTTGTTTGTGCACTTGTCCGAAAATTGATACGATGATGCGTTGGCGATAGCAGCGAAAGATAAGAGAAAGAATAAAGCCTTTGACTTATCTGGGTAACAGAAGAAAACCCAGTTTCGTGATTCTACCCATAGTGATGATGGAGCGAACAAAGTTAGATTTTGATGCGGAAAACCTTCGACCTTTGCGATCAGAAACAGTGATGAAGGGAAACAGAGATCAGCGTCGATGATCAGAAACAGAGTGTTTGAGAATTCTTCAGAATTCAAATTATCGGAGACACAATCTTGGGCGTTGTTGGGCTTGAAAAGCGAGAGCAAGAGACGAAGAATGTTCCGCAGATTTCCCTTTTTCGTTTATTTTCATGTTTTTTGAGCGAATGTATATATTTATTCGCTTTCAGTTAAAAAATAAATAAACGAGAATTTCAACTTCTGACCATTTGTGCTCTGCAGATAATATAAAATTAAAAATAATTCTGAAATGAAGAAAAAGTCGAATGAAGCACATGCAGGGCAAGCATATACCTACTGTGAATTAATTGATAATAACGAGAAAAATAACAAAGAAAACAATAATTATACAATTTATTTAGTTGGACCAACTTCAGTGAAATTATCATCAATGAAATAAACACAATTTTTTTGTTAAGAGGGTATTTATAAAAAAGTTTTTTTCTTTTTCTTTTTCTTTTTTGTATAAGTAACTCAAAACATTGGTGTTTCATCATTTAAAAAGTGATTTTTGAATCTAAATGAGATTTTTAGTCAACAAAAGATAAATCAAATTCGTTAACAGTTGAGGTATGATTTAATCGTAACAATAAAATAACAAATAACAAATAATAATAATAATAATAATAATAATAATAATAATAGAATACCGATACTGATGTTTGAGAATAAAAGATAAGTACTCAAATTTGAGTTGTATTTATTGTTAGAAATAAATAAAAAAAGCTCAAATTATAGGAAAAAATAATTCATCAAAAACACAAATTAAATTATAACATGGAAATGTATTACATTTATAATTTATAATTATTAGCGAATATATATGTATATGTTCACATTTCTTAATTTTTATAAAAATTTGAGTTAAAATAAATAAAATATATATATATAAAATTTTAAAAATAAAATATGTATAAAAAAAATTTGAACATAACGATTAAAAAAATAATAATAATAATTAATTTTAAAATAATAATTACAAATAAAATAAAAATATTGAAATGTGAATATAAAAATGTATTTCTTTTATATATGATTATAGATAATATTTATAACATTTACGTACAGATCATACATTTTAAATTTTAATAAATTTGTTGATATTGATTTCATAGTAATCGCTTTAAAATGTTTTAATTCCTAGCACCAAACGGGAATTTATTGTAATTTAACCATTGACTTTAATTTTAATTTTAAATTTCAATTTTAAAGATACTAAAAAAGGTTCATTATAATTATTCTATCACACTTGTTGTAAGGGAAAAGGTTTTTGAAAACTCTTACGGAGATAAAATAGTTCTAACAAAAGTTAATTTCTATATCTTTAAAGGAAAGAGAAATTGAATAAAAATGAAGTATAATGTCAAATGGTAGTAAAAGAAATATAGTTGGTAGTAAAAAAAATTATAGTTTCAAAATACCAGTATTCTTAACGTAACTCTCTCATGGAAGATCGTGTCATGTTCAGACAATACATTTTAACTTTTAATACGTTCTTTATAACTTTTTTATTTTTTAGATAATTATTGAAAAATTATTTAAAATATTAAATGCTCATTGTGCAATAAGTTATAAATTTTGACCTATTGAAAAAAAAATGAAGACAAATTGGGGGTGACTTTCTTTTAGGGTGTGTTCCTTTGTGTAGATGGATATGGGAGAGAGTGTGAAGATGAATTTGTGTAGATTTAGATCGATTGATATTTGTATTTTTTTGAGTGGATTTAGAGAGTAAAGTGAATGGATTTGGATATATTTTTTATGAAAGTTAGTGAAAGATTTAATTGATGTGATAGATAAAGTAAAAAATTATAATAGATAAAATTTTGTAATTACTAAAATACCCTTGATAAAAAACATTAAATAAATTTTAAATTAGTTAAAATATAAAATTTTTAAAACTATCACTTAATAAACTTTAATAAAAATTAATAAAAAATCAATTATTATATTATTATAATTATTTTTAAAAGATTATTATCATTCAATATAAATTATTTATTATTATTGTTAATCACTATATATTATTTATTATTATATATCTTATATTATTAATTATTATAAATCTATATTATTAATTATAATAATTATTACACAAATAAATATATATATATATATATATATATATATATATATATATATATATATAACCGGTTACATCTTATATGTATAATAAAAATAATCATATATAATTATTAATAATATATATGTAAATTATAATTTAAGAATAATATATTTTATAATTATAAATATTTAAAATATTGTGAGAAGAAAAAGTTTTGAAACTGGTTAAAATTGTCAAAGTGTCTATTATCGTTACAAATCTTCGCATTTTGGAAGGATAAAAATTTTGTGAAATCTCACAAATCCATCGGTGCACATGCTTTTAAATCATCAGAAACGAACATAAAAATTTTATAAATTCATCCGCGCAAGAATTTATACAATCTACACAAAAGAACACTGCATTAAACTCCAACTATCACAACAAATTGCTATCCTATAAAAATTAAGAGAAAAATTCGCAAAGAAAATAATCTGAGAGGACAAAATGGGCGATATTGTCAAATTTTGAGAGGGCACACGTCAGTAAAGTCAAAATATTATTAGGAAGACTTTATAAAATAAAGATATATTATATCGCAATACAATAATAGATTATCTAATATTTAAAATATATAACACTTATTTTAAATATCATATTTAGAATAATTTGCAATCAAATTATAATTATAAAAAAAAACTATGTTGAATCGTCCATATAAAAAAAATAGCATATGAAATTATATACAAATAGGTAATACTTTTTTACCTAAAAGATTAATAATAACTTCATTAATAACTATTTGACTTCTTTTTACCTTTTTCATTATTCTAAAAGTCATATTTAAAACTATTTGTAATTAATTCGGAACATTAAAAACTTTTATCCAAAAACCAAATTAAAAAAGGACAATAATAAGTAATGTTGAAAATATTTGGTATTAAAAATATTTAAGTTTCATCACGTTTTAAGTTTATATATATATATATATATATATATATATATATATATATATATATATATATTGAATTTTATTAATTTTTTATATATTTTAGTTAGATTTTTTTATTGGATAATTTGACTATTCATTTTGGTTATCTGTTTTCATATATTCAAAATGTGAGATATGTATTTAATATAAAATAAAATGACGAAACAATATAATCATATTATCAATTAACCAAAAAAGCAAGTATGAAAAAAATAAATGTGAAAAATTGGGTATTTAGTAGATAAAATACTTTAAAAAATTAATTAAAAATATATAATTAAAAAAAACTTAATAGTATAAAGATAGTGATTAGAAAAAATGAAATGTTAGGTGGGGTTTCAAAGGCATTAATTAATAAATTAAAAGTGAAAAAATCTTGAATGAGTTGAGTGGCTGCAAAACCTTTAACTATATATTATTTGGTATTATAATATGAAATGTTGTGAAAAGACATTACACGAAGCAAACACGGTTTTGCTGTCTTGGTGGTGGTTGTTTGTTGACCTACGAATTTTCTGCTTTTAATTTAATTATGATAATACTAATAATAATCTTTCATATTCATTATAATTTCAGAACTGAAAAAGTCAAATTTGTAGAATGAATGATGAAAGTGTGTTTGATTTTGGACTAATTTTTCATTTCAAGTCTGCTTCAACCAAGAACTTGTCAAATCAACCCACACCATATTCTCATAAACCTTTATGTTAATAATAATATAGAAAATTAATAATGAATTAAAGAAAATGTTTAGGACAAAAATTTGCAATTAGGATGAAAACTTTGGCTGTAACCTTAGTTTATAATTGAATTTCTAATATGTAATTTTGGCTGTTTTGTTTTATTTTATTTTTTGGTAGACTTAGTTCTTATATTTACAAAATATTTTGTTATACTTAGTAATTAATTTCACGTGCGTCCGTTTTATTTTGAACTAGTTAAACCCTAGATTGAATATACCTTGTTAAAGTATCGTGAAAAAATATATCAATTAGAATGTATGTTTTTTTTATCGCCAAATAAAAATATTAAAAGTGCATGTATTCACATGAAGATTTAGTTAAAATTGACTTTTTATTTTCCTAAACATAAAAATTAAAATGCATGAAAAAAATATGTTGACTAAAATTGAAAATTTGAAAAAGTTCATGGTATATAACTAAAGCCCAACAATTATTTATCACTGAAATTTTATTGAAATAAAAGGAAAGAAAATAAAAACAAAATATGATAATAACGAAATTTCATTAAAAAAAATGAAAATGAAAATTATTAAAATTGTAGATCAAAAATAAAAAAACAAAAACCAAAATTACAAGTTAAGTTAATACGAGCTTACGTTAGTGGATATGTGTATGCATGTGTTTGTATGTACATGTATTTGAACGACTGTGTGCTTCCAACAAGAAATAACTCGTTCAATGAATTAAGTGAAACTCTCTAACTTGCAGCTCTTGCATTATGTTCAGATATAATCATATGCTCGTCTAACGAGTTTGCATGATTTTGTAAATCAATTCTATAATGGTTGCATCTATAGTTAACTTTCTGAATTTTTCATTCATTTTAAGTTAAAAGCATATAAAGTTATACCCACATAACAATTTTAAAGATACATAATCATTTCATATAACAAAATCATAAATATCACAATTAACTTAGATTCACACATCAAACATCAACTTACTAATTCACATATATAAAAACATTATCTCAAACCAAATTTCACATAACAATTTCATCATAAAACATTATCAATAAAATCACACCCATCACTCAATAGTATAATTAAATTAAAAACTAGCTTCTTTTAATGTATCTTATAACACATAGAATATTCTAATTACATACATAAACATCATATCAAATAATTAAGCACATTACAAATATCACAATTCAACGTAAATTCACTTTGACTTGATTTAAGACAACTACATTATTCTCGCAATAAGTTGCACATTAAAACACTAAAAAGCCTATAAAATTAAAGTAAAAGTAAATTGTCCAGTTTTCAATTTTAATCGAATAAATATAAAGATTTATTTGTTATGACTCTACTTGTAGTTCTTTATAGTCAATCAAATGAATAATTAAGTCAAAAATCTAAATAAAATGTAAAGGAAGTTCTAAACAAAGTTTTTAAAAATATACTTTGTTTTATAAAATAAAAATTGATTATTGGAAAAATATTTATAGTTTAACCTTTTAATAATAAAATGATGTAACGTTATCTTTTAAAAATTATATCTACTACTCTATATATTTTTTTTTCAATTTCTTAAAACTACAATTTTAGTTTCTTAACAATACTTTTATTTAATGTATTAAATTAAGAGCTCAATTAAAAATAAACAAACATATGTATAAAAGTAAAGACGAAATTCAAAGTATGAATTATTTCATAATTTATTTATCTTAAAGTGTTTTTAAGGAATAAAATTATTCAAACATTTCTTATACGTATAATGTTCGTAATAAATCGGAACATGTAACAGTATTTGACGGGAAATTCCGCTTGTCTTTTCACGATTTCCACTTTTGAGTTTAAATTTTATGATAGAAAGCTAAAGCTTAGACCTTTTACACACTTTATTTACTCTTTAGCTTTCTTAACACATCAATCTCCTCTTATCTTAAAGTCTTCTTCATAAATGATCATAAATTATTCTAATCATTAATTATTCTAGTTACTATTATTATATTGAATATTTCAACAGATTTAACCTATCACTAAATTTAGCAGAACTTTTTTGCTATTTTTAATTTTATAAATCTGAAAAAAAAAATATTTACGTTTACCTTTAGTGGTACACATTTTCTTATGTTTAAACAATAAAAGAAAAAAATATATTCATATGTTTTATATTATATTAAGTGATATCCACACTCCTCTAATTTAAAATCCTTTTATTTTTTAGTGAAATGATAATTATGTATTTTCTTAATTTTTGAAAAACATTAATTCCGCTTTTAATAGCTTAATGTGGATATTTATGCGACAATGGTAAAGTAAGAATCATTTATACTCAATCTATCATGATTTATTTTTTATAAAGTAAGTTTGATTATCCTATATAAACTATTTTCTAGTTTTTCTTATATGATTTTGCAAATGTTCACATTGGAATATCCTTGATTTTAATGTTTTGAAATTTCCAGGTGATAAGAGTTTTTAATAGCAATTTCATTTTTTTTATAGGATGCCTACAACTTAAAAAATAATGAACGATTAAATAACAAAAATGTTTATAAATTGTTTTATTTAAGTTAATGTAATATTTTAATATAGGTATTGAGTATCGAGTTAAAGTGGATGTCAATATTAATTGAGACAACAGTCCATTGTTAAGTGTTTGAAAATGAAGTTTAAATTAATCACTTGTTTTGAAAATTTTCAAATGTCGTGTGTATTTGAAGTAGTTGTATTTTAATGTTGTAAAAATTCTTAGAATAAAAATTTTAATTAAATTAAGGGTTAAATATGTTTTTGGTCTCTTAACTTTCAGTGAATTTTGGAATTAGTCAATTTCAAAACTTTGGACAAATTTAGTCATTCATCTTTCGAAATACGTAGATTTAGTCATTTTAATCAAATTTTGTTAGGTTTATTTGATGTTTCGTACGCATTTCAGAGTTGTATCCGAGTTGTTTATACTGTTTGATACATTTTTGCTTTAATGTTAAGTTAGATACCATTATAAAACGCGTTTGAAATGTCAAATAAATTTAACAAAATTTGATTAAAATGACTAAATCCACACATTTCGAAAGATGAAGGATTAAATTGGTCCAAAATTTCAAAATAAATTAATTTTAAAATTCACTAAAAATTAAGGGAAAAAAACATATTTAATCTTTAAATTAATTATAAATTGAATGAATTTGGAATAAGATTGCATCTTAATCTTAAAGTGTGTAATGTATTGATGTTAATGGAATCATGTTTGATTCCATAATATAATTATGACTTTCAATGCAAATATAATGATTATGACATTATGAAACATGATGTTGGGATAGAATAAAATTGGAAAATTTGATGATTTGGTGAATTTTTGAATTTGTTACATAATTACATTTATGATACTTTTTTACTAAAAATAAAAATAAAAATAGTCTTTCTCCTCTAAATGGATAGGATATCAATACATATATCAGATATTCAATTATTATTATTTATATCTATACCAATATATAAACTATATATAAAGTATATTTTTTTTAATCACGTTTGTTTTTTAATTTTATTCATCAAATAATATTTTTTAAATTAAAATATTTATTTTATTAATTTTATCTTGTTTCCCCTAACAATATTTATAAACATATAAAATTATTGAACTTAAGAAACAATGATATTGCTTTGAAGTTTGAATAGAAAATGGGAAGAATCATGGGAAGTTCAGAGTACATTACTAGAAGTTAAAAATACACTCTTACCAACCAAAAGCGCGTTCAAACACGACACGAGGGTTAGGTTTAAGTGTGCCAGAATAACCAATAAAAACTTTCCAATTTTAAAAATTTCAATTCCAAGGTTTTACTCTCTTAAAATTCACATAATAATATTTATATATAAAATTTTTACAAGATATACTTTCATATAATATATATATATATATATATATATATATATATATATTTATTTGATTTAAATGTACTCCTAATGTAAACATTTTACACGATTTTCAAATTATAAATTATAATTATCATGTTTGATGAATCCCTTACCTTTTATTGTAATTGCTTAAGGGGTTACATGTGTTATATTTCTTATTGATGTATAATACATAGATCTTATATACACAATCCATAAATATTAAACATCTATATATTCTTCATTTTTGTAATAAATTAAAAGATTTAAATATGTTTTTATTTTTAAACTTTAATATAAAATTAAAAATTATCAATATTCTAATTTTAATATAAATTAATTTATAAATTTAAAAAATAAATAAATATAATTTTCATAAAAATAAAATCAACGGTTGAATTAAAAAAACTAACATTAGCACAAATTTTGTTAAAAACTACACTCATCCAATTTTAAAATTTTAAAATTAAAATGTAGAAGACTAAATCGATTTTACTTTGTTAAAGTTTAGAACAATAAATATATTTAATCCTAAAATAAAATATTCCTAAAATTGATGTCGATACCAAATTTTAAGGTATAAATAAATGAATTTCAATTATATTTTGCGCACGATCACAGTTTGAGTACTGGAAGTTCACATTTATTGTGAAAAACCATTTTAATAAGATTGTTATTTAAAATATACACAATTACTTTATTCAGTGACTTACTATTAAACTCGTCAATACTATCAGAATTCAAAAACATGGAAAAATAGTTTATAATAAGAAACAGGTCTCAATACTACAAATTTTTGTTGTTTTCTTTAAATATTTCAAAATAGAAAATTTGTAAGCCCAAAAAAGTTAAAAAAAATATTCCAAAGTGCTCAACCTTAATTAAAATAAAAAATACAAGTTGGTCATAAATTTATTTATAAACTTTTAATTCTTGTTTAATTTAAATTAAACCTCTTAATATAAAATTTATATTAACTATTTATTGTAATACGCGGAACATTAGATTATATTTTCATGTAAACAAATTTGTTACTATTGAAAATTAACTATGACTAATGTCTCATAATCGTAATTTTTTGTCTTCAACTTTAAAAGACATTACCAACCAAAAAATGAATGAAACTTTAGTTTTAAGACCTCTATTTTCTTACCAACTACTTCTTCCTGCACTTCCATAATTTTCACCGAATTCCACCTAAAAAAAATTATTTTTTATTTTATTTGAATTATATATTTTAGTAGAATTCATAATTTTTAAACTGTATATTTAAAAAAAAAACAAGAAAATTTTGGATATATAATTTAAAAGTTATTTAATTTCTGAAATCTATTTTCTATTTTTATATTATGCAACTCAAAAGTTTTATTTAGGAGAAAAGATGACTTTTGAATTCAAAAGTCAATTTTAGTTTCTGAAAATGACTTTCAAGACAAAAAAAAATGGATTTTTGTTTTATATAGGTACAGGAAAAATTTATGGAACTGCCTTCTTCTTGACCTGGCCCGTGAAACAGTATTGGGCCCAGCCCATACGATTAACCTTAAAACCCTCACTACGTGTCCGAAGGCAGTTGCAACAACGATCTGGCTCACGGTGGTCCAGTTGGGCGGCGATTGGAGAGTACCGGCGGCTGAATCTAATGGCAATTAGGGCTTCTGTTTTGCACATCGTTTGAATTAGAGAGTAGAAGTCAGAGTCGCATAGATTTGATTATTCTACCAGTGCAAGTTTTTATTTGACACACATCGGGATTGATTCAGTTAGAAATTGAATTACCCTTATTAACAAGGTCATAAAAAGTTATGTTAATTTTACTTTAGACTATTTTGTTTATAAAAATTAACAATGAATTTATACTCTTTATCTGTAGTCGTATTCTTTAGACATTTTATCATTAATTCTATTTTTTTTAATATAACTAATTTTATTATTTGAAAAATAAATTACCAGCAATGAATATTAAAGATCCATAATTTTTTTTGGTATGATTATAACATTATATATTAAGAAAAAAAAAAGTGTTTTTATAATCATTTTCTGTATTGACTTTTTTATAACTTACGTATAAATTTCAATGTCACTTTTCATTTTAATAATTTCACACTATTTAACTTTTAATTTTTGTTTATTTTGAAATACCTTATAAAAAACACTTATTGTTAAAATTAATTTATATACACTTATTTATAGAAACTCTTATATAATTTCGCTTAATTTTAATTCTTAAATTGTGAATGAATTAATTTTTATCTAATTTTTTTCTTTCCTTTTATACTTTCAGGGGATGCCTCGTATATAAAATTGACAATGAGTTGCTGGGTGTTGGAATCGGTCACTTATTTTGTCTTTCTCGACAAAACAGAGATGTGCACGGCAACCGGTGTGTCTTGGTAGGTTTGCAGTAAAAATATCCAAAAAAACAAAATGATTATCTTTCATCTTTTTGAGGGAATAAATATTGCTAAAGTTACCGCTATATATATAATGTAAATTTCTCCCAACTATTTTGAAATTATTTTATTTCTAAAAGAAAAAATGTTACTGAATATGATTTTATAAATAGAAAAAGTACTATTAGAAGCTATTAAGGGAACAGACTAAAATTATGTTTCTTTAATTTGAGAAAAAATTTACATTAATTTATAATAAACAAAATATACTAACTTTTACACTAACCTATTAATTATTAATGAAAAGCGATGCTCCAAAAAAATTGTCAATATACAAGTTCACCAAAAAACCTTACAAAACATACTTGACTTTGTTCTCAAGGTAAGCTTGGATCGATGGTTCTCTTCCCAGAAAGTCTGATAAGACATCATTAGGATCTTTCATTCCGGCCATGGCCAAAACCTGCAAATGTTAAATCAGTATGAATATAAATACTACTAAATTTACAGTCGCAATCTCCCAAATTCCTTTAACAAACAAATAAATTGCTGCATGCTATCGTTATCCCAAGAACAAAAATTTAGAACATAAGTTTGGAAATGAAAATTTTATGAGTTCATATAAATCACCCATAATGCTAAATTTTCGGCTCCCAAATCAGAACGTCTATGCCATGACTTACCTTGTTCCTGAATTGCATTCCGGCATGCTGGTTTGAAACATCGTTGCAGAACTTTGAGGCGAATATATCAGCAGCAAAAACCTGAAACATTTTAAACTTCAGATTTAATTTTTCAAATTCAATGATCGGGGAAGACTATTTTTCCAGAAACACAATAAGGAAAGTGAGGAAACTATCCATGGATGACTGAAAATTAAAATATGTTTGCAATGAAACATTGATTATCATTAATTTTGAAAAGGGTATCACACAATGTAACGAGTTATTCAAACCTCACTCCATATACGACTATAGCAAGCTGCCTCATAACCTACGACGGTACAAGGAAAATATGACGCTGGATTGGTTCCTTCTGGTATCGGCAAGCCCAACATTTCCTGCGAAATGAAATTTAAATGAAACTTCCTTTCACTCTATTATCACAAACACTGAACTTATAATTACAAGTGCTGTTAAATATTTACCATGGGATGAAGATGCTTGAATAATTCCTGCACGTCTATGTTATCCGCGGAATGTATGATTTGATCAAACAGACCTGATAACAAGCAGATTTTGAAGTTAAATAATGAGACGTAGTTAGGATGTTCAATCTTTGTCAACATTATGTCCCGTTCCCCACTCGAGAAGTATTAACCAACTGATTCTTAAATAATAACTGAAAAAGTAATCAAAAGTAACTAAACAGTCCACGCACAAATAGAAAGTAGTGCTTAGTAGTAGCAGTGCTTATAATCGTTTCACCTTTCTTCACATGGAAAATAAACATTTTACGTACTCATCTAATTTCACTTCTACTATTAATAAATCCACATTGCGCATATATTCATGTCTATATATACACACAATATACAGCTATTGACCGAGGTTTGGTTTAGATTTTAATAGAATTGATTTTGAAGGAAATTATGCTTAACAATCATTTAAATTATCTCAACGGTAGGTTTACATTTAAATTGATTTTTCTGTATAATTCATGATGAAGAATACTAACTAACCAAAACTAAAATCATTTTTCACTTCAAAAATATATTTTTTATCATAATTAACAGGCTCTAAATCAAATCCAGACGATAAGAATTATTCTCTACTTTGTAGAGGTCAAACCATTGTATATGACAATGTAATCTAACTAATTACCATTTAAGAACTATAGATTACAGCGTAAATGACTCTACATACCAGACTAATATAATCTAAATAAGCATCAAGATAAGTAAAAGTAAGAAAACATTTAGAAAATATATAGGTAAACTGAAACAATGAAAATGTAAAACATACAGCATAGAATATCTTGCTTCAATTTAAGAGCAGAAAAAGAAGTTCTCCATCTTTTAATTGAATTGCATATGTCATCCTTCAACGGTTTTGTAATATCCTGCACGTGACAGTTAATATATTAATACTTCAAAAAAGCATTCAGTAAACGTGTCAGATTGAGGTTGCCTAAAACAAAGACGATATATTAAGAAAAACCGAACCTAGTTTTAGAAGATTATGGAGGGAACAATTAGTGTAACTCACCTGATGGAATCCCGAAATCAACTTGAGAGAATAGCTTTCATAACACCTACAAGTAGGAAGTTAGAATCTATGTTTGATTAATCTTTTGATAAATGTTTATCCTAAATTTGAATTAAAACAAGGATGAATATGTATTAATTTTGTTACCAGTTTTCTAACAGTTGAGAAGGAATTTCCACAAAGTCTGGATCAACACACAATCCAGAAATTCTGGCAAACGATGCACGGTTGCAAATTTGTTGAACCTAACAGTGGTTTTAAAAATAACATCAGAATAAGGGTAAAAGGTAAAGAATGCCATGTCCAAACAAAACTAAATTTAAACAAGTATTATGCCACACCTGCATGAAAATACTGCACAATTTATACCCAAATTCAAGCTATTACAGAATGAATCTTACTAATAACTGAGGTAGAGCAATTAGTAATCATAAAAATCGAGTAGATCATACACCCAACTCTTTAAATCAAGGGCATAGAGCACAGCATGCAAATATTAAAATCCAATTTCACAGCAGTATGCCCATTCAGTGCATTGGTGAATAACAGACCAAAGAAGAAACCCCTAGGATTAACTAATCTGACAGGAACATCTGCAAGACCTATTCACTCCAGGCTACAAGTTGATTGATACAAACCAAAAACCAAAATAAGGCCCAGTTTGGATTAGTTTCTAGCTTATGGAATCATTTAAATGTAGACCCTACCATTGAGACTATCCTAAGGCAAAGAATGTTGTTTCGTGAAGTTATACACAAATATCATAAATAAAAGGAAAGCGTATGTAAGATACTACAAAAAGAATGCCAATTATACACAACTCCATTTCTTTTACCATTCCCCCAAACCCAAGCTAGCAAATAGAAGAATTATAAGGCATATCATGATACATAAAAATATGGTTCTGATTAGGAAATCATGTTTGATGGAAGCAAAAGCAAACATACCACGTGACCAAACTCATGGAAAAGACTGACCACTTCAGAAAACCGCAATAATCCAGAACTACCATCAGCTTCCTTCTGACACTGAGATATTAGCAATGCAACTGGTATCTGAATAAACAAAATAAGGAAAAAATTAAGAAAGAGAAAGAAGCTCAAGATTTTTTGCTCATACAATTGCCGAGGTCCTAATTTTATTAATAAACAGCCATGCATGAAGAGCATGTTGGTGTCTTATTCAACATACAGATTTAAACAGAACAAAACTAGATACATCACGACGAGCCATGCATAAAAGGTTGGCCAGCTCTTAGTGATATAAGCAAACATTACATCTCTAAACTCTAAAGTGCTTTCTTAATTTTATGTCTTAAACTATGGCAGATGAGAAATGTCCTCTAAGGTCAAGACTAGAACTGCAACAGTTCTTGATAGAGTTCTGATTGTGTCCTTCTAGTTGGTAAAGTTTCTTAAAGCAAAGACACACTTCAAATGTTTGGAACGAAGAAAGATAAAGACCAGAATTGCAAGGTAATGTGATTTATGTTGTTCCCATGGTATATGTGGGTAAAGGTGGACAGATAGCATGAAATTTCATGGAGATTTATGGACACATGCACCAGAACAAAGATCAAAACTGTCCTTTACATGGATAAGCAAAGAAATTTCCAAAGCCTACCCAACTACATAGGAAATGGTGCTTACAATAAGAATAATTATAAACTTTAACTTTAACTCACAAAAAAAAAGAAGAAAAAAAAAACAACCTGTTTCGCCCCACTGATTGTTGATGCACTGTTCTGGAGAGCCAACACACAAGTATGACCATATTTTCCTTCCCTGTAATAAATAAACAACATGAAACTGTGCCCACCTTTCACCGGCAAACAACAATTGATGAAGCACAAATAGTTAAAAAGTCCAACCTTGCGAACAAATCAAGGTAGCAATAACCTAAGAGTTCGCTAGAACCCAAGTCCAGCACTGTAAAAACACGAACATCACAATGCCAAACATCTGCTCCTGAAATCTCCTCAAACCTTAAGCCTATGAGAAAAAAATGCAAGAATATGTATCAATTACATTCTATGACGAAGAGATCAATATTTGGAAAAGTAAAAAAATAATGATAAAATATGTTCAGCCCAAGTTAAGCACTCAAGCAGTTAACTGTGTCGGCAAATGGTTGCTCGGGAACCACACTTTATGAACGTTATGTAAGATATATAATTACCAAATAGATCTTGGACAATTTTGAAGATCCCAGATAGAACCACACTAATCGGAAAGTATTGCTTGATTTCTCCAAAATCCAAATCGTAGCTCTGTTCTTCAATCCGTTTTACATAATATAGTAGGTCCTCAATTCCAAATGGAAGCTCTCCTTCTTTCTTCTGATGTCATAATCAAATCAGTAATGAGATAAATATAAATTAATGAAAAAAACACACACCAAAAAATGTAAACCTTCAAATCTTTCAACATATTAAGTTCTTTCGTGGCCATGTCAGTTAAACTTGCTGATATGTCTTTCAGGAACTCAAACACCTGGATGAAATTCAGAATCAGATATCAGGATCACGGAAAGACTTTAAAAAGCAGTGCAAAGTTAAATATAGTAATCTCTCAAATTACAAATTACACTCTGATTTAACCAAAGAAACAAGTTCATCTCTGATTAATATTTCCTTCTTCATTTTCCCAATATCATCCAGCAGGCTGCAGTTATTACTTATTAGACTAGACTGAGCTAAGAAAGTTCGCAAAACATTTATTTTAATTTTAAATTAGAGTTGTCCTGCACCTGCTGTCATCAAAGGGAAACTCAAATGTAGCATATTTATAATGAATTTCTAATTAATCTCATGTGTGTCATTATCTAAGACATCTTTTGCGTAAACTATAGAACTACGTTAGAATTTTGAGATATTCATTTTTAAATATTTTAAGAAAACAACTCATTTTTATTGTTTTTTTTTTAAAACAATTACTGACTACTGATCCTTGGTGCCCTCCAACATTATGCAAACGAACAAGGGCTCAAATTGCTCCTTAGTACCAAATAACATCTGGTAACAACTATCTCAATAACATTCTTATGATTTTACTTTTCAGCATAATTGATGTGTTAAAACCGATTCATATAAGGAAATGCCTGATAGAAGAGAAAAGCAAGTATAGAGATAGGAAGTATAAACTGGTGAGTAATCAGAGAAGCCAGGTGGCATGATACATTACCCAGTTTTACTTTCCTTCTTTCAGAAAAATTTATCTACTGAGAACAACTTACAAAAAAATAGAGTTTGAATGGAATGCTCTTCCACTGATCATGCAGACCAACAAAAATAATTCATGGAATAATCTAACTAGCCTTCCCGATGGAAAATAGATTATTGCATTCCCGTGATGAGATTACCAACCTTTTTTGGAGTCTTTGCCATTCTAACATCGATGACATACTCTGCATAGCATGAAAAGCCAAGTAAACGAGCATATTTATGACGCTGTTGCACCTGAATCAACCCAATGAAATATCAACAAGAACAAACTTTAAAATGATTATACTAATAAAACAAGTTTATAAGTAACAAAATTAAGAACCATATAAAACAATATGAAAGATGTCAGACAAACCTACAATTTATATTTGTCATATTTGATGGTCTCATACAAATTTAAAACTGAACTATATCCATTCAAATCCAATACGTACCACTGTCTTAATAGTCACTACTATTTATTGGTAAAGTTGCTCATATTAGCAATATAAAACTTCAAAATTACATAGGAAATATACTTTTTTCGACCAAACTCTTATTGTTGATTGAAACAAAATAACCAGAGGTTTAATGCATGTCAAATTATCAGTGACCGGTAACACAGTCCAACCAAAAGATAATTCTCAATTTACGGCTCTGAATTAGGATAGAAGTATTTGATAGAAAATAAATAAGTGGAGTCCTTACTCCATAATGAGTAATGTCATCAATGAAAATTACCAGGCTTTCCAAGATAGAAATGTTGGTTTCCCCACACCGCTTCCCATATGCCCCTGATACCATCTGCCTAGTAGTTCCAACCTTCATGTGCTCAATATAGAATTATAGACCTCGTTAGTATATTTCCCCAAATAAATGAAAATAAATACAAAAGATCTACCAAGTTAAAAGGAGAAAGAACAACAATCTATAGAAATACTAAGATGGTCTAAAGTTGCAATGTTAGTGATATTTGAGCAATGATGTTCTGAGGAGATTGATACTTGTGCTTATGCCTATGGAAATATTCAAGTGTACTAAATCCCTACACTGCTTAGCTACTGTCTTTTTGTGTCACATTAAGCAACAATATCAATTAATAAATTTGCCAACCAAATAATATATTAAAAAATGATAACTCATTGTGAACTATCAATAAAAATAAAAACAAGTCATTGTGGGGAAAAAAACTGTAGCCCTTTGTAAAAAGATGTCTAACGCCAAGGGAAGGACGTATCCTAGCTTCTTGGTGTAGATCTTTCCCAAATCAAACTCACGGAAAGCATTAGTCAAATGGTCATTTCTCTAATCTTAAACTTTTACAGATGCAACAAGAACCCATTTTATTAAACCATATACAAAAATTTTCTGCTTCTTCTCACTAGTAGTTTACATGCAGCACAAGAGCCAGTTTAATATCAATTATTTAGCAAATAATTACTTAGCTATTATTAGTTTACATCCATTCCCCATACCTTGCAAAATTGAAGTACAGCTGCAACATGATGACTTCTTAGGGAAATTTTAAATTTCCCATTTTCCGATTTGTCTAGATCCTGTGGAGAAATGCATTTAATTCAATTATATTACAACCAGAAAAAAAAAATGTTTACCAATTGAAGCCCATGCAAAAGCAGAAACAATCCTCCATAATGCATGATCGCTTGATTAGAGTTAAATTAGATATCTGTATCACACTCGTCTGGAAGAAATATGTAATCAATGTGTAAGACATGGAGAGCGAACTAGTGCATTGCATTAAGTATGACCTTAAATGGTCCAGTCAGTTAAATATCGTCTTATCTTACAATTTATGTTGCTGATATTTCTTTTATACTCTCTTTTTTCAACTTTCCAAATAATGGTTCCTTTCAATTCTCCTTTGTTAAGTCAAAAGATCCATACTGCAGGGCTGGATTTGGGATTTTAAATATACTGTGGAGAGGATCGTTTTCAAAAGGAGATGGAGGGTATCATATTGTGTGGATGTATAATAAGTAAAAACTAAAAATATCACTTTTACTTAGGGGTAGAAATAAAGTGGAAGTATATGGAGATCAAATTATTATTGACCTATTTTCACTGTGGGAAGGCAAGGAAAGGGGCTGATTTAGAGATAAGCAACGCATCCCTGTAAGTGGAAAACTCAAGCCAACAGGTTACTCCATGACCCTTCCATTTTTAACTAGGACTCCCAAACCTACATGTGACTTATATGATTGTCCCTTTCCTTTATTTCTCTTATTTTGTCCCAATTACTGAAGAGGCAGCCATTCCAAGTCCAATCCCAAAATAGTGTTCAACTTAGAATGACAATTAATATGAAATTTATGAATGAAGAAATAATAGAAGACAGAGGATTGAGAACAATTTAATGTCACAGATTTCAAAGTACATAATGGATGAGAGAGTATTTCAGAAACATGCCTACACTATTTAAGTGGATTGATGAAAAAACACAACAACAACAACCAAGGTTTTTGTCATTAGGTGGAACTGGCTACACGGATCAAATGAAGTCATAAAGTTCTGTAGTAAATCATATCTATAGACAATTTATCAACCTCTAAATCCTTATTAGTTGAAGGAAGAATAGTCACACTAAACCTTGAGAAACTCCGGAGGTAATCCAGCTAACTCTGATTCGCTGAAGAGAAAAAACTTGGTATCGTCATCGAGATTTTGGATATATTTGATGCTTAATTCATCAATCTGAGCTCTTATACGCTGCAGCTCTTCTCTTTTGCTTGCAGTGAGGTTCAATCCATTTCGCTCAAAGTCTCTCACCTGTCACTGATTGGGAAAAAATCAAATCTAGATTTCATACATTCATGGAAAAGTATAACAGGATACAATGCAATCCTACATTTGCTTTGTTCATGCCATTATTTTCGAGGAAAATCTTGCATCCAAAAAAAAAAACTAGACTACATTCAGAACTCCTTAGCTCTTACCAGAGTTTGAAGAAAGTGTCTGGCTTCAGCATTCATCAGCTCGCCCCTTACTGCAAATGCTTTAATGACAAGGTAGACATCTTCACGTTTGCTGATCCACTTGCATGAACAGCACAACATTCAGTTTCATAATTTATGAGATGAAAAGGCACGTGATCTGGAAAAGTCAGCCTAACAATATCCGTGAAACAATTTTTGGCAGGTGGTGCAAACAAATTCATAAGACCAACCAAGCCATGCACGCAGCTTAATAATAGTTCAGTGTGAACTTAACCTCACTCTCCTCATAATTAAATTTCAGTAAACTCTGAAACCACAGAGAATAGGCAAGACTTCATCATTGTCAAAACCATCCTATATCCCTCGATTGGTAGGGCATTTCTACCCCATCAAAAACTCATGTCCAGCACTTCGTAGAGATCATAAATAGTGTAAGAAACTACAAATTAATGTTAGCAAACCTGCACGCATCAAAATGATCATCTATTCTTCGCTCTGCTTCTGCACTTGCTTTCCGTACATCCTCCCGAGTAGATACCATCTTCTGAAACACACAAGACTGAACCAGTGGAAATTGCTGCGCTTGCAGTTCTGCCAGAGGTGCTATAACATTTGCATATGTAACCTGCAGTAATTGTCAACACAAAACAATAACTGAAAATGAGTAAATATATATCATATAAAAATATAATTTGACAAAAAAAAAAAAAGAGAGTGAACCGTCATTTTTGTCCCTAAAAGTGTATAGCATTATACATTAGTCTTTGCAACTAAGAAAATGTCAAATAAATATCTAAAATTTAAAGTTGTTTTGTCTAATTCTCTAGATTTAACCATTTATTATTATTATTTGATTCTTAAGAATATGTTAATATTAGTGAAAATGTAAACGTGATCATTTTAGCTCCATAAAAAATTCAAAACAAATTTCTTTGTTATCACTTTAGTCTCTGAATTTAGCTACTTATTGCCACTATAGTTCTTAAAACTATATTGACATTGTCACTTAAATCACATGAATTTTCAAAACTTAAACTAACGTCAGTGTCAAATTAAAATTTTAAAAACCCTTTTTTTAATTTTATTATTTTCAAGGACTGAAGTGACAATATCTCATATTTTGGATAACCAAATTGAATATTTACCCAGTAATATTATTACCCAAGTCACACATTTATTTAATAGTTAGTACAAACATGATTGCACTTCCAGAGGCTTATTTGGAATTTCACTGGTTTCAGGACTTGCTGTGCAGAAGTGCTGTATAATTTCCTACTTTCAGTTCAGGCACTAAAAGCGTATTCTACAAAAATAGTGATGCAGCTTAACATTGATCTGATTGCAAAATTAGATAGCGAACAAAATGCTACTACATCTCAAAGACTATGTCTCGCGTGAAAGAAACAATACCGACATTTAGTAACGAATGCGACTATGTCTTTAACTAATAATCCAGTAAATAAATGAGATTCCACATAATTAGATAGCGAACAGTGAGATCAGTATTCAGTGCAGTATACACATCGAACCGACAGTACCTTGTCGAGAGGCACCGACGCAACAGAATTATGAACCTTCTTCGAGTTGGCAATGATTTGTTCGGCTAACTTAAGAATCTCGGGCGCAGATAGGTTAACACGCACCTTAGAACCTGCAAGATCTACAAGTTTCCACTAGTGGCTTCAGTGAAACGATTTTAAAATTTAACAAGTTATTCACTATGCACGCATTTCAGGTCGCTGAAGAGCGTAGCGTAGTGTAAGAGAAAATTGAAGTGTTGAGGAAGAAGAAATACCTTTCTTCTTTGCATTTTTTTCCTTGTGGTGCTTCAATGCCGTGATGGCGAGATTCACCGCAATCGCAAGCACCGCAGCACCTCCGGTGAAAACGAGGAGGCTTCCACCTTTCTTCTGTTTGAGCATTTTCTCACGCTTTCCTTCACTTTCCGTCATTTTCTCTGCTCTTTTTGTCTTTTCTCTTTCTCCTTTGACGAGCGCCAAGGAATGATTTGTTTTGGGCGGAAAATGAGATGACGCAATTGGAATTTGACGTGAATTTCGAAACTCAAAATAAGAAAGGAAAATAAAGTTTAATAAATCAACTTTTCGTTGCTCTGTATTCTTGTTATTAATTATTATATTGCGAATTTATATTTAACTCTGTAATTTTAGTTTATTTATCTCTTAATTCAACATTTAATAAAAATGTTCAGATACCCTCTTTTATTACACATATTGTGTGACAATGTAGCGTAGTGTCGTTTCAGTATTTTTTTTTAATAGTAAATTAACAGATAAATTAAAACTGTGTAATTTAAATAATAAGATTGTAATGAAAAATCGAAAAACCTCGCAAAAATAATGATAGTAAAGCCAAATTACAATTAATGATGTAAAAAAAAAAAGGAGGTTTTCTCTTCTATGGACAATGATCTTTCTAGGCTAAGATTTCATCACAACGTCTATATACAGTTGAACTTACTTAATTATACCTAAAATTAGTTAGGAATTTTTTAATAAATATTTGAAAAATAGTTATAAGCTCAGATTATAACTTTTAGAAAAAAGAGTAAAAACGTTTTATAAGATTAATTAAGATATTTTACTTTTCCTTTTTTATAATTATTATAAAAAACTATCCAAGAAGCTTAAATTGTTTTTACTGCCGGCTCCTTTGCTTTTATTGGAGCGGTTTTTAATCGTATCATTTTAAGGTTTATGGTTCATCTGAATCAACAATATTTTCGTTTATTATATAAGCACCGGCAATTAATTTTAATCAAATAAGGAAATTGTCATTTAAACAGGAATACTAATTAAATAACAAATATAATAAATAATTTATTTTTGGATAAATGTCTTTAGGATTCATAAAATGTCCATATATTTAATTGATAAATTGCATTTAAAAATCAATAAAGTATTGTTCATAGATATTGAGATTATCTGTAAAAGTGTTTTATGTTGTTTTTAAAGAGATTGTTGAATGAAGTGAATCAAATTTAAGCCCGTCCATCATTTTAATTTTTCTATTATCTTAATTCATATAAAATGATTGAGTTCAAAAGTTGGTTTTTGTGTGAAAATATCTACTTTATCCTTTTAAATATGAAATTGCACTTGTTAAGTTTAACTGCTTACAAGATATTTCAAGTATAGCTGCGATTTTAATGTTTACTCTTTATTATTTCATTAATAAAAAGGTTAACTATAAAAAAAAAAATTATTGGGTTTCATTTCATTGATCATTATTTTTCTAAATTTTTTTCGACTTTTTACGTGAATTTTTAACTTCATCCTTCGTCTGTTTACTGAATTTGAATACGCGATTTTAAGGTATATAATTATACCTAATCAAAATCTTAAACAAAGTAAGTTCATATTTTCTTTTTTGCCTTTAAATAAATATGTTGCATGTGGGGTGTTTTGAGCTTATATGTGACATTTAAGGACTCAAGGTGAATATTTGTTTGATTATGATTGTTAGGATGTGTTAGTATCGTTGATCAGAGTTTTTTATATGTAGGTAGAACGGTCCGTGCGAGCTAGAGTATATGACGAACACTTTTTTAGTCTATAAGTGTTTATCCTGATAAGGAAAACTAGATATTTAAAAAGCTTTTGTTGAGATTTACAAATGGGTTAATTGATAAGCCTGTTTTTATGATAAATTAACTTAACATGTATTATCACTTTGTTTGATTGATGATGAATGTGATTCTTCAATGTAGTAAATTTGTTGAAGAGTCAAAGTGCAACTTATAATGGGTAAAGGAAATTAGTAATTTAAAATCAATTGTGTATTTGTATGGATAAGTGGTTTAATTTTGATATGGGTTAATTAGATTGGATGTATGGTATGAATTGATTTGTTGAGAGTGTTAACTTAATTGATGAATTGGGGAAAATGTTGTTTTCTAAATTTAAGATGGTTCTCTTCTAGGTTGTATTCTTTTGGGAGTAATGATTTAAAAGAGATGGAGAGAAGGAGATAAGAGGGATTAAAGGGTGAAGTTATTGTTGTGTTCTTTTAAGGCATTTAGAGTGGATTAGAGAGTGAAATTTATGACTGAATTGACTGTGACATATTAAAAAAAACTTTTAATAAATCAAAAAAGTTATATTACTAAAATGTTTCTATTGTTAAAAACAACATAAAATGATATATAAATATTTTTTTTTTATTTTTATAATTTTTATTGAATGATTGGAATTATAAAAATATAATTTATAAATAAATGAATAATACAATATATTTGGTATGAAAATAAATTTAATGTGAGGTGAGAAATAATTTATTTACATATAGATCTTATTTTATTTTTAATAGTAATTTTAGAAGTAGTAAATTTGTATTATAATCATAATAAATTTTCATTTGTGCTATTCATTTTTAGTATGTTGTTTTTATAATTAGAAAAAATGAATAAATCACATACAAGAAAACTGAAATACGAGGGGTTAATTTTGTACATTGAAGTGTGTCACCCTACAATCTCATCATGCATATTGAGATTGCATTTGAAATGAATCCCTAATCATTGCTCAACATCACCTTCTATCACCCCCAAAGGAATAAGGTAATCACATGTTAATCCTCTCATCTCATTGCACATGAACATTAAATTTTTCCAAAAGATCACAGTGTTATAACTTTGGTATTATTCATTTTGGAGATGGACAAAAGTATTTAATTTGAAAAAGTAAATGGGATTAAATTGAAACAAAAATAACGAACACATAGATCAGATTGGACATAAAACATTGACTTTGACACATAACATGTTGTTGGGTTGACACGTGGACATTTTTTTTTAAAATTAAAAAAATATATAAAAAAATTAAATAATCATGAGGTGACACGTGATAATTACTGTTCATTACTGTCATTTAAACTGCTTTACCAAAAAATGATCAAATTGAACAAAATTAACAAAAATTATGATTTGGTTAAAAAAATACCATGACTTAATTAACAAAATTAAACGAAAATAGAAACCAAATGTGTAATTTAACATTTTTTTCTTATAAATATACTTGTCTCATACCTTCACAAGTGTTGAAGATTTAATGCTCAATAAAGACAATATATAAGTGTGCATAAATTTTATTTTACATGTTAATTTTGAGTTAAATTTAAAACTCACTATTAAAAATATATTAAGTAATTACTTACAAATTTATTATAACAATATTTGTTAAATATATGGTATCGTTTGTTATTAAGTAATTATTTGATATTTATCAATATTTAGTATGTTTTTGAACTTTGTCTAATAAACATATTTTATAAAGTTAAATTAGGTTTACAATTACTTTATATAAAAAAACAAATAACAAAATCAATCATTTACCATAACACAATTTTTACAATATTTTTTGAATGAGTAATTAAAGATAAGTTGTTTTATTCATTTCTTATTAAATATTACGAAATATTTAACAAGACATATTTATTTTACGGCCTTCATCAATTATATAGTACGAAGAAACTTAAAAGAAACAAGGATCAAATCACTTAAAACAATACATTATAACATATTTAACATAAAAAAAACATTTAATTAAACAAATTAGATTCAGTCAAAGTCAAATCAATTACATATTTTAATTTGAATGAGTCACAAAAACTTCTTAAATCATAGATATTTTTATGTCTTGCTAGTTTTCTTCCGAAGTTCTTTCACCCATTTGAAGTTCATCACGGTCTTTCCAAATTTGTTCTTATCTGACTCATCCTTGCTCTTCTTCTTCTTCTTCTTGTCTTTCTCAGATGTCGGGGATAGGTCTGAGTCATTGTCCCATTGATCAGCCCACGACATTCCGGAATCCATATTTTTGGAGTAAAGTTTCTAATAAGAGAAGAACATTTACATGTGTTGAAAAACATTTTATAGTTATTTTTGTCATGTAAATTTTGTACCGATGTGGATCTTCTCCTTTCCAATGAACCATTGTGTATTTTTGGTACGAAGATAATTTAGGGGAATGGTTATATTTGGGGCACAATATGTCTGAATTTAAAATAGTTACTAAAATATCTATCATCATTTTACCTATATTGGCAGGGGCTGATGTTTATTGAGGCAGGAAGGGTCATGGCCCTCCGAAATTTTGATTTTTTTTTAATTATATATATATATATATATATATATATATAATATTAAAATTTTATTGAATTTTTTAAATTATAGGTAATATGTTTTAGGAATTGATGAAAATTAAATGGTGTATTTTTTTATTTCTTTTATAAAGCACAATATTTGATGTTAATAGATAATAAAGAATAAAAGTATTTAGACTTTTTAATTTTTGGTTTGGTTTTTGTTTTTGTCAAAAAATTGACACTAGGATTATATTAATCACATCAACAAAGCAAATTATTCATATTAAGAGTTCAATTTGAATGAAATAATCATCTACCTGTTTCAAGAAAATTAAGTGAAAGACCAAATTGCATTAGTTTTTAAAAAAATTGGGACCAAATTGAGAGTAAAAAAATTGAAAGACCAACTTAACATTTTTAAACGGAAACATAAATCAAAAGAGTACTTAAACTAAATATCTATTAATATAATTTTTATTTTCCTTCTTATTTTCTTTTTAGTTTTTTTCACAAATTGTAATAATCTCTCAACTCATATATTTTGTTTTTGTATTTTAAGAAAAAAAAGTTAGACACAAAATTATTTTTCTTTTCATTTCTCATTTATCCTCTTCCTTTTTTGTTTATTGTCTTGATAATGAAAACATTATTTTTTTTTATCTCATTAGCTATTTGTTTATTCATTTTTTACGAATTAGAAAAAAAATGTATAATGTATTTTTTCATAATTGATTTTTAATTGTGACTTAACCATGATATATTTTTCTTTTGATAATTATGTGTCTCAATTTTTTATTAAATTATGATAAATTATTTTTTAATATTATGTACAAAAAATATATATTGATAAAGAATAAAAAAATAAATTTATTATTAAAAAGTGATAAAAAAAGGAAACTATTGATGAAAACAAGATAGATTATATTTCTTCACATATTTTGAAACATTATAATCAAATTGCTTAATAGAGAAGCAATTTTTTAAATCATAATGACGAAATATAAGGATCTCAAAATTATATTATTCTATCCCCTTCAACATTTTTAGTCAAGATTCGCCATTATATATTAGTTTGAGGTTAAGACATGATCATGATAAAAAAATACTATTTTATTATTGTACTTAAAATTATATATATATATATATATACACCTAAGATAAAAGTAAAGTCAAGAGATTTCAACATGATTGAACTTTGCATTTGTGATAGACTTTCTCATAATATATTAATTACATCTTTTTAAGAACATTCACTTTCAATTTACTATTATTTCTTCTAATAAGAAAATATTCAGATTCTGTTGTTTTGTTGTTGATAATTTTTTATTTAGAGATACTAACTTTGGTATTTAAACTTAACATAGATAAAGAATAAAATATGTAACTACAAAATTTAATTTTCATATCAAACGTTTATGAACGAGTTAAGACTCTACATTATTATAAGTTCATAAAGAATATTACATGAAAATATCTATTAAACAAGAAGATAGTCCGGTATTTTAAATATAGCATTGTTTTAGATTTTTTTTTTCAAATATCAACGTAATATTTTATTAGGGTCAAAATTATAATATAATATTATATTCGTACTTAGTTATGATACTTTTTCCTTTTAGTACAAAACTATGTTAATTCTTTTAGGTAGAGTGTTAGACAAAGAGTGTTGTTGTTAGCTTCTTCCACCACGTTATTTCAAATTACGTTGGGTGTTTCTATAATTTTTTATCCAATTTTTGTTCCATAAATTTGATTACATGTTGTCATCGATCTATGACTGAAACACAAGTTCAAAAAAACGAAAAAATGGACATTTAAAAAAGTTAAAATTTAAAGTTTTACCAGTTAAAAACAGTTATAAATAACGTTTCTAATAATTTTAAAAATCGTCAGAATTACACATAAAAAAGAAAAACAAAATAATAACAGTTAAAAACCGTTACAAAAGGTAATATGATTTGATTACATTTTATTATATTTTGACGGTTAAAAATCGTCACAAAATATATCACATTTTTTATAGTTAAAAACATTATAAAGTATATCACATTTTTTACAATTAAATATCGTCACAAAATATATCACATTTTAACGGTTGAAACTGTCAAAAATTATTTGAAATATCTTTAAAATATTTTAAAATTCCAAAAAATATTTAGTAACTCATAATTCAACCACCTCTAGTTGCAAACCACTAAAATACACTGAATCAAAAGTATGTAATCCAACCATTCACACATATACATTATTCTATGGTTTACCTAACAAATATTTATCATAAACACTTCCAATATCCCTATCATACTTATAAGAGTTTAAAAAAGAACAACAATTTGTAATTGAAATCATAGGACATTGTTTATAGCCCTAAACTATACACAAATACAAATACTATATTGATACCTCAAACATTATATCTTCTATCCGAGAGAAGTACAACTTGTCTTATAAAAGTAACTCATTTATAATCTCATGTCATCTTCTGATGAAAGAGTCATTCAAATTTTATCTGTGTGAAATGCAACTTGAATCTACACATAGGAAAACATCATTAGGCTCTAGCTTTGCCATACATAATTCTAAAAGTAAATCATTTGGTTGTTGTGTCTAAGCTCCATTATATTTACGTATGTCTACAGGAAATATCATCCTTGATTATGATTAAAAATCACTAGAAAACATAGGTTAAAGTTGGAACTGCGTGAATTTAGTAATTTTAATATAATTTTGTTAAATTTATTTGGCGTTTCAAACACATTTCATGATAGTTTCTTAGCTAACATTGAAACGAAAATGTGTGAAACTGTATAAACAACTCATATGCTATCATGAAATCTTTTTAAAACTATAAAAGAACTTAACAAAATTTGGTTAATAAAAGTATTAAATAGACACAGTTACAAAGTTGAGAAACTAAATTAGATAGAAATTCCAAAAAAAGATTAATTTTAATTTTTACTCAAAATTAAGAGACAAAAAACATATTTAATCTATTTTTATTATATTTTTTGAGTATACCGATAAAATTTTTACCTCCAGAAAAATAAATTTACCTTTTTCTTCTAAAAATATTATTTAAAAAAATAAAATAATAATAACATATCATTAATTAACTAATAATAATAATAATAATCATGGTAATAATGATAATATTATCAAGAGACAGACACGTCCTCTCTTCCTCATCCCTTGCTTTCCACCGCATCCAAAAAGCTTTTACTTCACGCTGACATACACACAAAGCAAAATCCCCTACCCTTCTTCACTGCTTCACCACTTCAAAATTTCACCCCAAAACCCAATCCCTAACTTTTACAATTACAATTACCATCGCCATCACTCTCTCTTTCTCAATCCTCCTTCGGCAATAGAATCCCTCAAACCAACAATTCACACTCTCACACATACAGCAACCAACTTACCGAACCATGTATTTGTCGGAGAAACCGCGTCCAATCGACTTCTACAAGGAGGAAGGTGCGCGCGATATGATGATCGAGGTGGTCTCCAACGGCGAACTGCCGCCGCCGCCGCCGCACCACCCGCCGCCGATGATCCTCGGCGAGAGCAGCGGAGAAGACCCCGAGGTGGAGATCAAGGCCCCCAAGAAACGGGCGGAGACGTGGGTGCAGGACGAGACGCGCTCGCTCATTGGCCTCCGCCGCGAGATGGACGCGCTCTTCAATACCTCCAAGTCCAACAAGCACCTCTGGGAACAGATATCCTCCAAGATGAGGGAGAAGGGTTTTGATCGCTCTCCCACCATGTGCACCGATAAGTGGCGCAACCTGCTAAAGGAGTTCAAGAAGGCAAAGCACCAGGACCGTGGAGGGAGCGGCTCTGCTAAGATGTCGTATTACAAGGAGATTGATGAGATCCTCAGAGAGAGGAGCAAGAACGTGCAGTACAAGAGTCCCACTCCTCCGCCAAAGGTTGATTCTTTCATGCAGTTTGCTGATAAAGGTAGCAGTTCACTCGTTGTAATTCAGCACTTCTGTGAACCGTTAGGTTAGGTTAGGTTAGGGAATCCTTCAATTGAATTATGTTATGTGTGATTTTGTTGCATGAGGTGGAGTTTAGGTCATGAATCTGACTTTGGAGGTGAATTAGTGTGAGGGTTCAACTTCTTCTTACAATGTTGATTTAGTGATAGTTCTGTTGTCTAAAATTGTAGGGACTAAAAGGAATAGTTTCTAGTTGTTGTAAGGACTAAAACGTTCTATTAATTAGAAAGCTCACGGGTAGGGACTAAAATGAATAGTTTCAAGGTGCAAGAACTAAACTGTACTAACCATGTTCTGGTGTTGGGGCTAAAGGAGACCTGAAATAAGTTAGTCTGAAGATTCTTTCGGAATATTGATCACACAACCGTTGTAAGCAAATTACTTGTGAAGCTGCTTCTCTAAGTTTGGCAGGGAGTGGGGATGTTTGATATCTGATGTGGATACTTTTTGACGGTTTGTTTAAAAGAGATGGTGTAAGTGACATTGGTTAAAGCTGAACATTCTGGAATTTCCCAAATTTGACAAATTTTGTCTGGAAACCGAGATACTTCATTATCTCTTTCAAGCATTCTGGTTTGGGGATATTAGGTTGTTTTTGTTTACAAAAATGGATATAGTTTAGGGAAAAACGTAACTGGGGAAACCTAAATTTCGTAGTTGTAATGTAACTGCTTAATGGATTGCATTTTCCAAAATATGACAAATTTAATCCAAAATAATGTCATTTTGGTTTAAAATTGCTGGCACGAGGTGATTGATTTCTATGCATTTAGCGTTCAGTTATTTATGTTTCTTTGTGAAGCACAAATTTGAAGGATTAAAGAAGTTTTCAGTTTCCCTGTATAAGTTTAGTAAGTGTGATTGGAAATCACGTTTATTTCTTGGTTGAAAAGCCTTACCCTTAAGTTGTGAGCCTCAGTTTATATCCATGGATAGCTTGACAGCTGTATCGAATATCTCTGTGTTTGATTTTCACATAGGGCAGTATAAATCTCGACAATTTGAAAGTGGGGTTTAATTTCTATGCAGTACTGTTAAACTATCACTTTGGATATCTGTTGAGGTTATAATTTCACCCATTTCATCTTTAGGAACAATAATTTAATTGGTTATCTTGCTCTACAGGTATTGATGATACTAGCATCTCTTTTGGGCCTGTAGAAGGTATGTCATTGTAATCCAGCTTTCAGCTGCCTACATACATACTCTGTATTGTTGTTTACTCGTGTCCTTCATCATTTTGAATTTCATAACTCACAAAAGGAGTCACGTGGGGTTTTAATCCATCGAGGCATTTTGGTTTAGACTTGATTCTTATACTGGTAAGTAGGTAATATACACCACATCCGAGTAACATAATAAGTGTGGAAGAAAAAATCAGTGTAAGAAAAAACCAAAATGCTAATGTACGTACATGTATTTCATGGAAATTTAACCAACACTACAGACAACTTTTCAGCATTTTAATGCTTCTTTTCAGGTAAATATTAAAAAAAATGATAGGAAGAGCAACATAAATGGTGAAATTTGACCTTGAAGAGTTTGTTGAAATGATAATTCAAATGCTGTACTCTTCAGTATAGTTCTAGTTATCATAATTTACTAGGAACTCTTTCTGCTAATGTGCGGTTCTTATAATTATTTCTTCACATGGTGGGAAAAAATATTGTTGTTGCTTAATGCTTATCATTTAACAGTTTCACTTAATTATAATGTCAAGTACAGTACCCCAAATAATGCGATGAAGTACTCATACTACTTCTTGCTATGCATGACCAGATAAGTGTGTGATTGTATTGGTGGGAGGAAGTATTCATGGGCATATCGCCAAGCGTTATCATTTTTTCTATCATCTGGTGTCTACATTTTGCAGCATTTCAATGCCCAAAACTAGTACTGTCAACATTTTAGAATGAAGATTTTAGGGCCTGTTCTTTTTGAGTAAATAATGTTGCTTTGGGTGAAAACAATCTTGTTATGTTTTGTTTTATCTGTTTCCTATACAACTCTTTGAAACCAGGAAACAAGATGAAAACAAGGTGACAACTTTGTTACTAGAAATGAAAACGGGAAATGAAAATAGAAGTAAACAAGCCCTTAACATTTCTGGAGAGGGGGTCTCTATTAAAAAGAACTTGGACATGCATTTTAGCTCCTTTACCATCATTTTTGCTATTTCATTTACCATAATTCTCAAATACTTGCCATTAGCTACTGGAAGACCAACACTAAATCTTGAGAGAAGTTTGGATCATGATGGGCATCCGCTTGCCATTACCACAGCTGATGCTGTTGCAGCTAGTGGAGTCCCTCCTTGGAATTGGAGAGAGACTTCTGGAAATGGTAAGTTATGTAGGGCTTCATAGTTTGATCCATGTTTGCTTACTCACCAATGAAAGAGAAAATGACTGCAAAAATAAGAAGTTAATCATCGAGTCTTGGTAAATGTACGTTGAGAGCAGTTTTGGTTAATTTTTGGATATAGAACAAAAACATGGTAAAATAAATTGTTATTTCATACCCCAAAACATGGAATCAATTATATTCGGTTCCCCCCTCCCCTCTTTAGCTTAACCAATTCTTCCTACTTTGGCAGGTGGAGAAAGTCAGTCATGTTGTGGAAGGGTTATATCAGTTAAATGGTGTGATTATACAAGACGAATAGGTATTGATGGCACTCCAGAAGCCATCAAAGAGGCAATCAGGGCTGCTTTTAGGTTGAGAACTAAACGCACATTTTGGTTGGAGGATGAGGACCAGATTATCCGAAGTATTGACCGTGAAATGCCTATTGGAAGTTATACTCTTCACCTTGATGAAGGTTAGATTCACTTTATTGGTCTAATTATTGTTGCGATATGTACACATTTGATGGATTTATTTAATTTTAATGTTTACGAACTTTACTCGTATGATGCGGTGCACTTTTGAAGTTCACATGTTGGTTTTGTTATGTTGTTAAAACCGGTAAACTGGTTTAATATCTGATATATTAAAACCATAAAAGTGGTTTGCAATTGAACCAGTAGATAATCGATTCGCAGCTGGACAACAATTTTTTTGAAAAGAAAAATTCTTTCTGGATGTTATTTTTAGTTTTTCCTTAGAAATAACAGTATTTGTCATTTTCTTTTGCTTGTTATTTTTAAAGAAATATGATCATCTATGGTTGTCCCTTAAATATTATGGCATATTTGATGTTTATATGTATTTTGATTCTTAAAATCTTACGAAGTATTTTTTTAGGTTTTAGTATTATTAAGTTACGATGTTGTATTTATCTACTTATAATTGCAGGAATGGCCATTAAATTATGTCTCTATGATGAGTCTGAGCACCTTCCTGTGCATACTGAAGATAAGGTATTTTACACTGAAAATGATTATCGTGATTTTCTGACCCGCCGGGGTTGGGTGTGTCTAAGAGAATTTGATGGATATAGAAATATTGACAATTTGGATGATCTTCGACCTGGTGCCATATATCGTGGTGTGAGTTGAAAAGTAGATGGCATGATCAAATTCTCTGGAGAACTATGGTGGGGTCTGTTCAGGTTTTTGATATATGTGCGACACTAACCTGAAATAGTATAAGTTTTACATTTGATAACGCTGTTTATAGTTTTTTGATAGGAAAATTAACTAGCCCTTCTGCACAAAAATCCGTTTCAATCAATGGCGTTTACATGTCTGTAAATATGCATTTGCAGTGACAACATATTATTATTGTCTAGATTTTTTAATGGATCATTTTCGTCAAATTTTGGTATATACTTCTAGTTCTGTGTAGGAACTTTGACGGTTGCTTGAGTTTCTAACGTGTTTGCCTTAGCACAATAGAAGCTATTAACTTCGAACTTTGACAGCATTAAAAATACTTATTATTTTTTTTGTCATTTCTTACTTTACCTTAATTAGATAAGAATGAGTTCTTAACTCTTTAACATCTTAATATAGACAAAATTTAGTTAATGTATGTAGAAAAATTTTGAATTTTTCAAAACATTGGATTTGATATTCTTTTGTTAGTTATACATTAATTTATTCATATTCGATATCAACAAAACTACAGAGGACTTGACAGATATAGAGTTTTAAAAAATGTATTTAGATTAGTATTTTCACAATCGTAAATTCGGGAATTAATAAATTTATAAATTATTATATTATATCTTACTGTATATATTGAATATTTTAAGTTATTATTATAGTTTTTCTCTAAAATATAAAATAATGATAAGTAATCCATCAGATATTAAATACTTATACAATTTTAAATAAAAGTTAATCACTAAGTAAATAATTAATTGTTAAAAACATGCAAATTATTTTATTTAATATCATATAAAAATAGTTTATTTAAAACTATTATTATAGAAAATCTCTCAATGATAACAACTAATAATAAATTTTATACTTAATTACATTTTTAATACACTTGTATTTTTAATTGATTCTCTATTATTATTTTTTGTTTGTCCAGTGTTTAAGATATTTCTATTTTCAAATCGGGTTATTACAGATTAATTTTTATACCAAATGAAAATATTTGAGCACTTAAAGTATTTAATTTGAGTTTCTGTTATTTAATTTTTTCGTTAACTAAGAATGTGATTATCATATTTTCCTTCTTCTTGTTTTCTTATACGCACGTGTTATGATGTAAATCGATAATTTTTATCACTTTAATATTATTTTATATGAAGACCAGATGAGACACTAAAACAATAACATCTCCTCAATAGATAAAAAATATAAATAAAAAATACCAAAATTTATCAGTAAATATTAATTTTAATTATCAATTTCCTACTTATAGTGATTCATCATTAGACTGAATATATCAAATCCTGAAATCATTGTGATAATTTTAGTGGTATACCATTATTTTTTAAATTACATATGAAAAATAATCCTTTCAAATAATTACGAATAATAACAAATTGAAAATATATTATCTTCTATATTGAAGAAATCAATATTAACAAATAGAATTGAGATTCCTTCGCCGAGATCTGATCATCCAATAGTGTGCTGTAAAGAATTTTTTGTCTTTCTGCATATTATTATATCTACTTGTCAAATTTGATAACAGTAATGGAAATTTGAACATAGGTAAGATAGTTTCAGAAACACATACGAAATTTGTACACACAGACACTCGCATAGTACATAAAATAGACTTAGAGGGAAAGAAATTATAGAATGTGATACTTTTGGTGGAAGAAAGGAAACAAAAGTACGTTTCCCTTCTTTCCCTCTTAGTGTTTTTTCACTGTATTTCGTATGTGTCTTTGAAACTATCTTTTTCCCTCTAACTATTTTATGTACTATGGGAGTGTCTTTTCACTGTATTTCGTATATGTTTCTGAAACTATCTTACGTATGTTCAAATTTCCATTACTGTTATCAACTACCTTATTTGCTTATTTTACTGCTTTTGTTGTTCTCTGAATAAACACAATTAAAGTAAGTTCGAATAAGTTAACTTATATATAAATTATATATAAATTAACTTATATATAATTTATTTTCATTTTTAAATAAAAACTCATTTCATTCTCTTCTTTTTGAATACTCATACAAAACTTTTTCTACACACTGCAGTTAAATGTCCACAAAATTGTGGACATAAATAAACCACGCAAGTTAAAGGATTTGCGGGTTATTGCAAACTTGAGTTACTTTGGTTTCATATTTAGAATTAGATTTACCCAACGATTTCGTTCACTCGTATCTAAACAATTACTCCTAACAAATTACTTTGACACACACTTTGATCCTAACAAATATTTTTAGATCCTTAGTTTCAACAACTAGAATGATTCATATCTTATAAAACTCAAATGATTGATGAATTCAGCCTCTGAAGAACAGGAAGAATTCTTGAGATGGCAATTCTTACAGCCACAACAAGTCACATACGGAAGGAAGGATTAAAACTACGTACTAGTTGACACACACAGTAGTACACACATATAACATTGTGAATAGAAAATTCACTGCATGACCTGAGAGATAGGGACTCCTCTACTGTTCATCCCATTCGTCATTCTTGTATGATACGAGTGTGTCAACCTTGTGAATCTGTACGGCCAAAAAAAAAAAAAAATCAGTAATATGTAAATTAAATCAAGTATGTCAGTAAAATAAATTAACCAAACCGTGGATTTAAATTTACCTTGGTATCGAAGGAATGCAATTTCACCATTTGTGGATTTGCAATAAGTTTTGGATCGCTTTCGATCCAAGTGAATGGAACTGCTACATCGGTGTCAGTGTACGCTAACACATCAAAAACACCTGAAAGAAGATAGCCATGCTAAGATAGGAGATAAAAGAAACGTTGAATGAATAGTAAGAAGATGAAAAGCAGAACGAGATGCATGTGGTCCTACAAGGTTCGTCCAGGCAAGGTAAATAGGTGATACTTGAAGCAATCTGTCTCATAATCGCTTGTATCTCTCTCATGATTTCTTTGTCACTCTTTTCTCGAGAAACACTGAAAGTTTAAACAGCAGGAAAAACAGTAAAAGTTTAAACACAAGGAAAAACAGTAAAAGTTTAAACACAAGGAAAAACACTGGAAATTCTTTTGAGGAAGCAATTTAGAATGAGAGTTAGGCCCTGTGTAGATAGGTGCACTTTTCAGGAAGCACTAAAAGAGTAAGAATTTAAGGCCAAATAAGGCACATTTGTTGTCAGAGAAATAGGAAGACAGAGTCAACGTAAATGTCAAATACATGAGTTAAAATTTAACTTAAGAGAAACCCAGTTTACTCAGAAGTGTTTTTGAGCAATGTGAAGTTTATTTACTGAACAACACTTTAGTTATATGGTTACCCACCCCTTCTCAACAACTTCACCGTCAGTCTCAATGCTGAAGTTCCACCTCTCAAGCACTTCACTGGTGGCCTTGCTCATAATAACAAGGACCACCCTCTGCAACTTGCCAGCCTCAAGCCATTCTTTGCAACATTCAAAAGTAATGATCAATAAGAATACCAAAACTGAACTGAACTGCTACTAAAGCTATAAGAAAACAAGTAAACCCCAGCAGTGACTCAAAAATCCAAACTATTTCTTAAAATAAAATTTTAGACTCCCTGCTACACCTGATACTGTGACCAATTAAATCCAAAAAAAAAACAATCCCCAGTTAACCAATGAATTTTTTCAGTATCTCCACATCGGAGAGAACCACAACGAAAGGAGAAAATCAGTAGTTACCAGAGAGCTGAGCAGTTAGATTGGTTATAAAGGATTTGACACCCTCATCTTCAGTGAGCAACATGGGGAGCCCATATTTCTTCACCTTCACAAAGCTTTCTTCCGGATAAACTCCACGATTGTAAAGAATGCTGATCAAATCCCCATGTTAAAAACATCACAAAACTTCAAGCCACTCGCATGAATTCAAATGTGAAAAACAAAGACAAAAAAAAAATTGCAGGAGAGAAGGATCAAACCTGTTGGCAGCATATCCTGATTGGAAAAAAAAAAAACCAACAAATAACTCAGACTTCAGTTTATCCATTCCAAAATACACTAAATATGCACCAAAAGAATCAGAGAGAAGGGAATACCGAAGAACTCGCTAACGATTGCTGCGGAACCACGAAGAGTGATTATGTCTTTGGCAACTGTTCTTGCAGCCATTCCCTTTGTTCGGTGTCTACTTTCCAACAAAGAAAAAACGTTTAAGGTTTAGACTTTGGGATCACTTGATTGCGTAGAGAAGAAAAATGAGAACGATTTTATCTGGTGAGCGTAGTGACTACTGGTTTGGAAAGGGGAAAATGATGGCAATAAATTAGGGATTGGAAGTGGAAAAGAAACTTGACGGGGAAGCGCCATAACGGCTAGTTTCTTTTTTTTTTGGTAGTGGCTTGTTATTGGGCCTTTCTGGATCCATGGTGGCAACGTCAATATTGTTTAAAATTTCCAATTTAACGGTCATGTTAAAGGAATCGCCTTTTCAGATTCCCCATCCCATTAATTTTGAGTGCAAGTCTACGTGTGCGTCTGTGTTACACGTGTGTTCTCGTGATACTAATATTTTATTTTATAGATTTTATTTCAGGATCTTGTCAATTAATGTTGAAAAGATAAACAAAATTAAAATTTATTAGTATAATATAATATAAAACACATTACAAATTCATAAAAAAATGTAATTTTATGTATTTGGATAAGTTTAGTTTTTTTTTAAATACTCTTAAGTTACTAGTATTTGCTTTTCTACAATTTTTTTCTTACATCGAGAAACTTAAATAACTAATTAAAATATGCATAAATATTAATAATTCATGATGCGCATTTATTAATGTTTTAGCAAAAGAAATAAAGATTCACCTATCTCTATTTTTATGCATATTTTTTCTTTCAAGTTCTTTTGGTTTTTATTACTCATCAAACTTTTCATATAATTTATGCTCTTTGTCACGTTCCAAACAGTTACTTAAAAATTAGACCCCTAATTTATTATATCAGTACTTTAATTATAACCTTTATTAACGTTAAACTTAACTACCTAAATTGTTTAAATTGGACTAACAACAGCGCATGAAAATTGAAGAAAACTGATGAAGATAATTGCTAATACGTAAATAATAGGATTTTATTACTATTAGGTTAAATTGAACATGTCATCCGTTAACAAATTACACAATCGTAGTAAATGTTGGTAGAAAAATGAAAGATCTGGTTGTGTTGTCTCCTACATCTCGATTCCCAAAAAGCCAAAAATTGATATCACTGAAACGAATATCGAAATTGAAACGGAAAATTTGGCATCTGATTTTTTTAGTTTGATGGGTCAGAGAAGAAGTTGTTGACAGATGGCATGATCTGAGGGGTCCTCCCACGAACATACTTCCTCAGACCATGTTGTGAATATTTCTCTCCCTCCTCAAAGTTATCAAGAACTCCTGCAGCTCTGTTGCTCTTGGTCACCCTGAAATCATCAAACCATAACCAAATTCAACAACACACACCACAACAAATAATTCTAAGAGTTATGATAGGTTAAAAAAAATTATTTTATTATTTTATTTTAATTCAAAAATAAAAATTTAATTTGTTTTAATTATATTTTTAGAAACTTTATTAAATTTTTCAAAATTTTTTTTGTCAAGAGTTAATTTTTCTAATTATAAATATATTAAGAATTCAACTTTTAATCTAATTTAAAGACTAAATTATTCTACAATGATTTGAGATAACGGATGAATTATATGTTTACAAAATAAAAATTTCACCGAAATAAATTTCAAGAACTATTATGATATTATATTAAGAAATATATTTTAATTTAATTCTACAAAATTAATTTATAAAGTGAGATTTATACTCAATTATATTATATAAATATAGACGTCTGACATTATATTAGTAGGTGATGATATTGTAATGTTATAAAGTTAATATATAAAATAAAATTACATTTATTAAAAATAAAGTGAAATATTTCAGTATGAAAGAATAATCGTGAATAGATAAAGAAGAAGAAAAGAAGGAAAAATAGACAATTTTATAAAAAAATTTAAAAATAAATGTTAATTTTAAAAAATTTAATGAATAATTATATTTTAAAATATAAAACTAATATTTTAAAATGTAAACAAAAAGAAATTTTTTTATATATTATTATAAATATTATAAACTGTATTATCTAATCATACGAGAATTCTAAGTAATAGCATAACAACTTTAATGAAACATTGAACCTGAAGAATGAAAAATGAAACTATAATCAAACAAAAACATGAAACCATACCTGACTTCAGGATTGGTGGTTATATTCCTGACAAGTTGCATACCGCAGATCCCAACAGCTACACCAACAGCAGCGAAGAGTGGGTATACCTATTCACACGTAACAAGAACCAAATCAAAACAAAGAAGATTATATATATTATTCACACGTACATCATCAATGTTCAAAAAATGCATGCACCAGTTTAACCAACTTTAATATATATATTATTCATTCCTTCGGAATTAAGAAAATTATTTCCTTAGTTCATGTTAAGGAACAAAAACTCTAAATGCGATACAAGAATATATACAAAAAAAGAAAAAACATGTACGTTTGGGAACAGAAAAGAACCTCAGGTTTCAACCATCTGTTGGCGGCCATGGTGAGAAGAGAAGTTGCAGAAAAGAGAAATTTGAACGGAGAGAGAAACAAACAAGAAACAGGCTCCGCTTCGAAGGAAAGTAGAAGAAGAAGGATGCGGAGCAAAACTGAATGTGGCAACACGTTTATATGTGTGAATGCGATGCGAAAATCATGGCCTTTTTATGGTCGATGCAAGAACCCTATGAATTTGGCTACCAAATTCAAAAGAATTGGTCAACACCGACTCTTTAAATTGTTTGTTTTTCTTGAATTGTAAGTGAATGAACGGTTGGGTTGCTACTTTCTTGGTTCAATTTGGACCCTTCCTTTTTTTGAATATTATTTTTTTAAAATAATTTTTTAACTATTAAATTTTTGACTGATTTCTTTTGAAATATTATGAGTTAGTTTTAAAATATTGAGAATGAAAAAATAAAAAAATAAAAAATCACTTAAAAAATGTCATTTTATGTTAATGTTATAAAAGAAAATTGTCAAAATTTAGTAGTCAAAATATCACTGTTCTAATTTTTATTTTCTATTTTCAAATCTTGTTTCATTTTAGTTGCATTGGCCAAGATGGAACTTTCTTTGAAGAATACATTTTTTTTTTCTTTTTTAAATAAAAAGTAGAGCATTCTAAATATGCATGTAATAAGGTGGAAGAATCGTACTTGAACACCTTGTCTATGTGTATGACCATGAACAAGCTGTGAAAGATATCAGGCCGTGTATTTTTAAAATATTTTGTTAACTGGCGTGATCAAAATGTTTTCAATATTTGTTTTACTAGAGAATTAAATATGGTTTTGTTCATTCTTCCATCGTAATTTTTATGATTTATCTTAAAATGGAGATATTTTTATTTCTTATTCTGAAAAATGTAACTTTTTTTTATCAAATTTACGTATGTTATAGACAAAAGTTTTATTAAAATTACAATTAAAAAAAAAGATAAGATATTTTTAATTCAAAATAAGGGGAGCAAAACAATATGCTAACAAAACATTATATTCAAGTATTTATTACAAAAGAAATATTTTTATTGTCTTAAAGAAAAGAAAATTTTTTATTGTCATATAAAATATATTTTATGTTATCAGGCAAGAACAAATTATTATCATTGTAATAAATTTTAATTTTTGCAATAACTGCTATAAAATCATACTTATCATAATTTTTAATTAATTGATAATATAAATACTTTTACACTGAAATTGTATAGAAACTAATCTCACGTTTTTATTTTAATATTTGAGACTAAAATTGCATAATAATCCTTTTACGAAAACAGTTAAATGAAAACTGAGTTTGCATGTACCAGTGGAAAATACAATGCTCTGTAAAAAAATGAAAACGGCTAAATTTATTTATTATATAATTAAATTTTAATTAAGTAATCAATTAATTAAGGGTGGTGTCGTGGTGTAGTTGGTTATCACGTCAGTTTTACACACCGAAGATATCCGGTTCGAATCTGGGCGACGCCAATTTGGTATAACTACTTTGTTTTCTCTTTGTTTTCTCTTTGTTTTTTTAAATCTAAATGAATTATTAAAAAAAAAATTAATCCCGAGACATATTTCTTTAAGTGTAACATTTCGGAACCACCTATGACGACTTTCATGTTTAATTAGTTCTGTTTTGAATTCAAAACCAAATTATCCTTTGATTTCGACTTTCTGGAAGTTTCTGGATGTTTTAAATTCGAACCCTGTGTAGGTATGAATGTAGAAATAACCCATAGCATAATTCACATAGTAGTTTTAGTCACAACACAGTTGTCAAATATTGAGAAATCTAAAATGGAAAATTGTTATGAAGGAATAGATCCTTGTTTGACTTTGCTTCCTACTGTATAATAAACCTAGAAAATTGTATTTGTTGACCAAAATTCCTTAATTTGTGTTTTATGTTCCTCTTTGTCACAACGTTTCAAATTAAAGTTGGTGTTTGAGCTGTGAGTTCATGTTCCATGCCCTCTTAGTATGTGACAATAAAAGAATTAGAAGACATTCATAATTGCAGCATATGATAATTGATTCACAGAACATGAACACTGATGTCAAGCATCACGCTCAAGCTTCACCATTTCAATACATAACACATGACATCAAATAGGTGAATATAATAGAATTAATGGAAACAAGTCAACCAAACAAGTGAATGATAATTGAAAGAATAAGGTTTAATTTGTGGGATAGTATCCACTTTGGTTCAGATGTATCAGTTTGGTATTCGTGTGTAAAGATGTGTCAATCTAGTCTCAACTTTTGAAAAAATGTCTTAATCAGGTTCTTTTTAGACAAAAATTACTAAAATCATTAACTTAATTAATGACTTTTACCACTAAATTTTGATATAAATATTAATATTTAATTTTATAAGTCATTTTAAATATCAATACTGTTAACCGTATTAATAATGTTTTGCTGAAGAAGACATAATTGAGACATTTTTTCAAAAATTATTATTCAATTGACACATTTTTAAAAGCGAGTATCAAACTGACACATCTAAATGAAGTTGAGTATCATACAACTAATTAAACCAAAGAAAAAACAATGATAATTAAGCTCTTTGATAATTAGTTATTTTAAATTTCAGTATATATATATATATATATATATATATATATATATATATATATATATATAATTATGATGCTACATTATCGGAAGAAATCAAACTATACTAGAAGAACATTTTTTAGTGTATAAATTGTAAACTGATTAAAAATATTTCCGATATAACGTTTTTATTTCATTGTCTAATCCACTGTTTCACCCCATTCCTCCATCAACCTCCTTAAAACATTAAAATAAGCTTAAATTTCATTAAATATTTTCGAATCTGATTGTAATATATTTCAATTTAATTTATCTTTATTCATAATGTTAATTACGGTTTAAATTGCAAGACATTGTTTTATAATTTATAAACCTTCCTTTAAAATATTAAAATCTAATACTACAATTTTAAAATGTTGAAGTTAAATTTAGTAAAAAAATGGTAACTTCCTCTGAAGTTTTAGTTGACGATACAAATGTGGTCTCACCAAATACATTGATTATGTCAGTCTCTTGAATTTTTGTGAAATAAAATATTGTTTTTCTTTATGCATGTCATTGATAATGTCATAGAACAATCTAGAAACTGCACTGTCTATTTTAAAACACTCTTTACTATTTTCTCCATTACCCTATATTTATTTATCATGGAATATTTATCTCTTAAAATTTACGGGTAATTATAAATATTAAATATTTGAATACCACTTTCACACCTCTTATAGGAATGTATTTGACAGCAAATAGAATTAACTGCAGTTTTAAATGAATATGATTCATAATGTTAATGAAGGTTTGAATTGTAAAACATAGGTGTTAAAAAGAAAAACCTTATTTAACACCATTCGAAACTTGACAAGTCTCGGCATAAAAACAGCTCAAACCCCGAATATTCTTTAATTCCAGTTTATAATTCCGGCAACAGCTACCAAACATAATTAAAAAACATATAAAGTGTTAAACAGCAGACACACTTTCATTTAAAAAAAAAACATTAAATATTTAATAAAAGCATTAAAGAATTTTGTAATTTCAACAGATGAAATAGACTTAGTTACATACTTTACCATTACTTTTTCTTTTTACTTTTACATAATTTCTGAATTTAATAAACGTTACCATATGAATTTTAAGATTATTCACCTTTTACATTTATGATGACTGATTTTCAAATAATTAACGATATGATGATGAATGAAATTAAACTTCCAATTTTCGTAAACTTTACCATTGAATTTTCTATATCTTAAGTTTTACTATTAAATTTTAAATTTTCAAAATCTACCACATAAAGTTGACATATTTGTAGTTTAATGTGAACTTCTCCTTTTTAGAAGAAATTAAATTAGTTACTTAATACATATACTAAAAATTTTATACATATGTACATTACTTAATACATATCTTAGTTTAATTTTTGATTAAAGCAATGATTATTAGGAAGGTCCAAAACCAAAATGATGCAGCCAAGTGTCTTTATTTCTAGATGGTAACCAACGTTGAACCAGGGGCAACCCTTGGTTTTCATTTTCCAATGCAACTAAATCAGCGGCTCCAAACTACCGCTTTTTCTTTTCTTTTTCTCCAAGCAGAACGGTCACGGTTCTCACGTGATCATCACGTGACTCACCGCTTCTTCAGACATAAACCCTCCTTTAAATACCTCTCCTTAACCCTTCTTTTTCTTCACCAAACCACTCTCTAATTACTTTCTATCTCTTTCAAATCTCATTCCAACTCAAACACTCTCATGGGTAACCACTGTTCTATTCTTCTTCGTTCTTTCTCAGCTTCTTGTATCTTTTCTTTAACACTCTGTTTTTAATGCTCTTTTTGTTTTTTGTTCTTCTATTGAGCAGCATCAGACAAGAAGATTAGGATCGGTATCAACGGTAATTGGTTTTCTTTCGTGTGACTTTTGGTCTTGTTTTTTTTTTTTTTTTTTTGTACTTGGATGTTTTTTTTTTTCTAATATATAAACTAAAGTATATGGATTCATTTCATGTAGGATTCGGAAGGATTGGCCGTTTGGTGGCCAGGGTTGCCCTTCAAAGAAACGATGTTGAACTCGTTGCAATCAACGATCCTTTCATCACCACTGATTACATGGTAAATCTATAGTCTTTTTTAGAGTGAGAATATCACAATACTGTACATGAGAGTAGTAGCTTTTGCTAAGAATTTGTGTTGTTTAATTTTTCAGACATATATGTTCAAGTATGACACTGTTCATGGCCAATGGAAGCATTTCGATGTCAAGGTGAAGGACTCTAAGACCCTTCTCTTTGGTGAGAAGTCTGTGACAGTTTTTGGCATCAGGTAAACTCATGCTTTTAGTTTTGTGTTTAATTAAATCATTGATTTGTTGTTGTAAATTACTAGGACTCAAAGATTTGTTTATTTTATTTTATTTTTAATTTTTGTCTGATTATTTGATGTTGTTGTTGCCCCAGGAACCCCGAGGACATTCCATGGGGTGAGGCTGGTGCTGACTATGTTGTCGAGTCAACTGGTGTATTCACCGACAAGGACAAGGCTGCTGCTCACTTGAAGGTTCACTATGATTTCTGATCCCAAAAAAATTTCTGTTGTTATCTGATTTTTAGATCTTTTTATTTTATCCTGAATACTATTGAGTAGTTTGAAATGAGTGTGATTTGGGGTTTGGTTTTTCTCAGGGTGGTGCGAAGAAGGTTGTGATTTCTGCCCCAAGCAAAGATGCACCTATGTTTGTTGTTGGTGTTAACGAGAAAGAATACAAACCAGAGCTTGACATTGTTTCCAACGCTAGCTGCACTACCAATTGCCTTGCTCCCCTCGCCAAGGTTTTTGTTTGATACCTTTGTGATGATATAATTCATGGTGCTTCTCTCTGTATTTTTAAGTGCGTGTTTGTTAATTATTGATTTTGATCTTGCATAGGTCATCAATGACCGATTCGGAATTGTTGAGGGTCTCATGACCACTGTTCACGCCATCACAGGTCCGACAATAGCCTCTGTTGAATTAATCCATGTTCTTGTTCATTGTAAGATGACGATGATGTTCATTGTTATGTGCTTTTTGTGATGAATCAGCTACTCAGAAGACTGTTGATGGTCCATCAAGCAAGGATTGGAGGGGTGGAAGAGCTGCTTCCTTCAATATTATTCCCAGCAGCACTGGTGCTGCCAAGGTATCAATTTTCATTATATATACCTAGAATGATTTATGTTACTCCTTTAGTTGGATGATGCTAATTTTATTGTTCCTAAGCTTTTTCTTTGTCGAATGATGAATTTGGGATAAACAGGCTGTAGGAAAAGTTCTTCCAGCCCTGAATGGAAAACTCACTGGAATGTCCTTCCGAGTCCCCACTGTTGATGTTTCAGTTGTTGACCTCACTGTGAGATTAGAGAAGGCAGCAACCTACGAGCAAATCAAGGCTGCTATCAAGTAAGTTTTAAGGTTTTGAAGAACTTTTTTCATTTGATTTGAATCATGTTTTTTTTTTTTTTTTTTTTGTTGCTACTGACATCAACCGTTTGTGTTTAAAATCCAGGGAGGAATCAGAGGGCAAATTGAAGGGTATTTTGGGTTACACGGAAGACGATGTTGTGTCTACTGATTTCGTTGGTGACAGCAGGTGAAGTTGTGTTCTGAAGCAATGTTGCTTACTTCTCTGACAATCTTAGTTGTTGGAAAGATGATAATAAACATGATGATCCGTTTTTGTTGTCTGAATCTAATTACTTACTATGTGGATTGTTGAATGTTAATTTCATTTACAGGTCTAGCATATTTGACGCCAAGGCCGGAATTTCTTTGAATGAAAACTTTGTAAAGCTTGTTTCGTGGTATGACAACGAATGGGGTTACAGGTAATGGTTCTACACCATGACAATCCTCTGAAACACAAGTACGAGGAAACATGTTTTATTTTTAATCTAAATCCTGTGTAACGAGGACAATGTTTTTTTTTTTTTTTTCAGTACCCGTGTGATTGATTTGATTGTTCACATTGCATCCGTGGCATAAGAGTTGAGGATATCATCGCTGCTACAACGTTCTACATTTTAATCGAGTTTTAGTGTGAATTCGGAATAAGAACACTTGTGTTGCTGTGAGTAGTATCATTGTAATACAGTGACTACAATTTGTATTTACATTTTTGAAGTTAGGGTTTTTTTCCTATTGTTGTAATGAATGGTTCACTCCTCTGTTTCGTCATCATAATCATCTATGACACAAAGCAACATTTTGTTTTCCATGTCTCTTTTGTTTTCGTTACATTTTCTATTGTTAACCTTAGGCATACACATTTTCGTTATTTTTGTGGAAAACCAAGTAATAGTTAAATGCCGATTACTGATTTATTAATTTTTAGGTGATTTGTTATAATTTTTAATTTAGCCCTTTTTTTGATCATCGGTAAGGGCCCAAGCCCAACATCATGAAAGCTATAATGCTTGGTTTTGTATATTCAAATAAAAAAGAAAATTCACACCTAATATTATGGACACAGAGGAAAAGGTAAAAACAATGGTCGAATGAACATTTTTGTTGTGATTGGAATTTTTCCCTAACTTCATATTTCCTACTTAATCATTCTTGGTGAAATTTAAAATGCATGCCTAACAAACATTTTTATCTATTCATTTAAAAAGATATAGTTTTATTTTATTTCTTGTCGAAAATTCTTCTAAAAAAAGTATCATTGTAGAGCAAACTAAACCATGTTACAGAAAGTCACACGATCTGAAAACGATAAAACGTTTTTGTTTGTTTTCTTAAATGGTTGTTAAATGACTAATGAGAATTAATAATATATATAGAGAAAGATGGTAATGTAATGTTAAACTAATAAAAAAGTTTTGTTAGATTTCTTCGAAGTATAAGATGAAATAAAAACAGAGAAGAGTACTTTATACGCATAAAACACTAAAAAGAAAAAAGAAAAAATCTAAAACCACACTAAAAAAAAATCTAAAACCACAATGCTGTAGTTTTTTTTTGTGATATTTATATTTTTAGAAAACGACTTTATCAACTTTATTTGTTTGTTTGGTGTGATTTTGGAAGTTATTTTAAAGTACTTAAAAATAATGTTATTATATTAATATAAATTCCACATAAAGGTAATTAAAATTAAGAAGAACTATTCACACACCTGTCTTTTCTTTCTTATATTATAAATACCTCTTTATATATAAGTAATTTATTTATATTAGAATTTTTTTTTATTTATAAATAATTTTATTGATCACATCCAAATGTTCTTAGCAATCATTCGGTCGGTAGAAGTTTGTTTCACACCTTCTGCCCCTTGTTGCTTACCTGTTTCAGTTATCACCATGAGATTTAATTTATATTAATTGTATTAATTTGGGCAAGATAACTTAGTCGCCTTAATTAATATTTGTGAAGAAAATACTTTTTTATTTGCATGAATGTAAATTGCAAAATTTTAAACTATAGTGGCTTGGCTCAGCCAAAAGAATAACAAGTAATAAAATTCAATTCGTTTATTTACTAAAAGTAAGATCGTAAAACTAAAATACAAAAAAATAGTTTCTTTTGTCCGATTAAAAAGTTGGGTAGGTTTGAATCAAAAGAAATTATCATCAATATATTTAAGCGAATAGAGTCAGAAATGTATGAAGCAAATTATGTTAATTTAGTTCAATCTTTTTGTATTACCAAGCCAGATTTTTTTGTCTTATGTAATTTGTTTCTGAGAGTTGTTGGTGTATTTATATTATCATATTTGTCGGTGGCACATGCATGTTCCTCGTCTCATTTGACTAAAGATAAAGCTAGCCAGATAGACATGTTTGGAAATAAATTTTCACAATATTTTGTGTCGATTAAAATTCATTTGATATAAAAAATACGTGGATTATTTTTATTTAATAATTTTTTTAACTTTATAGTTATCAAACTTTATAGTTATCAGTTCACTAGTATGTTTGGGGAAAGAATTATTCAAAATCTTAACAACTAACATTTAATATTTTTTAATAACAATATATACATGTAAACCTAAATAAAACCATTAAATTTGATAAACCTTTATATTTACAACTGAATCATTGATGTAGCAGGACTCTTTTCTCTCTCTCAAAAAGTGTATATATATATATATATATATATATATATATATATATATATATATATATATATATATATATATATATATATATATATATATATATAAAAGAACAGGTACAGTGATTTCATGATGCAGATTTATCACAAGAGATGCATAAACAGAGACCTGTAAGATGGGTGAAGCCCCACAGTGTTCATCGATTCCTTCGCCAGAGTCACATTCCACGTGAAAAGAGATGAATGAAGGTGTCCATGCTGTCCAAATAGGATTATTCATAACTATTTAATGTGCCATAAATTTATTTACTTTTTCATTTTTATTTTATGTTTTACCTAAATATTTATAATAATATATAAAAATAATTTTTGTGTCTACATTTCAAAATATAAATTTTATTTTTAAAATATAATTATTTATTAAATTTTTGAAAATTAACCGTTATTTTTATTTATTGGTTTTTTATAAAATCATGTATATTTGTTCTTCTATTTTTTCTATTTATCAATAATTATTCTCTCATCTTTTTGATATATTTTACTTTATTTTTAATAAATATAATTTTATTTTATATATTTTATATATTAACTTAATAATATTATATTATCATTACCTACTAAGATAATATCACGTATATTTAAAAAATACGTATACACCAACAATACACGTGTGTACCTTAGTGTTATTGTTAAATAAATCACTTTTCAATCCTCTTAGAAAACTATTAGCGTAAACACAGACGCGATAGTACCTCTGTATATGTATTTTTTATATATACATGATATTATATTTGTAGGTGATGATATTATAATATTATTAAGTTAATATATAAAATAAAATTATATTTATTAAAAATAAAATAGAATATATCAAAAAAGATAAGAGAATAACTGTCGATAAATAAAAAAAAAGAAAAGAAGGAGACATAGACGATTTTATACAAAACTTGTAAAAATAACGATCAATTTTCAAAAATTTAATAAATAATTATATTTTAAAGGATAAAATTAAAATTTTGAGACGTGGATAAAAAAAAAAATCCTCTCTACGTTATTATAGATTATTTATCTGTGAAACTTTGTTTCGGTTATATATTGGATTCCAAAAAATTCCTCAAATACATGTAAACTATCTTGAGATTCAAACATTTCCCACATTTTACTGTTTATACCCAAAAGAGAAAAAAAAAAGGTGAGTTACTTTTTTAGACAGCAACTGCAATTTTTTCAAAACTTATTCTGAAGATCTATTGTCTAATGGCCAAGTAATTTGACTAAAAAACATAAATTTAAGCTAATTTTTTATTAATTATTTAAAAATATTGTACGAAAATAAATTAGGACAAATAAAATATGAATATATGTAGCCTGTATAACATACTCAAATGAAAATACACAAAAAATAGTTTATAAAATTGAAACCCTCCCAATTAAATTGGAGGTTTGGTATCAGTTTTTATCCAATACAGCTTTTTTATATTCTTGAAACTGCAAAGGACAAGTGTTGGAAGGGTGAACATGTGTGATGTAAGACCTTGGATCTATACAATATGCTGATTCGTATTTTACGAAAAATAAATAAATAATAAAGGTTTTGTGTTCACGTGTATGTAATATATGTAAATGCGATGTATATAGTTGTACTGGTATTTGATGCAATACATAGGTAATTAATTTCCTCTTCCTTTCTCAGTTAACATTAGTCATTGCAACCATGTGTGCGAGACTAGTTTTTCTTGCATTTAATTCTCACTAACTATCGGTTAGAACGTCCAATTTTCACCAATTCATTTATAATCCTTGAATGTAGAACATTGACAATCCTAACAAATGGTTAACCTGATTTTATGTTCAAAACACAATATAGAATTAACCTGTTTTAACATAAACTAAATATAATTGTTTTATAAACTATACATTTACGTATTCACAATTTTTTTTCCAATTTTATTCTTTAAGTAATTGTTATTTTAAAATAAATTAATTATATTTTTATTCTTCAAATTATCATTAATTTAAATTAAATTATTATTTCACGTTTTTAATTTTTTTTTTCTAAAATTTTAAAGTAATTATCTATATTTTTATATACATGATTGTTTAGTACTGTATTTTATATATAAATTTAATCTTTTTGTGAGAATAGTGAAATTAATTGTTTAAATTTTATTAAACTTATATATAAAATAAGAAAAGTTACTCATACTTCTTTTATATCTATTACAGAAAGATATGAAAATTTTCAGAAGCCCAGAGTCTTTTTGACATTCCAAAGAGTAAAATTTTCTTTTGTTGAAACTTTGAAAAGTTCCAAGTATCCCAAGAAAGAAAAAAAGAACAAGAATTTATGGAAGTTATCACTTTTCTGAACCAGCAAAAGTCAAACAATGATGTGTAAGCCTCTTTCTCTGTTCTCTCTTTTCAGTTTTCACATTTACCTGTCTAAAACAAAAGAGGACATGAACCTACGTAGGTTTGTCCCAATCTTAAATGACTGAAGAACAGCTCTATGAAGTTTAAATCTTTATGCTTTCATCCCTGCAATAATCTTTATTCTTTGCTGCACAAATAATGCAGACAAAGACAAAGATCGTGAATGGAAAATTTGATTTGCCAAAATAGTGTGTGCCCTCAGTCTTCATTTCTCTGCACAAAATTAAATACTGTACCACATCCACTGTTTCAATTGACACACAATCCTTGAAATTTCCCTAAAGTGAATGGAAACAACTTTTCACAGCAACCTCAAATTTTCATGATTAAAAATGACAGAACAAATAGGCACCTTCAAGACTGTTACAAGGTGGTCTTAATATCATGTAAAAATTCTCAAACTGTAGTATTTTTAATTTCTTAATTCAGGCTGAAACAGAGTTTGCAAGCAAGATTTTAATTTTGGGAAGACATTAGACACAGACTGAAGAATTATTTAAGGTTACAAGTTGGTTACTGGGTCAGATATTCATGATTAAATAAATGCCCTTTGGCCATATGTTCACGGATCAGAGAATCTTAATCTTTCTATGCTCTCTTTTCAACTTTTCTTCTGCACCATTGACACAAACTCTGTCTCACTCACTCACACAAACTCATGTTCATCAAATATCATAGTTTATCATAGTTTATGGTACTGTGTGTGTGACGTGTGTTTTCACTGTTTCTTTTAACATTTTGCCCTCAAAATCCGCAGAGAACGGTAGTTAGGTTCATGTTCGCAATTAATTAGGCCATCCCCACCGACCCTTTCCCACACTTCTTCACACTATCAATCTCACACCAACAATTTTTCACACAATCACACACACCACTATCTACCTTCAGAAACTGAAATAAGGAAAAAACATGGAAAAACATTGAATCAGAACTGAGAAAACTACCACTTCCCAACACAAGTTTGTTGCATTGTTACACTTTGAAGTATCTACTTTGATTATTGATACTGGTGTTTTGCAGACACAAGTTCATTTCTTTGGAGGAGGGTGAGATTGCAAATGTGCAATGTCTCCTTCACACTTGCCTCTGCGTTGGGAGAGCACCGGAGAGCAGTGGTGGTACGCTTCTCCGATCGATTGCGCCGCCGCGAACGGCCACTACGATCTGGTGGTGGAGCTTCTCCACCTCGACGCCAACCTCCTCATTAAGCTCACTTCCCTCCGCAGAATTCGGCGCCTCGAAACAGTGTGGGACGACGAGGAACACTTCGAGGACGTCGCGAAATGTCGCTCGCAGGTTGCGAGGAACCTCATGCTGGAATGCGAGACGGGAAGAGGAATCAACTCCCTCATTCGCGCCGGCTACGGCGGGTGGCTCCTCTACACCGCCGCCTCGGCCGGTGACGTGGATTTCGTCCGGGAACTGTTGGGGAGGAACCCTGCGCTTGTGTTGGGAGAAGGAGAGTATGGAGTCACTGATATACTGTATGCTGCTGCGAGGAGCAATGACTGTGAGGTGTTTGAGGTTGTGCTTCGTTCTGCTCTCTCGCCGCCGGCGCAGATGGAAGAGGTTTTCGAGAAGGATATGATGAATAGAGCGGTTCATGCTGCTGCGAGAGGAGGGAACTGGGAGATGCTGAAACAGCTTGTGAAAGAGGATTGTGGCGTTTTGGGGTTTAGAGATGCTCAAGGGTGCACCGTTTTGCATACTGCAGCTGCCAGAGGACAGGTTCAGGTGAGGAATTTGATGCAGATTCTCATTCCCTTCGACAAAATTTGATGCAGATTTATAGATGTTTTTGTCAAGGAGGAGAGTTAGAGGTTTATTTTGGTAATTTGTAAGATAAATGTTTCGGAAAATTGGTATCGTCATAGATGGTTAGAACTTGGAGTATGTGCTGCATTTTTCAGTGACTCTTGTTTCGATAATTTTAATGATGCAGGTGGTGAGAAATCTACTTGCAACATTCGATGTTGTAAACTTAACAGATGATCAAGGAAACACAGCGTTACATGTAGCATCTTACGGGGGTCACTTACCCGTGGTGGAGATTCTGATTCGTGCATCCCCTTCATTAGCATTGGTAACCAACCACTATGGAGATACTTTTCTTCATATGGCAGTGGCTGGTTTCAGAAGTCCCGGTTTCCGAAGATTGGACAAACATGCTGAGCTCATGAAGCAATTGGTTTGTGGAAAGATCGTGAATTTACAGAACATCATCAATGTCAAGAACAATGATGGAAGAACGGTTCTTCATGTAGCAGTGATTGATAACGTTCAGTGCGAGCTAGTGGAACTGTTGATGTCTGTGCCATCAATTGATCTTAACATTTGTGATGCTGATGGAATGACCCCTTTGGATCTTCTGAAACAAAGACCAAAATCAGCATCTTCTGATATCTTAATCAAGATGATAGTTTCCTCTGGAGGGGTCTCTAATGGTAAAAATCCTATAGCAGGAAATGCACTTTGCATTCATCACAAAGCTCATGTCATTGGAGGGAGTCCTGGCACTTCGTTTAGAATACCAGATGCTGAGATTTTCTTGTACACTGGCATTGAGAATTCATCAGATTGCAATTATGATCAAGCAAGTGTGGAATCATATTCCTGCTCAAACGAACCAAGCAATTCTGACTCCGAAAATTCCCCACACACCAAGAAGTATGATAATTCTGCGAATCGTGCTGTGAGGCGTTCTTCAAAGTTTCGTCTCAGGTGGCCTAAAAGAAAGGAGACAAAAACAACTGCATCAGAATTAGAAGATGACGATTCTCTTGATCCTTTTAGTTCAAGTAGAAACTTGGAAGATTTTGCAATTCCATTGCGGCAAAGATACTCACAACAACCATGCTCCCTTCCAAACAACAAAAGAACAACTTCTCTTCCAAGTTCATCCTCCAAAGTGAAATTCAGTGCTGGTCTGATGCAAGGTGTGATTCAAGTAAAGCCACATTTTTCTCATACAACTCCAAGTCCTTTCCAAGAATTATCTGTGGCTTCTCTTTCTTCCATCAAGAAACAAAAGGGTACTGATATAAAGGGACCCTCTTGTTCTAATCCACCATCGGAGGACACAGCCCTTCTGTTGGACTACAAACATTGTTCCCTCAATAAAAAACTGATGAATGGATATTTTTCCTTTGGGCCACAAGGCCTCGCTGTTGAAAATTCCAATAGCTGTGCAAAGTCAAACGGGAGTTACAAGCGTTTGAGTTCCATGGTTGCCTGAGGATTATGATCGTTAATTTTTCTCAGAAGATGAAAATAAAATATTACTATTGATCTTGTAATGACGAGTTTGTGAAGATTAGCGCAAAAATATGCACACAGGTGGTGATGATATCTGCAGAGTTTGGCGTACAGTTCAAAAATAACCACCACATCCAAATTCCAGCAGCAATACCAGTTGATGCTTGTTTGCTTTTTGTGAGACACATGTTATCTGTTCTGTATCTTCTTACAGCAATTTTTTGTAATCTACGATTGTACTCTTTTCAATGTCTAACATGTTCAGATTACACGACAGACAATAAAATAAAAGTGTAAAACTGAATATATCCCTATAGTTTCATAGCATAAACTGTCAAAGTGCTAATATTCTGATAATGAAAAAGTACAAATTCTAAGTAAACTATGTTAAGAATTCCTTGTAAGTTGGAAGTGAATGACTAAGATAAATAATATATAAATTAAAAGACTTAAAAATTTATTATTTTAAATTTTTAGGTTAAAAGTAGTGTCTTAGTCTCTTAATTTGCACACTCTCAATCGATTAAATTAGTTAACTTAGACATTTTTCATAGTTTTGCTACCTTCACCTATGATTTTATTGACGATGTAGACATTGGTCATTACAGTTTATTAGACCAAAGAGATATGGCTTGTCTTGGACAATCAACTGGGTATGTTAACAAGTATCACTTTGGTATGCTTCTGATCTTTTTTCCAAATTCCTGGTTTTTTTTTTATCGACAAATCCTTAGTTATTAATTTTGTTAGTTGAGTGAGTTAAATCCACTCTCTTTCACCCTTCCTTCTAAACTTCACGAAACCAATTTTATTTTTCTCAATTATTAGCAGAAGAGATCGAACCCACAATCTTTCTCTCATTCTCAAATTGCTCGTGAATTGAGTACTTATTTTTTCGTTTCAGATCTGCATTCTTCTTGAGGTATTGTTGATGATACTATCTCCTGTTGCTGCCATGAGAAATATTATCATGTCAGCCAAATACTACAAGTTTTTCTTGTAACTATTGATGCAATCACTTACTCCCTCGTTTGATTTCAAAGTTGATGTGGATGAAACTAAACCACAAGAATTACACTCGTGCACTGTACATGAAATAATACATAACCATCTTATCTATAATAATATATAAAGATTATATAAAGAGGATATCTTTTTTTTGTCCATATTTCATTATTTTAATTTTATCCTTAATTATTATTTTATAAATAGTTACTTTTAATCGTTAGTCTAAAAACTTTTTTGTCTTCAACAGTTGTTTTAAAAATTTCTCTCATGTACATATTTTATTTTTCTAATTTTACATTTAACAACTATTTTAAAAATTATTATATATTTTTTATTGAACTAAACCGAACCGAATCGAATTGAACTAAATCGAACCGGACCAGACTGAACCGCATTGAACTGAACCGAACCGAACCGCACTAAACCGAACCGAACAGGACCATACCGAGTTGAACCGAACTACACTAAATCGAACCGCACATAACTGAATCGAACCGAACCGAACCGAACTGAACTACTCTTTAGTTATGCTAAATTTTAAAACACCTTGAAAAAAAGAAGAGAAAATTTAAAAGAAAATTTTACACTTTCATAATTAATTAATATAGAACAAAGGGAGAGTCGCTTTGTAATATGGGTAAAAAATGTCACACCCAAAACCCCTCTGTTATCTTCAGTAATTGTTTTAAAAACTTCTCTTATGTACATATTTTATTTTTCAAATTTTATATTTAACAACTATTTTAAAAATTCATTATATATTCTTTATTGAACTGAACCAAACCGAATCAAATTGAACCGAACCGGACCAGACCGAACTGAACTGCACTAAACCGAACTAAATCGAATCAAACCTAACTGAATAGCATTGAACCACACCGAATCGCACTAAACTAAACTAAACCGAACCGAACCGCAGTAAATCGAACCGAACAGAATCGAAGTAGATCGAACCGAACCAAACCCGAACCGAACTAAACTAAACCTAATCAAAACGAACTGAACTACTCTTTAGTTGTACTGAATTTTAAAACACCTTCAAAAAAATAGAAGGAAATTTAAAGGAAAATTTTACACTTTCATAATTAATTAATATAGAACAAAGGAAATTTAAACTGAACTACGCTTTGTAATATGTGTAAAAAATGTCACACCCAAAACCTCTTTTGTCTTCAATAATTATTTTAAAAACTTCTCTTATGTACATATTTTACTTTTCTTATTTTACATTTAACAACTATTTTAAAAATTTATTATATATTCTTTATTGAACTGAGCCAAACCGAATCGAATTGATATGAACCGAACCAGACCAAACCGAACCGAACCGCACTGAATCGGATCGAGCCTAACCGAATTTCATTGAATCGAACCGAACCGCACTAAAGTGAACCAAACCGCATTGAACCGAACCAAACCACACTAAAGTGAACCAAACCGCACTGAACCAAATCGAATTGAACTAAACCAAACCGAACCGAGCAATACCGAACTAAACCACACTATATCGAACCAGATCGAACCAAACTAAACTAAACCAAACTGAAATGAACCAAATCGAACTGAAATACTCTTTAGTTGTGCTGAATTTTAAAACACCTTCAAGAAAAAAGGAGAAAATTTAAAGGAAAATTTTACACTTTCATAATTAATTAATATAGAGCAAAGGGATAGTCGCTTTGTAATGTGCGTAATGTCACACCCAAAAGTTTTTTCAGCACCAACACCAAAATCGTGGGGTCCCTCTTAAACAATTGAAACATAATGTTTTACTCCAAATTAAATATAACAAGTGTATAGACGATAACATAAACAAATTGTATACTTTCAATAAAAAAACATTAAAATGACAAGTTTAAATTGGTTTGTATTCACCTTTCACACAAATAACTATTTTGTCAAAGTGGAGAACATAGAGTTTCAAAAGAATGCAAAAGACATATAACAGAAGGATAAAATGTTAGTTAGGGTTAAGGTTCAAAAAAAGACATACCAGTTGGGTGGGGTGCGAGGGGTTAAAATTACAGTGAATGTGGTGAGGTGGGACGACGAGAGCAAGGCGACATGGCCTTATATAGTAGTGACCAAGATGAGAAGCTCAGGATCATTATCTCAATGGTGGTGATTGAATTAAAAAATGAAGTGTGCACGATGTTTAGGATAAGAGGCCATTTAAGAAAAATAAAAAAATTAAATACATAATTCAATTAGTTAGGAGTTAATCGATAGAAGTTCAATTTTTAAAAAATAAACAGTAAAACAATACTGTTTTATTTTTATTACTTTAATATTTCATTTTTATTAAAAATAATTTTTTTTGTTACTTTAATATAATATAAATAATTATAATTAGATTAATTTTGTTCATCCCTAGAAAATCAAATAATTTTATAAGGATGAAATATTCTTAAATATAAAGAGAAAATAGAAGAAACAAAAAATCATAACAAAAAAATAACAAAAATGTACAACTAAAAGAAAATATCAAAGATATTTATGAGACCGATTGTTATTGTACTGGTCAAGTCAATTTTATCAATTTTTTTTTAAAACAACAAATGCTTCCTTTTAATATCTTTTATTTATTTATTATTTAATTCCTTGGTTATTTTTTAGCCTTTCACTACTTTTCATTTTATTTCAAAGGGTCTAAATTGAACTTTTTACAATCTTGATTTATCTTAATAATTCATTTTAAGGATACATTTTCATACGATTAGGTACATATAATTCCATGCTATAATAAAAGTAATCAAGTTTACTACGAGAGAGATATTAATCTATCTCAATGTAAATGTTAAATTTTGTCTAAAATAACTACAAATCTCTTCTATAATGACAAAATATTAAGGGTAAAGATCTAAAATTTTTAAGCCATTTTGAAAATTTCATTTAACAAACAATAACTAGAAAATCAAATAAAAAACATGAAGAAGCAACATGACAATGTTTTTATCTTTCAGCAAACACGTGACAATGTAAATGCAATAAGTATGAAGGAAGGGAATGTGTAATACATTTAAAGGTTAATCAACAAGTAATTATAAAATATTTACAAGAAGAAATAAAAGTTACATTTTCTATTGTATTAAAATAACGTTAACTAATGATTTATTTTTATTTTGTATATTCTTTATATATTGTTATAGATGAATGAAAAAAACTTTTTTTTGCGCTCCTATGATTTCTAACAACAGTCCCATGTTTCAAAACAACCTTCTATCCTTCTTAAAGGGACTTTAAGATTACCTATTCAATAAGATTTTTGGAACAAACTTTATGATATTCTAAGAACATGATCTCCAAAATAGGGTTTTTGGAAGAAAAATTTTGAAATAGAATTTCTAAAACATATGAAATACATCTTGTAAAGAGCTTTCTAGACTAGAAATTACAAAATAAGTTTTCCAGAACATATGAAATACTCTTTTAGATGAACTTTTCATAACTAACTTTTCAAAACTTATAAGATGTATTCTGGAATAGGATTTTAAGAACAAGATTTCCGAAATAAATTATTCAGAACGAATTTTTTTGAACAAGCTTTCCACAAATTATCATTGGTTTACACTCTCTCTTATTGTTTCCTCTCAAAATGATTGCAACAACAATGGAGAACTGAAGTGTAGTGACAATGACAATGGATGCGGAAGCACGATAACTACAATGACATAGTTTTGCGATGAAAAATATTTTAATATTTTTACTTTTAGTATAAGAATTAAACTTAACTCAAATTTCTATAAAATATTAAAAAATACAAACATACAGATGCAACAACGTTTACGTTTTCATATGCATAAATCATTTTTAATTGAGGTTTAATTAAGTTTTAACCCCTTATTTTACATTAGGCGCAAGGTTATTTGATTAACTATAAGTGGAGACAATAAACATTATGATGGGATAAGATATCATCAGTTAATTAATAAAAAAACAATGTTAAAAAATATAACAATTTTAAGTATTTAACAGAGAACATAATTATTAAAATTTATGAGATAGTTTAAACTTACTTAAACTTTTAATTTATGGAAATATTTATTTCACATTCCACTGTCTTAGATTTTTTTTAGAACGGTCAAATTTATCTAGAAAGAACTTAAATTAATGGTTGAGTTACACTTCTAATAATTTGTAATGTACGCCACTCCTAAAGATAATGTTGGAAGGAAAGAGTGAGTTTTGATTCCACGAATATGTGATTTAAAATTAATGATTAATTTAGTAAAAAGTAATTAATTTTTAATGTTTAAATATCTCTGCTTGCCGCCATCCCCTAAAATATTTCTATTAAGAATAAAAAGTTATATAAAAAAATAATTTAAAAATTTCTGCTTGCCACCTAAATACAACGTTCAATCAAATTTCTTTCTATCCTCCCTCTTTTTCTTTTCCTAATAAACTTTTTCACACCTTTTTCCTCTTTTGACCGACATAGTTTTTGAGAATGCTTACTTATGGTTATTTCCGACATGGTAATTGTCCGTTGAAATGATATATGTTTAATTTTCTTAAGTAAAGTTTAATATTTATTATTATTTTTAATGAAAAACTTTTATTCTGAAAATTAGTTTTATAAACGGTGACAACGGCGCGCTAATCCGTCCGCGTGTTAATACGCGCGTTATAAAGGGCATAATCGGAATAAAAAAAAGCCAGTGCTATTTATACACTAAACCGGCAAAGTTCCCGCCATATTTCGTTTGCATCTCAAGTGAGAGAAACCCTAGAGAGAGAGGGAGCAATGGAAGAGGAAATCAAATCCGAATTCAAAAGAAGCGGTTTCGATATCGAAGACGAACAAGAAATTCTCAGAAAATGTAAGCGATTCTTCTGTTTTTCTTGTATTCATGCGCAATAGTTTATCGGTTAATCTTTTGAGAATGTGTAGGTGTCACTTTCTGCACCGATTACAGTCTCACTCCTTCCGATCTCGTCTCAAGCTGGGAAGTTCATTACCTCAATAGGTTTGCGTCTTCTTCTGCTGTTTTCATTTAGTATTTTGAGTAAGTATTATTTATTCCGTCGTAGTTTGTGGATTATTTAGTCTACAAGAAGGTGTACTCTGTTATCCGCGTTACGTTGCTAACGAGTCTACGGAAACTACAATGCGTCGTTTGTTTGATATGAAATAAACGTTTTAAAGAAAAGGTGTATTGCACGAAACACTTCTGTTCCTCTTATGAAAAGTAGGAAAGTTCAAATTTAAAAAAAAATAAAACATCGGAGTTAGTTCTTTCCGTTTTATGAGAGGAAATGTTGGTTTAACGTTTTCGTTCGGAAATAGGTGTTTCGGTTTGTTAGATATTTCGTAGTTTGAGAAAAACAACACTTCAAAGAACTGTGTTACGTCATGTGCTCTAACTCAGATTTTTTTTTTCTTTTTCAATTTGAGTTTCTCAATGTTTTAATAATTATTGGTGTTGATTTAATGATTCGGTCTGGAAGATAGGCGTTATGGTTTGGTTAGTTTATAGTTTGAATTTAGTTGTTTTTTTTGTTTGACAGACAGCTAAATCGACCAATTGTAGAAAGTGCTGAAATTGATGGCTTTCTGTTGCATCTACAAAATGAGAAGAAAGAGGACAGTATAAAGGAAAATGAAAAGGAAAAGGAAAGTGGCTTGCATACGTACTCTATAGGAGATGTAGAAATGTGAGCATCTACTACGATCTTGTATTTATGTTCATGGTTTTTTGATGCTTTGTGCTTGAATTGTTTCTATTGGTCTGCCTAAAGTGTCTTGACGATTGAATCAAGGGCAATTTGATTGCCAAACAAGAAATTCCAAGCTCTGTGAATAAAAAAAGTGCACAGAAATAAAAAAGATAATTATGTACCTTCATTAATATGTATTTGGGAGGGCGCTTGCTCACTTGATTTTGAGTGACTTGATTTTTTAAAATTTAATTTGATTATTATTGAATTTCAAGATAAGTGATTTATGTTTGAAACTATTGTCTCAAAAGCAAGTTTGTGGTAAGATTCAGCGTCAAATTTTCAACTAAAATAAAAGCCACATTTAGTTACCTTTTGTCGTACTTACTTTTTAAGGCATAATCATGATGTGATTTTTTTTTACGAGTCAAAAGTCTATGATTGATTCTCTTTGAATCTTCCCAACCTATTTTCAAGCATAACATAAATGGTGTTTGAATTTGCCACCCTGTAGATCACATCATAATCGCAGACGAAAATGGTCTCGTGACCGCATATCTTCAAACTTCAATTTGTTGTCAACCAGCTTCCTTTTTTTCCTTAGAATTGTGTTTGATCTTTTCTCTACCCTTTTTTCTTTAATCTAAATGCACATGCATTTTGGGATATAATACCATGTACACTGGTTCAATTGGTGTTTGTTTTTCTCCGTACCCTGTATGGTTACGTAATAGTTGACGAGGCAGAAAGAACTACTTGATGTTAGTTAAGAAATCATTTTATGCAGGCTCTTAAATAACGATGATGATACAAAGGACGATACTCCCGGAACTCCAATAAATCACCATCATGATCTCTTTCCTCCTTCAACTGAGCCAACATCTTTAATGTATGAGAATGTTTTATCTTCTGGGAAAGCATCAAAATCAAAACTAATAACACCCTTTTCAAAGCGAACAGATAGGTTTGCAGTGAAATTTAGCATCAACACTCTCCCTGGTGTCGAGAATGGGAAGCAGGAACCTGATCATGAGTATACTGAGAATGATGAAGATGATGTTCTCAGAAGAGTTCCACAACGTGAAAGGTGTTCATTGGTCATTCATGGATCAGGACTCAAACCGGGTTGTAAATTCATGTATGATAGAACGGAGGATAGGGTATGTGATTTATTGTATGACTCCTAACTAAATCATTACCCTTTTATATATTTTTTTGTTGAAGTCTGATTATTTTTATTTAGCTTAATGCAATAGAAAACCGAATTAGAAAACATACAAGGGCATTGGTAGCTTCTGGTCTCTATGAAGAACCAACAGACCCCACATCTGCTTCACAGGTAAATATAATACTTCCCTTTCTGTCCCATGAACACACTGAAATTTGAAGGCAAAGTTATGTTTTGTCATGGCCATACGCTAACATTTTTGAAGCACCAAAATTTAATTATAACTCTTGGATAACAACATTGTTACGATGTTTTATTTTTAACTTGGGCATCAGATTTGATAATCTGTTCTGTGACTCCGTTGAATGATATTTGCATGAATGTAGATTGTCTAATAATTTGAATTCATATTATTTATCAGAGGAGCATTTTTGCTGTTGGCATGATTTGTTGTGATGCTGAAGGGCGTTTAAATGAGAAGTCTGTCATGTTGCAGAGCAGGTAATAGTCTCCACGTGCCCTCAATAGACATGTATCTGTTATCTCATCAGAGTATCAGACTGGTATGTCTGTGTGCCGGTGTGTTGGCTTTCTTTTATAAACATGTAACAAACATCCACAATAACAAAGTCAGTCTATTCAACTTGACTAGAGCTTTTGCCAATAAGTGGAATGCTGTGATACAATTCTTTACAATTTTGTGATCCATTATTTTATCTAGGGAATTATTGGGAGATTGTAGGTTAAATTATGTATGGCATTGACTGTGTTTAAGGGTGACATTACACTATATTTTTTGCTATATTTTTGTCTTTTCAATTATATCTATCATATATGGGTCTGTTTTCTAATAACTTGGCAGTATTGAGCATTCTGGAGGGGAATGCGTTCGCCTTGACTTACAACGTTTAAACCATTATTCAATTTTTCCTGGCCAGGTAAGTAATGTAAATATGATGGGTTAAAACACTGGTTTTAAGTGTGTAAAAATAGCATATATTCAAGTTATAAATGGAAGATTTTATGTTGATAGGTAGTTGGTATTGGAGGACATAATCCTAGTGGGCATTGCTTTATTGCATCTAAATTGGTGGATTCTATACCTATGTCTGTTGCTGATGAGAATTTGAATCCTCTGAAGAAGCAAGCTATTGATAAGGAGAATCAGTCTACTGATACGATTAGTAAACAAAGAGAGTTATCAATGGTTTGTATAATGCATCTCCTTTATGCGTTCTGGAAACTATATTGTGCTATAGATTTCATTTTGATGAATTGTCAGAACATTTCGAACTTTTACTTTTACAGTTTTAACCATGAAATTTTTTCTAAGGAATGGTCATAACTCATAAGGCATTCATGTGGCGCATGTAATATTGTATACATTCCTACAAGTGACAGTTGAGATATAGATTTTCAAAGAAATTACAGTTTCTCTCTCAAATAATTTTGGTATAATGCTTGACATCTTGCATTTCTGTTAGTATTTTATCATTTACTCTTGCTTGTGGTGCTTAACAGATTATTGCGGCTGGTCCCTTTACTACGACAGACAATTTATTGTTTGAACCTCTTACAGAACTGCTGCTATACGCAAAACGAAGACCGCCACAGTTGCTTGTATTGGTAAGCACCTCCTATGCTGCAATCCGCATATTTCTATCATAATTATTTTATTATGATCCTGTAAGCATGAAAACTTGGTGATGTTGACAACTGGGTTTTGTTTCAGCTGGGACCGTTTGTGGATTCTGAGCACCCAGATCTTAAGAAAGGAACCGTAGACAGGAGTTTTGATGAAATATTTCATTTTGAAATCGTGAGGAAGGTAACTTAGAGGAAAGGATATTTTTTTGAATTTCTCTTTTTTTCATTTTTCTTACTCCCGCGGGGTACTTGCTATTTCCAGTTGGAAGATTATGTAGAGCGCGTGGGTTCTGGAACACGTGTTCTTCTTGTTCCATCTATACGGGATGCTAACCATGATTTTGTGTTTCCTCAGGTATTTGATTAATTGGACCAATTAGGATGTCAAGATTTTTGTTTCTTAGTGTATTGTTTAACCGGATCCGATATATGATTTAATAATTTGTTTTTGTAGCCCGCACTGGAAATCAATTTAACTGATTTCAAACCTCAGGTATGATCATTAGATAAAAAGAAATGGTATAATGATTTTTAAAAACTTAACAATTAATCTTCAGAACTGTTCCTTGAACTAGCAGAATATCATTCAGCATTGGCTCAGTTTGGCTATGATGCTTACCTAAATTTTCTTTATTCAGATAGTCAGTCTCGCTAATCCTGGAATCTTTGAGGCAAATGAGGTATTGTTTCGGGGTCTCATTTACGACTCACCCTTGTTGCTTTCTCAAGTTCTGTAATATACGTCATGGATTTTGTGTAAATGAAACCTTTACTTTAAGATTCAGTGACTTCTGGTTTCAACCTTGTGCATTTTACTCTTACATCTATGTTCAACAAAGTTCTTGTAGGTTTTTTCTTCCCACTTGCTGATTTTCTTTTAAAACTTAAACAATAAAGTTTAGTCACAGGTTGAGCAAGTGAGAAATTATTCATCAGAAATTGGCTTTCAGGTTAAGGTTGGTTGCTGTACCGTGGATATTCTCAAGCAAATCAGCGGAGAGGAGATATCGCGGACTGCAGCAGATGGAAAACCAATTGATCGTATGAGTAGACTTGCAAACCATATTCTCAACCAACAAAGGTAATACTTTTTTTAGCTTGTGATTTATTTTGCTTGTTGTTGGGTTCAGGAAATATCAGAAACAACTAATGTCCTTCAATTTTTGTCAGCTTCTATCCACTTTACCCACCCGCAGAAAGTGTCCCGTTGGACTTTTCGCTTGCTCCAGAAGCCCTTCAACTTTCATTGGTTCCGGACGTACTTATCCTACCTTCAGACATCAAGTACTTTGTCAAGGTAAAAAATAGTCTCTTTCGACGCTTCAGTTTCCTCAAACCACAAAAAAGCCGGTAGTTTTGGTTACTATTTTACGATAGAAAGTTTAGAAATAAACTCTCCACCCTGCAGGTGCTTGGCAGCGAAAGTGAAGGCATAAATAACACGAAATGCATAGCTGTCAATCCGGGTAGACTAGCCAAGGGAGAAGGAGGGGGAACTTTTGTCGAGCTTGATTATGGTGGGGGTTCCAATCAAATTAACGCTTCAATTGTTGGCATTTGATGTTGAAGATTCGTTTTGTTAAGGTAACCACTAAAATTAACCTGCTTGAAATTAATTATTTTGTTGAATCAAAACTGTAAAAATGTGTCCTCTACAAAACAGACATTAATCATATTTATTACTTTAGAAAGTTATTTTTATTTTTTTGTATGTGCACTAATCATATTTCACATGTCATTTTGCAAGATATGTATTATATGATGTTCAGTTTTATACTATAATTTTAAGGATTTAGTTAGGGAATCTAGTTGCACCTTGTTAAACTTCTACTCATTTTATCATTTACGTATGGTAAAATAATTAATTTTGCTGTACCCTTATGTTAGGTATGTCTTTTTTTGACATAATTAGATAATTGATTCATGCGATGAACAAAATAAATATTTTTACATAGTTAGATAATTGATAATATCATATTGAAAAGATAAATGTAAAATAAACTGTTAAAAAATTCTTTAAAGACAATGTAATATAATATTAAGATATAATAAATTATGTCTTAATATAAAATTGTGAATAACTTTCTTGTAAACATTAGAAATTATATCATACATATAATTTCATGTGAAAATGATTATAAATAATGTAATATAACACTTAAATATAAATATTTTTCCAATTCAACAAAAATGTTATCTTTAATAGAAACTAATGCATTCAAATTTAACACTAATTCGATTGACAAGATAGAAATTATTTTCAAGGTTCTATTGTATACTTGCACTGTTTTAAATGTAAGTTTTTTGAAATTATTCAATTTACTCATAATTTTACAGTTGGATTGTGTAAAATTATCTCGTATATTCATTAGCAACACTATCTAATATTGATTACTCCTTGGTGGTAGTACTTCCGCAGTTAGTCATTTAATACTTTACTATTCATTCCTGTTGAGTTTCTCTTGCTCTTAGGTTTCAATTTTCTCTTTTGGAAAATTTTTAGGATTCACCATGCTAGCAACAAAATGATTCCAATTTAGTCGTCGTTCTTGGCAACTTGTTAGTAAAAACAGGTTGTCGAATCTATAAGAACGTGAAGCATTTTTAAAGTCATATACTAGTTAAGTTAATTAGAAAATAAATGAATGGGTTGTGCTCAAGTTTGTTTAACTTCGTAAGTAGATGACTTTCTTTGACCAAAATTTTGGTACTTTTAAAATAAATAAAATTCCGTATGCGGATATTAGTTCGAAAATTTCCAGTCGTGTTGCCTAATTTTATTTGAACAATTTTTTTCTACTTTTTTATGGTCTAAGTAATAAATAAAAAACTCATCAATTTATAAAATCAGCGTCTAACTATTTTACTTAAATCAAATTTATTTAAATTTTATGTAAATTGCAAAATACTGATACATTATGTAATAATATTAGTGATTAAGTTTAGATTAAATGTGTTTTTTTTTCTTGAATTTTTAGAAATTAGTTTTTTAAAATTTTTTGAATCAGTTTAGTTTTTTATTTTTAGAAATGTATAAATTTAATCATTTAAATCAAATTTTGTTTTTATTTAACTTTTTCAAATGCAAATTAATTAAAAATAGAATTTAGATATTTACAAATGAATAACTAAATTGGTTCAAAATTTTCAAAAAATATTTAATTTATTAAATTTCAAGGATAATTACTAAAATGTCACCTATAACATCAAAGTTTTATATGTTAATCTTAATATTTTTAATCTTAATATTTACCTTCAATTATTTTGCCACAACGGAAATATCTCAATAAAATTGACAACTTGATAAAGAAAGGTAAAATTGTTTTCATAATTAACAAACACTTTCTTGAATTTGGTATGTTGAGAAGATTTCTAACTTTATACGAAATCTACAAAAAGAAAAAAAAATCCAATTACGATCGAAAATAATTAAACCTTATGCTACCAAAGAAAGGAAATCTAACTAATTTTTGTTTCCTCTAAACCAAAGTTACTTTTGTAAATATATAAACACATAAAAATTAAAAGTGATAAAATATTTATAATTTATAATTAATATTTAAAATTTTAAAATATCACAATAAAAAACAAACTTCACTAATTTCACTAATATTTTATAATTACTTTGTAGATTGAAAAAATCTAAAATTGTTTTTAAATAGAATCGCATTATAATTATGTTCAAATAACATTTTTCTAAAATAAAAACATTGGTATTCATGACCGAATCGAAATATTACTCTATTCCAAATTCAAGTAAAAAGTTCAAATAAAATTTATATCAATATTAACAAAAACATAACGTATATTAATTTAAAGTTATTGTGTTTTTCATGTATTTTATAATAACAAGAGATATATTTAGGAATTTATATTATAGAATATGAATATTGATGAAATATTGACATTTTGATGCTTGCTCGGGAAAGGGAGCAATTTACCCTAATACATATGTGGTCGACAAATAGCAAATAGAAATTCAGCAATGGGCAGGTAACTAGTTAATAAACATTGCAGTTTCCATAATGAACATCCAAGAAAGAAAGAAAGAAAGAAAAGCTAGGGCAAAGAGACAGAGTTGCTTATGAGAATTATGCCTATTCCGCGAACATGACCATAAATTCCAAAACGGAAAAAAAGAGGCAGAACATCTTGAATTTCACCATTAAGTTCAACTAAGACTCTCCTACGGTAAAACTAACTTAAACAAAACTCAGGCAAAGAACAAACTATGACCTTACAGCAGGAGGGTGCAAAAGCTCATGTTGCCGGTGTAAATAGACTGCCGGATTACATCACCATACCTCCATCAATGGTGAAAACCTGCGCCAACCAATTCTTGTCTACATAAATGCTTTATGTGATAAATGAAAATAGTGTTAACTCAAAATGGAAATACACGTAAACAACGTTAGTTATAGAACCCCAATGCATAACTTTATTTTAACATGTAGAGAATAGTTTGATCCATTTTACTTCCCTATTTTACCTGCCCAGTGATGTAACTAGAAGCTTGATTAAGAGCTAAGAATTCCACCAGTCCAGCAACTTCCTCTGGTTGGCCATATCTTCCTGAATCCAAGTTAAAAACGGCAAGTTAACAAAAAATTCAACAATTTAGAACCTCCATTAAAGTAGTCCCGGTGTTCACCTAATGGGATTGTCTCCAATATCTTTTTCTCAATGTCCTGTCCTAACTTGGCAGTCATGTCAGATGCAATAAACCCCGGAGCAACTGCATTAACCTGGTAAAGGAAACCAGGTTTAAGTTAACTCCGTCAACTGACATTGCAAACCTTTGATGCCAGAAAGAAAATGCATAGATTTTTGGTAAATTACGGTGATGTTTCTGCTAGCGTATTCCTTTGCAACTGTTTTTGTCAGGCCAATTACTCCTGCTTTTGCAGCACTATAATTGGCTTGTCCAACATTGCCAACCAAACCAACAACTGACGCAATATTGACTATCCTTCCCTGCAAAAAACAATTTACATGAAAGTGAAGATCTTGGTTACCATTAGCTGTCATCTTGCAAACCATAAAATAAGATAGCAGTAGAATGGATGCTAAAAGCACTAAATTTACAAAAGGATTCGTTGGAAAAAATATTTCCAGTTCAGGAATAATTAATCACTTCACATATTAATGATAATTACAATGATTAACGGGTAACCAGTCATTGAATTAATTAACCACTTGAGCTGTCCATTGAACTTTTTCACCAAGGATTTCTCCAAACAAAGAATCATAACAAAAGAACAATTTAGCGGTATGTCACCTTCTTTTTCTTCATCATAACTTTAGCAGCAGCCTGCAAAAACAAACTAGTTCAGATCCAATTGGAAACAAGAGACAAAACTAAGCTTTTGGGTTTGAGAAAATGCTTTCTTGATTAATTTATTTGTTTCAAAAATACTTGATTTATTTATTTATTTCAAAAATAATTACAGAAATGCCTCCCTATTTTAAATTTGCTTGTTATTGTTTCCAAAGACTTATACACAACATTTTAAGCAGGGTTTTTTTCAAAAAGAAAAAAAAAATACTTACAAATCTTCAAAAACAGAAATAAGGTTATAAATTAAAACAGAAAATGATTTCTCAAACTAAACATGAATTTCACACAAACTCTGATTGAAAACATATTTACCTGTATGCAAAGAAAAACACCAGTTAGATTTAGATCAATAACCTCCTGCCATTGAGGTTTCTTCATTCTCATTAATAAACCATCTCTAGTTATTCCTGAAAGACATTACAATATTATTTGAAAATGACTGGAGAAAAATAGAGGGGAAGGAAGGGGGCTAGGTCAACCATCGGAGCCTTCCAACTTACCTGCATTGTTTATCAATACATCAACTGTTCCCCAAGCATCAACTGCCTGTAGATGTAAAAGTTACGAAGCAGCCAAAGTAGAATAAGGTAAATGTAATGATTCCAGAGTATCTGCTCACAGTTTTAATCATAGCCTCCACATCAGCTTCATTAGACACATCTCCACCAAATGTAATAGCTTGCCCACCAAATTCCTTGATCTAAAAGAAGATAGTCAAACAAATAATATTAAAACAATGTATAAATAATGCGTAACCAAACAAATCGATGCAATTCAATCACTCCTTTCCCCCGAGTAAGAGAAAACGTTAGGCATCAATGTGTTATCGGGGCAATCCTCTAGCATGGCACCACCAATTTATAATCATAACAAGCATTTTAGACAACAAAATTGATAATGACTATAATAACAAATATGCTGAGATTGTAGGATATCCGAATCTCAAGTATATCGCCAATGAAGAAAATGTAAAATAAAATAATGAAAGTAAACATAGGTTCAGACTTAGTAAATAACTCTACATTATGGCCCCAAGTATGGTATCTGCACGAAAACTATATCACACACAGCAAATGTGCGCACAAAAAAATTATCACACAAACTTCAGGAGGAAAATTTCTACCTCCTTGGAAACCTCCTCCGCTTCCTTCGATGACCTTGCATAGTTGACCAGAACCTGCAATACAAGGCCAAGTTACTAAACATCAGGATCCCAAAGCAAATCAAGATAGTATTACAGAAATGTAGACAACTTTAAGTTCTTAAGAAGGTTCCATGGAGTACTCTATATCGTGACAAAAATTTGAAAAAAAACAAAAAACAGATTTAAATGTGTCCAAAACCTGGATCTTCAACATTGCGTCACAATCGTCAGAAGCATATTTCTTATGTGTCAAATTTTAAATCTAAAGAAGTTCAACTGACTTAAACTTCACATCATCACTTTTAGTCTCAAGCAACTTAAATCGCAAACTCAAAAGCAACAATTTGAAAATGAGATACATATATACATACATAAGTACACTATGTGAAATACAAAAAAAAAAAAATCTACTGTCAGTTTCATTTTAGTTTTTTTTACGACAGCGAATAGTTCATTATAAGATTACGCTCAACGATTGGCGAAGACGAACCTTGCAACCTGCTTTACCTAACGACAGTGCAATTGCTCGGCCAATACCTCTGGAAGCTCCAGTCACCACTACAACTGGCGCTTCCACCTTCTGAGGTGCTCCGGTTCCCGCTTCCTCCAGAGTAGCGACCTGCGCTCTCACACCTGCACTTACGCGCATCAAATAATCACCAAAACTGAACACGCGGACATAATAGCGATTGAAAAGCAAAACGCAACGAAAAAAGAACAAAATCGGTACCAGAGGATCTAAACGGAGCACTCGATTGGTGACGAAGACCGGAAACGGAACGGTGATTCGGGAGAACCGGAGACCATTGCCGGATCTGACAGACTTTCCGGTTACCAGAGGCGGCGAAGTTGGCGGTTCGCAGAGCGACACAATTGGATCCGGCAATAGAAGCCATGAGAGTTCCTAAAACGCGACGAGAAGGGGAAATGGAAGAAGAAGCCAGAGAGAAAAATAAACGTGAATGACACAAAGAAAGTGTGTTTCAGTTTTTAAAACAGAGTTCTGTTGTAGTTGTTAGACTAGTGTTTGCTTTGGGAGCTCCGCAGCGAGTGAATGTTGCTAACGAGAGGGCGATGGTAACGAAGGGAGTGCGGTATGTGAGGTTGCAATTACCGTGTGGGCCCTTGTATTCCAAGGGTGTATAGAGGGTAAAATGGTAAATGAAGGTATTCTTTATACTTGGGAGCATCGTTTTCGTTGGTGGGGAATTGATACACCATTCACCTAAACTAAACCCGTGTCTGACTCACCAAAAGTATGATTAGAGCATACAACATTTTTATTTTCATCTTTCTACATCATTTACTGTCACATGTGTCTATGTGTAATAAAATAGAGGAATCTAAAAGTAATTTCTAGTTTTGTGTCTAAAACAAGCTTAATTTATTCACGTTTATTATAAAGACGTAATTGTTACTATGTCATTCAACTTTATTTCCCTGTATTTTCAAATTTACAATTTACCTATATTTTACCATTCAGTTTTTCTTTTAGCATATTTTAGCATTGTATTAATAACAAAACCACATTACTTAATAATACTGTAGAGTATGCTTGGAAGCAGATTTTTCTATAAATTGTTATAATTTATTTATAATATTGTGCTATCTCACAAGACTTGAAATAATAAATTTTTTTGATTAATGTATTATGTGAAGTATTGTTAAAAAATATTATACAAATGCAATATTAAAAATATATATTTTTATGAATGCAACTACAGTGAAACTTACAAATGTAAATTCTAATTTTTAAATTGTAGAACATAATTTTTTTTAAAATAATTTACGAAAAATATTGCTAAATTTTAGGACATAAAATTTCTTAATATATATTAAGAAGACTATTAAAAAAAATAGAATTCCTTGAAAATTTTGTCTTAAAATTAATTTCTAATATCTGAAAAGTTTCAAAATAATATACTTCGATAGAAAAAAAAAATCAGAAGTTAGAACCATATCTAAGGAGAACTATCTGACAAAGTTAAAAGAATTAAAGTTCATTTTTATATTAAAAGAATACTTTCCTCCATTTTCATCCCTTTAATTTTAAAATGCTTCAATTTTTAGCCATTTTCCAAGTTAAAAGTAATTTTTGCCACCTAAGGAGAATAAGGTGTATATATATAATTTTCTGGTTGTAAACAGTTTTTCATTCACATATTTATTTAGGTCATATTAAAAGCCCAAGCTCCAGTAACGAGTCATAACTCGCCAAAAATAAAAGTGGAGTGCGTGATGACAGAAAGCTTCAGTTTTACCTCTTTTATAACTTTGCCATTCCAGCAAGACAACCCTAGCAAAATTTGTATTCAGAACAAGTAAAATAACAGATCAGAAAACTGTTATCTGTTTACAAACTTCTAAACTGTTTAGATCAGATGCAGAGTCAGGAGCTACAGTTTTAAAACGTTTTACATAGAGACCAATTAAGCACTCTTTTGTGCAGGTTTCTTCGAATTGTTTTTCCGCCGAACCTTCACTAAAGCTTTTTTTAAATCCTACAACAGAAAAAAGAAAAATGGAGATCACACGAATCAGTCATGCTACAATATTTATCTCAAGAATCCATATTCATCAGAAGAATAATAATAATAATAATAAAGACATATGTATATGTAATTGCTCAAGCCTGGTTGACCCAAGCCATATACACTAATATAGACCTAATCAGATAACTCGCTCGAGCCACTTAAGCAACCAGCAATAACTTAAGTACCATTTTGAACTACTTCTGACACAAACTGGTCCAGGAATTGGCCTCAATCACAACGCCTAATCTATAGGAAGATTTGGTGTGGCGATACCATCATAATATAAATCCAAGTAGTGAATGAAAGTTAAGGTGCCAGGTACAGAAGTAAGAAATGTTGAATTCTCAATGGTTTCAAATTGAGTTTTATTTGGTGCACTGTCATCTACAATATTAACCAATAAAAAATTTGATAGGTATGACAGTGTAAATATAAGCTAAAAACCAAAAATTGGATTAAATAGTAAACCTGCAACAAACCCAAACTACATCTAACTATCTTGCAAGTTAAAACAATATAAGCTAGCTTCGTACTTACCCCATCAGGTTCATTTTGAATTGTCCCTCGGGTCCAAAGACCCTCCAAGTTGTAGTAAGCTCTGGCCTTTTCATCAAGTGCATGAACTATCACTTTACCTAAACATAAAAAAAAAATTGAACCAAAAAGGGAAAGCAAGGCAAGGCATGTCAGAACTATAAATCCAATAATTGAAAGTTTTAATAACATAAAAAGCAATGTTCACCGATCTAGAAAATCATACATCATCCAAAAATAAGAGATTGATAGAAGAAAAGTGACAAAGAAAAGACCTACTAAACGCTAAAAACTAACAAAGAAATTCTTTCCCCGAAGCCTTGTCAAGCCACGGGATGCTCTGAGCAATCAAAGGAGTTAACAAGTAAGTGATCCATCAAAGAATCATTAAATTGCAACACCTCTCGAAGTAGATAAAAAGAATTAAACCACAATGTTAGATTAGTTGTAACAGATAAAATTCAATTAATTCTTCAATAGAAGAGTCATAATGTTGAAGGGCAGCCTCACCCACACTTTGGCCCATGGGCTGCAGGTTATACTTCCCCATGCAGATTGACGGGTTTAAATGTCCAGCCCACCCGCACTTTTTTACAGGAGATTGTGGGCCGGCTCACATGACTCGTCTTACCTTGTCATCCCTAATTACCCAAGAACAGTAACTCGCTGGCTCCATTCACCAGTGAAGAAATTGGAATAAGTGCAAGAAAGAAAATCAGAGGTTGGAGAGTGTGGAAACTGATTATCTTGTCTGACTTTATGAAATATCACATAGTAACATAGGCTAAGACAATAATGATGTGGAACCAACAAGTTAATTTAACAACTTTCTGGTACTAACAAAGAAACTAGTCACACAGGTAGCACACTCAATTAGCTAGGAAAGAGTATAAGTCTCCACTTAAACTGCATCAGTAGCTCTCAGATGTGAGTTTCAACCACTATCTGCATACTGGTTTACTACTTTATAACATCACACAACATCTATCGTGTGGATGGAATTGACGTCTCTGAAAAAGAAGACCCTATTAAAGATAGTCAACAAGTTCTTCGTAAATATGAATTATTGGCAAGGCCTGTGAATACCTAACATTCCTAAAAGAATAGAACATTTAGCAACCGCAGTCAAGATGCTAATTCATGACATTGTATCTGTTACCAGCCATTATCACTACTACAATTTTGTTGACTCGGACAAATTTCTTCAAAATTACTTTAGGTGAGAAAAATATAAATAAAATAAATGAATGTCTTCGTAAGTTAAATTAGCTTATTGCACAAGGTAGAAAATAAAAAAATAAAAAAATTATATAAGAACAATTCTACAAATTTGGGTATGTATAAATTAATTCTAACCGAAGAAACTATCTCTTGAAGAAGATTGTCCAAACGACCCGTAATGAATTTTCTAAACTCAACAAAATGAACACAAACAATCATTATAAAAGCACGAGATACCAGAATCAATGACAATCCACTTTCCTCCAGCTTCCCCTTCTACACTCGGTAGCATCATTCGTTCAGCTCCTCTCTGTTTCTGTTTAGCCTGGTTAATTACACAAAAATGAAAACCACTTTTGAGTTTCAATCGAAAATCAATAATGGAAATATAGCGAGAAAAGGGACGAAGAAAGGAGGGTGTGGTGCCTTGTAAATTAGGGCTTGGGCGATGTTCTTGACGTGCCAGGTGGACCTGCCAGTGGCGAGAACCATGAAATCAGCCCAATCGCAGTGCTTGGGAACTGGTATCACCTTAACGTCGTCAGCTTTGATATCCGTCAGAACCTTCTCGATATCCGGCAGATCCAGAAGGCAGTTACGGCCGTCAACGGCGGACAAAGAACAAAACCCTACGTTCTTCTTCCATGGTTGATGAAGAAGAGTCTCTGAATATCGCAAACACGTTCGAGTTCGAAGAAGTCCCCACATTCGAGTTCCACGCTCGAATCAAACCAGAGCAGAGCGAGTGAGTTAGCGAATAACCCTTGGTAACGCGACGACGCCGTTTTCATTTCTAGTTTTTTTTTTTTTCGCTGGCCATTAATCTATCCGCATTGGCAATTTTTCCTCTGTTGTATTCTGGATTGAATTTGGTTAAAAACATTATTTAAATGATTTGATACCATTTTGTTCATATTATCATACGGATTATTTTAATTAATGTCATCATTTAATTTTTTTTATGGCCTCTTCAATTATATTATAAAGTCTTAATATTTTAGTATCAAATGGTCATTTTGTTTTACTATTATTAATTTTTTTAATTCGGTCATATAATTTCTTTAAAATCACTGGTCGTTTTCACTTTCAGTAAGTTACCAACATAAGATGGAGACAAGAGATTTAAAATTATAGTAAAAGTAGAAAAAAAAAAGAGAGAGAGGAGATATATCACATGTAAAATATAACATCCAAAAATTATAAATATATTAAGTTATTTGGGCATCACTTACCAGGAAATATAATTCATAGCATATCTAGTAAAGAGTTTTCAGTATAAATTACAGTCCATTAAAAAAATTAAAAAAAAATTAAAGAAAATATCAAAGCACTTCAAAGCATATGGACTATAATTGATATATTTCTCCACACAGATTATATACATTAACTATCCTGAGTTCATATCATTCGTTCATAATATGGTGATATATTAAAATATGATAATTGTATAAGAAGAAAATAAAACAAACAAAAAAAGTAAAGTTAATGTAAAATAAAAAACTTAAGGTGTTTTTGAAAATGTAAACATATAAAAATATTCTTTAAACTAGTATATAATGAAATGTTACTCTCGTGTCTCCAAAATTTTATTATAAGTTATAAAAATTAATCCTTATTATTCGCATTAGTTGGCTAGTTTGAAAAAAAATAGAACAAACCAAATAGGCAAATAAGTAGGACATAATGAAGTGAAGAGTTACGTATTATTTTTCGTACAATTTTTTTAAATTTACTAATCAATCTTTTTTTTTATCATCCAATGAAATGTACCCAAATTTAATTATAAGTTACAAAAATCAACACTCATTGCTTGCACTATGTGACTGACTTGAAAAAAAAAAAACAGTCAAAACCATATAGACAAATAAGTGGGACGTAATAAAAAAATAACTGAGGAGCTACGTATTACTTTGCGTACGATGTATTAAAATTTATTAATCAATATTTTTATCATCCAAATTGCTTGCACTAGGGGACTGGATTGAAGAGAAAAATAAGCCAAACCAAATAGGAAAATAAGTGGGGCACAATGGTGGGGAGCTGCTTAAAACTTTTCGTACAATTTTTTAAAATTTCTTTATCAATCTTTTTTTTGTTATCATTCAAAGGGATGCACTTCTTATGTACCACAAATTTGATTATAAGTTACGAAAATCATCCCTTATACTTGCATTAGGTGACTGGATTGAAGAGAAAATAAGTCAAACCAAGTAGGAAAATAAGTGGGACATAATATACAAATAAGTGGGAAGCAACATATCACTTTTGTACAATTATTTAAAATTTACTAATAATTTTTTTTTTATCATCCAATTGGATGAACCTCTTATATACCCCGAATTTTATATGTTACACAAATCAACCTTATTGTTTGAACTAGGAGGCTGGCTTGAAAAAAAAAAACAAGCAAAATCAGAAAGTCAAATAAGTGGGGCGTAATAAACAAATAATTGGGAGTTACTTAATACTTTTCGTAAAATGTTTTAAAATTTATTAATCAATTTTTTTTATCCAATGGGATGTATATCTCGTGTACCCGAATTTTATGATAAATTACAAAAATTAACCCTTATTGCATGCACTAGGTGGCTGGCTAGAAAAAAATATAGGTCAAACCAGATAGACAAATAAATGGAGAATAATAAATAAGTGGAGAGCTACGTATTACTTTTTGTACAATATTTTAAATTTAATTAATCAATCATTTTGCGATGTAGCTCTTATGTATCCCGAATTTTATTATAAGTTACAACAAAACAAACACTTATTGTTTACAATAGGTGGCTGGCTAGAAAAAAAAAACAAATAGGCCAAACCAGATAGACAAATAAATGGGGAATAATAAGTAAATAAATAAGTAGAGAGCTGCGTATTACTTTTCGTACAATATTTTAAAATTTATTAATCAATCTTTTTAGGATGTACCTCTTTTATGTTCCCGAATTTTATGATAAATTACAAAAATTAACCCTTATTGCTTGCACTAGTGGCTGGCTTGAAAGAAAAAGTAGGTCAAACAAGATAGGCAAATAAATGAAAAATAACAAATAAATAAGTAGAGAGCTGCATATTACTTTTTTGTACAACATTTTAAAATTTATTAATCAATCTTTTTGGGATGTACTTGTATCCGAATTTTATGATAAATTACAAAAATCAACTTTTATTGCTTGCACTAGGTGGCTGGCTAGGAAAAAATATAGGCCAAACCAGATAGTCAAATAAATTAGGAATAATAAATAAATAAATAGAGAGCTACATATTACTTTTCGTACAACATTTTAAAATTTATTAACCAAACTTTTTGGATGTACCCTTTTGTTCCTCAATTTTATCATAAATTACAAAAATCTACCTTTATTGCTTGTACTAGGTGGCTGGCCTGAAAAAAAAAGGTCAAACCAAATAAACTAATAAATGGGAAATAATAAATAAATAAGTGGAGAGTTGTGTATTACTTTTCGTATAATATTTTAAAATTTATTAATCAATCTTATTTGGATGTACATCTTATGTACCCGAATTTTATGATAAATTACAAAAATTAACATTTATTGCTTGTTCAAGGTGGCTGGCTAAAAAAAATAGGTCAAACCAGATAGACAAATAAATAAGGAATAATAAATAAATAAGTGGAGAGCTCCATATTACTTTTGGTACAACATTTTAAAATTTATTAATCAATCTTTTTGGGATGTACCTTTGATGTACTCAAATTTTATGATAAATTACAAAGATCAACCTTTATTGTTTGTCCAAGGTGAGTGGCTAGCAAAAAAAATAGGTCAAACCAGAGAGGCAAATAAATGGAGAATAATAAATAAATAAGTTGAAAGCTGCGTATTACTTTTTGTACAACATTTTAAAATTTATTAATCAATCTTTTTGGCATATTACTTTGCGTACAATGTTTTAAAATTTATTAATCAATTTTTTTTTATCATCTAATGGCATGTACCTCTTATGTACCCCAAATTTGATTATAAGTTACAAGAATCAACTCTTTTATTGCTTGCAGTAGATGGTTAGGTTGAAAAAAAGAGAGAGGCAAAACTACATAGGCAAATAAATGGGACGTAACAAAAAGATAATTGGGGAGCTGCATATTACTTTGCGTATAATGTTTTAAAATTTATTAATCAATTCAATTTTTTTTATCATCCAATGGCATGTACCTCTTATGTACCCCGATTTTGATTATAAGTTGCAAAAATCAACGTTTATTGCTGGTACTAGGGGGCTGACTTTAAAAAAGAAGAAGGAAAACTAGATAGACAAATAAGTAGGACACAAAGAACAAAAGGTGGGGAGCTGCTTAATACTTTTAGTATAATTTTTGAAAATTTATTGATCAATCTTTTTTTTTATTATCCAAAGGGATGTTGTTCCACAAATTTGATTATAAGTTACAAAAATCCCTTATTACTTGCACTAGGTGACTGACTTGAAAAAAAAAAGACTTAAAATTAAAAGAAAATAATTAGAAAAAACAGGAGCTGACATGTGACATGTACGGTTAAAAAACGTTGACTATGTAAATACAGTTAGTAAAAATGACTATATTGATCAAAATTTGACAAAAATAAAGACCTAATTGAACACAAAACGAAAATGATAAACAAACTGAATAAAAATAACAAAAATAAGGACGAAATTGTATATTTAAGTTTTTTTTATGTCACATTATTTAATAACGTTTCTATTAATTTGAATGAAGAAAATAATTGAGTAACTTAAAAAAATTAATTGTAATTTTAAAAAATAATGAAATCAAATTGAAAAAAAAAGACCCCTAAAAGTCTTTCCACTCTTTTCTTCAGAGAAAAAAAGCTTTATGCATTTCACAGTTTATAAATAAATTAATAATTAGGAGGTCAATTTTGTTTATCCAAATCAAATAAAGTCATTTAAGAAATTTACGTGTGAAACCGGGATTCTTGTATTGAGTCAAGATGAATAAAATAAATAATATATAAACAAATTTACAAATTTGTTATCTCCAACAAAAAAAAATTGAGTACAAAACTAAACTTTAACTATTGTTTACACTTTTTCGAGAAGCACATACTTACAAACAATGTATAAGAAGAGGAGAATGATGACAAATTGAAAAAGATATTTCTTTTGGAAGATCTATGATGCAACCATGCGACAAAAGTCAAATTTACATTTATTTGCATTCGTGCATAAGCAAAATAGCTTTATCTTATGTCAACATCGATGACCATTTTTCTATAGAAATATTCTTCTGCCATCATTTTCGTTTTTGTATTAAATATTTTCCACAACTCTCATGTTTAAATGTTGAACTAGTCGAACTAGGAATCGCTGCGCTACAATCGCAAAGTTGAAAAACATGTTTTGTTTACTTGACTACTACTTGTTTGATGTTTGTTATACATGTTAAACAGGGTTTTGCATCTCAAACAGTATTTTTACCTATTTTATTTTATTAATGTATATTTAGAGAGTTGTGTTGGAAGTTTCGTGTATTTTATTAATGTATATTTTGAGAGGTTATGTTGAAATTCTCGTATCAAGATAAGACAATTTTATAGTATATATATATATATATATATATGGGGTGTAGGTTTAAAATTTACTTCTAACATGGTATTAGAGTCATTTTTTAAAAAACTTATCCTAGAGAGATTTATTGGACATTTTGTTTCACCCTCACTGCTAACGGACCACCCATTAATTTCTAGAGCACGAACATTTTGTTACATGTTAAACTTCTTCTTACAAGCCAGCCGATTTTGTGGGATTGAGTTACGCTTAAAGCCTATTTCTAATATGGTATTAGAGTCATTTTTTAAAAAACTTATCTTAACATTTTATTGGACATTTTGTTTCACTCCACTACTAACCACCAATTAATTTCTAGAGCACGGACATTTTGTTACATGTTAAACCTCATCTTACAAACCCATTTTGCGAGGTTGAATTATACTTAAAGCTTATTTCTAACATGATATTAGAATCATTTAAAAAAATATATCCTAACGAGATTTATTAGATATTTTGTTTCACCTATGATTGACGGATCACCCGTTAATTTATATAGAATACGGAAATTTGAATTTAGAAATTATTGTTTTTGTTTTTTTCCTTTTTCCCCTGTTTTTATTGAATCAAATGAAGAAAACACATCGTTATCCAGTGGCAACTTCTTCAAATAGTTGATCATAGCACCGGACTATTTAAGTTACCATAATAGGTTTTTGTGGCAAAGAGGGAAAAGATGTCAAGTCTTAATCATTAACTATTCATCGACGCATATTTCACAGTCTCATGATAAAGGAATTTTTTCAAACTGAATTTTCAAAGGCTTTGTCCCCTCCATAATTACCCTACAAGCATAATTTTATGCTACACGTACCCTAATTTGTTCACCTATTTGTACGTAGTTTTGATAGATGTATGATTACATGCATAATTTATTATATATGTTGGACAATAAATATAAATAAATAGAGAGATAAATGAATAAATAAAAGTGTCGTATTTATCACAAATTATTATTATTTTTTGTCTCCGGAGGCACCTCTTCCTCACTTTCTCTCATTTCTCATTAAAACTTCCTCACTTTAATGAATACAATAAATTTATAATATTTATATTTAGATATTAGGCTTGGATTCATAACAATAAACTCTAATGACATTTTTCAAAAATATATACTTTCATGAATAATGTACACATTTTTCATACTTTTAAAATTGCTGTATAATTTCGCTATCAATATCTAAATTAATTAACTTCAGAAGTATACTTAGTTGTATAATATGTTTAATTTTTACAATTTGTGAAGAAAATCAATAGGCCTATTATGCTTATTTCGGGGGCAATACCCAACTCATTATAAAGTATATATATATATATATATATATATATATATATATATATATATATTCTTTTGCGTAATTTGTTTAAAATTATAACAAAAAGCTCTGGTTTTGACTGTTTTTTTTTTTATTTTTATTTTTAAAATAAACATGTTGATTTTTTTCTGGTGTGTTTAATCTCAAAATTAAAAAAAAAAACAAAAACTTGTTTTTTTTAAGAATTTTTTAATACTTATTAAATAAGCAATTTTAAAATTATATTTATTTTGTACATTCTTATTTTTTAATGAGATTAAATATGTTTTTGGTCCCTTAACGTTCAGTGAATTTTGTAATTAGTCAATTTTGAAATTTTAGACTAATTTAGTTATTCATGTCTCGAAATACGTGAATTTAGTATTTTTAATTCAATATTATTAGGTTTATTTGATATTTTGTATGTATTTCAGGATTGTCTTTGAGTTGTTTATACTATTTGACATATTTTTATTTTAATGTTAAATCAAATACTATTATAAAACGTGCTTAAAATATCAAATAAATTTAATAAATTTTGATTAAAAAATTAAATTAACGTATTTAAAGAAATTCTAAACTAAATTAATTTAAAATTTTAAAATAAATTAATTCTAAAATTCACTGAGAAAGAAGAATTACCTTATCGTTTTTAATTTAAACAAAATGAAAGCGTTTGAATCATTGGCACGTAGCCTTTTAAGTTCCCTACAACACGTATGAGTCAGGTCAATGATAACTATGTTGTTCTTCTAACTTTTTCCCACACTGTCCCACAAAAATCTATCTACTCTCAAACTTTCCTGCTACAATTGATTTATCGTTTAACACCATTTGGGCATTATATAAAATACTATTCTAGTTTAGAGCAATTTTAACTTCAAATCAACTAATTAGGACATGTCACTTGATTATTTGACAAACCCATCATCATTATTCCACTGACTGTGATAGTTCTAACTTTTTGGTGGAGCTTTAGTTTTTTGATTCATTATCGTATGTGCTTCCTCTCACTGATTGGAAATAGTTAAAATCATGATTATGTGTTTTTCAACTGCAATAACAGTTCTTAAATTTACAAGTATTCTGGTTGGAAGTGATACATTGGTTTGTCCCAATTGATAATTGGAACATGTTGTTCTGCTAGTAACTTGATTTGATCTTGTCCTTGTTTTTGGAAAAACAAAAGTTGATAATTTAGATCTTTGACTCACACTAATTTAACTGTTTTTTTTTTCTATTTTGAAAATAATAATATTTATTGTTTATATGAACTTAAACTATTTAACTGACTTTTTCTTATAGTGAATAAACAAAACTAAGACCTAACATAAAATTTAGTATATTTATTACATTAATCCAAAACTAAAATTAAAGTTATTTTTTTAAGGTTGACACTGAATATAAACTTATAATTTAAATAAACCATCTAAATTAACTTAGAACATATATAATCCCTGTCCAACTATATAAGTTAAACGGTAAATATAACAATTAGAATAATAAATTCGATTTATTATTCCACAACTATTCTCACTCATGGTTATTTATTACCTCACTCCATAACAATCCAATAGAGTAAGTAACATTCACCACACATTTAATACAGTTTCTCAGTTTCCATTTTTACGCATGTGTTTTTTCTTTTTTTTTTTTCATCCATTTTCAGATTCTGGGGGTTTTGAACGTGCCAAAAATCTGTCAATGTAGCATTTATTGAATTTGGTGTGGAATTCAATAATTTGTCCCAAACTTCATTGTAATCAATTCCAAGTCTTATTGCTTGTTATGTGCAGCCACTGTATAACGACAGATTCCAAATTTTGTTTTCAGATTTGGAACATATAGCAGACATCAATGCAACGTTTCACATCCTTCGCATACCACTCTATTATTTTAATTTCTAACAAAAAAAACAAAAAAAAAACAGTGTCCTATGAAAATAATCTTTTATTAGTTTCAGGTACTCATCCTCCTATGTTCTCAGAGAAAAATAAAATATAAGGGTCATGTTCTATCCTCTATAATATCAAACAATATTTTAACTCATTTTTTTTTATTCACTTTTAACTCATCACTTCAATCACTATTAGATCATCACATCATATCACTAAAAAAAAATGATATAATAGTGATTGAAATAATAGATTAAAAGTGGATAAAAAAAATGGATTAAAATATCATTTTTCAATATCAAATATCATATTCTACACTAAATACATGCTTAAAACATCTTCTATAATATCAAATAAGTTACATGTTACTTTAGAAAACTTGAAGTGAAATTAAAATTTATCTATAAGTCCAATTTTGATAAGTATTACTTTCTAAATTTAAAAAATAAACAAAGATAACAAAAGAGTAATAAATATTTTTACGTGTTAAATAATATTTCAGATTAACATTTGAGTTAAAACATGTTAAATGTTATAATAATCTCAAACATTAATCTGAAATACAATTTGATATATCTAAAAAATTTAACTCACTTATGTTAGAATAGTTATATGTATTTATTGTTATAAACTATAAAGCAAATCCAATCAAAATTTAGGATATAAAGAAATTTTAATTTTATATCAAAGTTTAATAAATAAAAACATATTTAATAATTTTACATTCTTTAACTAACGCCCTACTTAATAAAAAAATGTTAACAATTAATAAAACTATATTTTGTTTTAAATAGACTTTAACTTGAAAGGAATGTGTTGTTAGATTTTATTAAAATTCATTTTATTATGAAAATTAAATCAGTGGCATTGGTGTAAAATTGATAAGCAAAAAAAAAAAAAAAAAAGATAACTTTATAAAAACTAATCATAGAGTAAAAGGAAGAGAGACACTTAATGATGGTTTTGAAAATTACTTGATAATCCTATCCAACCTACTTTAAATGCACTTTATCCAATTCTTCATATTGTAAAACTACCCTTAAGCTTACTTGTAATCATAATTGTTACCCATTGCCAGCAAACAAATAATGAATATCACGAAACACACCAAAAAGTGTATCAACAATACCTTTCATCTACTCTACATCTCTCTACGTGAGGAAATGGTTCTTTCTACACGTCACTGTTGAGCCAGAGCACAAAGCAACTTGAACATGAAGATATTTTCATACAATTCACTAAAAAAATTGCATGCTATTTTCCAAAATAATAATCAATATATTTTATTTTAATTTCATACAATTGGGTGAACGACTTTTGTATGTTTAAATGTCTTTGATTGATTGGTTTATTTTATCTGCTGTTATGGCCAATTATATTAAATTACGTGTTGCTTGTATTTATGGTATTACTAATAAGATACATGTAAAGTTTAAAGTTTCTTAATTATGTAGATAATTTATTCACAGGAGTAGTATAAGTAATTTGTATATATATAGTTGTTTATAATATTTTTCATAATAACTATTATTTTTTCATGTTTTTTATCATTGTTTGTTGTGATCCTCACCTTTTGTTTTTGTAATAATTTTTGTATGTAATAACTATTGAGATGTCAGTATATCTAAGATATCATAATACAATAATAATTAACATAGACTTGTTTGGGAGTTAAAAGTAATTATTTTTCTTTTTTAATAGATTATTTCATATAAAGTTTTAAAAATATTTTCTAACTTTTTATAATGTTAATTGATATATACCAAAAAAAAACCTTTATTTTTGTTTCATATGTTAATGGATAAATTATATTACTTCTCCATAGCAATATTATAGTTAGAAAATAAAATTATATGCTTAAAAAAACCATGCATGTAATGATTGGTTAGTTTAGTTTGTTTCGGCTCACATTTTATATAGTATAATCCAAAATAAAATATAAAAGACGTGTTTTTTTTTTATATGTTCCTCAGATATTATTTTATCTTGAGTCAACACAGTATGATAAGTTCAGTAATATTATATTGCCAAATTATGCTTCATGTTATTATAGTCTCTAGTTTTTGTTTTACTATCTTTTGTTGTTTAATTGTTATTACAACTAACGAATGTTGGCACATTAATATTAATTGGACTGATCCAGCTGATATTGTCCTTAATGGTTTAGTTGTTGCTTACAATTATGTAATATATATTTATATATATAGTATTTGCCAAAAGATGTTTTGAATATGATAAATGTAACTAACGACTGCAAAATAAACTTTCATGTATGAATATTTCTCTCCCATTTCTTGCTGTGAAAGAGAATATTAAATATTGGTATAGTACTCGAGTTGTTTAATTTTGTAGATTTTTTTTCTCATATGAATGCTAATTATTATTATTGATTTGTTTCATGTACCGACATAAAAGTAGATGAAAAACGCAATTTCGATTAAAATGACATTAAACTGTGTTTAAACATAGTCAGATTAGGGTTCTATATATTGATTTTTGTGACACAGTAAGTGTGAAGTAACTTTTTTTTTTGTCGCGCGATAACATCTTATTTCAACTGTTTTATAAACTTTCCTACCAAATTCTAAGTATGCAAACACACGTTGTTCTAACTAGTTAACTAACTTTTATACCAACAAATTCCAGGTATTTTAATCGACTCAAAAAAACAAAGTGTGTTCTTTTTGACTATTTCCCTTTGATCCTATTTCTTCTCTAAATCATTCTTAATTTGATTGTTTGACTCTTATGTGTGGGTGAAAAAAATAAACCAAATTGATCACAACACTGTCATCACCGTCATACTTTGATCTCTATGAGCCATTTTTCCCGAAACAATTATTAGAAAATAAAAGAATCTGGATGAAACTCTTAAAATAATGATTACAACAGTTAGCAACGCTAACTATGCTAACATATATAATTACATGTATTTAGTTGCCTAAGTAAAAATGGTGTATTTGATTAAATTCCTAAGTTTATACGGTTTATATTAGTCACGTATCTAACTTGATTTGGGAAGTATCTTTGTTTAACGAAAAAGGATTAAAGAAAACTAAAAAGAAAAGGAAAAGGGGTAGAGAAAGAACTTGGATGCTTGCTGTTGAGGGAAGCAGCGAAATCCAAGGACAACAAAAACAAAGGTTTTGGGTATTATTCTTCCACTCTATAATTGTGAGTGTTTTTTAACAGGGAGAGTTAAAGAATTTGGCAGGGGGAGAGAATAATGGATCAAAATTTTATTTTTATTTTCACTTTGATGGCGTTTGTTGCAACCGTTGGATCATTCTAGTTTTCGATCTGTACTTTGGTCGCTTGGACATGGCCATGAATGCTATAGATCCGAGTGTCTAATACAACATTCGTCGCATTGTAATTGACATTTAAGCTCTGTTTTATCTTCGAACTTGGGATCTTAAGCGCACTCTTCCACATTCCACACTCTTTTGCAAGCAATTTTGGCTTGGAAATTTGGTAAGTCAAGCTCAACTGCCACTACTGTTACTCATTACAGTGCTCAATTTTACTACCTTGCTTTCAACTTCAATGGCGGCTTGGTGGGTCCCAAGCTTGAATTTTGGGTTTCAATTAGGTTCCTTTTTAACTCTGAACCCCACAATTGGGATCTGTGACTGGGAAATGTTTTAGGGTTTCTGGGTCAATTTGATTTTGGATATTTGCTGCATATGAATTGATTGAATGAATGCCGAGGAGGCATTGCATTTTAATGGTACAGTTGTTGCCACGAGTCACTATTTTAATGTGCCGAATTTGCTTTCATTCGTCTTGACTCTGATGGCAATGTGTATTGGGTATTTAGGGGTGCTACTAATCTAATCTAATGAACCAAGAGAATATTGTAAGTGGGTAATTCTTTTCTCGCTGAATTGATGGTTGGTGCTTAAATTTGTCGTAGGCTTGAGCTTAATTATGGGTTGCTCGTTGGGGTGTAGAAGGTTTATTGTTTTGGCTTGTGTGGAGAGCTTGGGGTGACACTTATGTGACACTGTATTTGGTAGTGGAGATGCCACCTTCCCCAGCATTGAGATTCTCTCCAGGGAGAGAGCCAAGAGCTGATGGTCACAAACGTGGGCGCAGTCTTGAGAGTGGATTGCTCTTACGGGAGAAGGATGATGATCTTACTTTGTTCAATGAAATGCAATCCAAAGAGAAGGAGAGCTTTCTGCTTCAGCTGACCGATGATTTGGAGGACTCATTCTGTAATTTTCTTTACTTACATCATACGAAGAGAATGTTTCTATTTTTGGTTGCTGCTTTTGGCTAACATTCATGCATTTTTTTTTTCTGGGGTTATACAGCTACAAAGTTGAAACATATTTCTGATGTTAATCTTGGAATCTCCATTCATGGCCGAGGAGAAAGCAGCGAGTTGCTTAATGATGGTGACAAGAACGATTACGACTGGTGGGTCATTTTTCATGTTTTAGCTTTACTAGTAGATTTCATTGTTTAATGTGCTCAGAATATAAAATTCTGATTCTGACTGTATCCAGTTACCTGTAGTTCTTGCTGTTAGTTATTCAAGTTTCTTGATTACAAAGCTTGAGACTTTGTTGTGAATCAGTTTATTTCTGATCATCACCATTTACCTCACTGATGTCATGTCTGTACCATTCATTTTGAAGGTTATTAACGCCCCCAGACACACCACTGTTTCCTTCGTTAGATGATGAGACATCACTGACTAGTTTTGGAAGCAGAGGAAGGCCTCAGAGTAAACCCATTTCCATATCAAGATCTTCTACGGTGAGCTTGAATGCATTTATATTGTTATATTCGATCATGGTTGTGTCTTTAAGGGAAAAAGTCCTCCGAATTTTTTTCATCTCAAAAAATGTAACTGTGCTTATATACTGATCATTCATCATATGTTCAATGCCCTCCTGTTTTAGATGGATAAAAGTCACAGAAGCAGTAGGGGCAGTGCAAGTCCAAATCGCTTAAGTCCATCCCCTCGATCAGGAGCGAATACATTGCAATCGAGGGGAAGGCCTTCATCAGTGCCAAATTCCAGTCCATCCCCAAATGTGCGATATGCCACTCCAACGAGAAGACCATCTCCACCTCCAAGTAAGCCCATGACACCTGCTTCCAAGCATTCCACTTATACTCCCCGTAGGATAAGCACCGGCTCCAGTGGTTCTGTTGTCTCATCAGGAGTTAGGGGAACTTCCCCAGTGAAGACAAATCGTGGAAACTCTGCATCACCAAAGATAAGGGCTTGGCAAACTAATATTCCTGGCTTTTCTTCTGAAGTTCCTCCCAATCTTCGTACATCATTGGCTGATCGACCAGCATCATATGTGAGAGGTTCATCTCCAGCATCCAGAAATGGCAGGGACTCTGCCTCCAAATTCAATAGGCAATCAATGTCTCCAACTGCTTCTAGGAGTAGTAGCTCTTTTCAGAGTCATGATAGAGACCAATTGAGCACACGCAGCAAAGGTTCCATTGCATCATCTGGAGATGATGATCTAGACTCTCTGCAATCCATCACAGTAGGTAGTGTAGACAGATTAAGTTCAAGAAGGGGTGCTTCATTTTCAACCAACAAAAATCCTACCATCTCCAAGAAATCAGCCAGGATTATGTCCCCAAGTTCAGCTCCTAAAAGATCATTCGATTCAGTTATCAGGCAAATGGTATTTTTTCATTTTATCACTTAAAACAACTTCCTTGGTTTGTCAGTGTTATAAATGGCAGATGGTGGAATGTGGCAGAAGGCCAAAATTCCTCCATATAAACATGCCATTGCTGCCAATGACGGCATGGAAATGCCATAGCTGGTCTCACTTCACAAATTGCCTATGGTTATTGGCAAAATGTCCGCCATGACATTCCACCATGGGGATTATGGGATTGCTATTTAACAGCATTGGTTAACCGGAATCGTGAAGTGTGTTTAATTTTCATCAAATTTGAGATTTAGTTCCTTTTAAAGCATTTTCCCCATGTTTCTGCCGACCCTCTGTCTCCACCCTCCTATGCACAACATCGAAAGTTGTCTGATTCAACTTTCTTTTGGGACTGCCAATCTTCAAAATATTTACATTTTTACCTGTGCTTTCTATGCTTGATTTCTAGTGCGTGCATGTGCTATCTGCATATATTTTTAAATTATATTTGATTACACAAGTATTCCAAAGTAATGGCTTCTTATTAAGTTATCTTCTATCTTGTTTGAGGATATGCATACGAAATAACATATTTGCACCAAGCATAATCATTATATCAGGGTTTTTTCTGTTGGTTGACACTCTGAAACCTCTGCTGATCCTTGTAGCAAAGTCAACACTTGGTTAACATTAACCACGGAAATCTGGATTTCTATTGGGTCTTTTATTTGTGCAACTCTCTCAATTATCTATTGCCATGATTAATAGTCAAATTTAATAAAAAATACTCAATTTTGTTAGTTACCGTTAAAATGCTATGCAGGATAGAAAAACTCCTCAGAACATGTTCAGGCCACTTCTATCCAGTGTTCCGAGTACAACCTTTTATGCTGGAAAAGCAAATTCTGCACATCGTTCCCTTGTATCCAGGAATTCATCTGTTACAACAAGCAGCAATGCGAGCTCTGATCAAGGTACAACCTTTGCACTGGACACGGAAGGGAGTGAACATAATCAAGATGATATGACAAGTGAAGCTGATAAGATACTATATCCTGATATGCATGAAGTGTTTGTCTTTGATAAGGTTGATGCATTAAATGCAAAAATTGAGCAAGAGATTAAAAGGGAATCAGTACATGTTATGCAAAATGAAACCACAGACCCAAAGACTGTTTTAGTTCCAATTGAATTTGCGGATTCTATATCCCACATTCACATTGACACTAGAGTTAATGAAAGTTCAGAAATTTCACGGGTTAGAGGCGGCATTTCTGATACTGATAGTTTTGAAAATTCTGCTCGCTGTTCTTATTGTGGTTGTCGTTATGAGGTCACTAATAATCCTGAGAAGAATATTGGGCTGTGTCCAGAATGCAGCAGGAAAACCTCATTGTTGCGAGTCTTCTTCCCAGAGACAACTTTGGCAGTATCTGAAGACACTCCATTGATTGCAGCCAACATTCCTAAAGAAGAAAAAACATTATCTGAAGCAAACCAATTGGAACTGCCTGAAGAGACTAACGTGGTTAACTTAAGGTTTCCCTATGGTGAGCAGGATGCTGAGGAAAGTCAAACTTCTTGCAGTGAACTAAAGCAGGATCACTCACAAAACAATTCTCTTCCAAATTCTTTGGGGGAGGGAGGCAGACAGACATCTGGCAACCAGCTAGAGATTAACCAATCAGGAGTTGATTACAATAAGCCTAATAATGGATTTGGGGATAAGCATCACTCAAGTGATCGCCCTAATTTGAATGTGGGCCCCACAGAAGGCACTGGCATTTCTCTATTGCTGAAAAGGACTAGCAACAATAAAGGGCCTGTTGTTCAGAGCAGGAGTTTTACTGCCACAACCATATCTTACGATGATCTGTCTCTTGCTAGAGACAGTGTAAGCAGTTTTAGAAGCACAAGACCCGGTAGTTATTCTGCCTCATCCTCAATTGATCTTGGCTCAACTAGGCAAACAGACTTTCGTGTGCAAAGGCAGTTGAGTGGCAGGAAACTCGATGTGGATGGTGGATATGACTTGAGAAACAAGCCTCCAAGCACTGCTTCATCCTTTTCTGGAACTTCAAACCATTCTCGCCATGAGTTAGGTCTTGCAACTCAAGAGACAGGCAGTACAGAATATGGTTTTGTAGAGGAGGTATCTCAAGTTTTTCAAGAAATGCCAGCTTTGGCAAACACAATGTCAGAGATAATTGATGCTTCTTCCATAGATTTAGCTGTTGAGGAAGATGAAGTTGAATGTGATGATAGTACTAGATTGAATAATGGTTGCAGCTCAGAATTATTAAGTCAGGCTACTGCTGTCCAGTCTGATGACAATCTAGTCACATCAATTCCAAATCATGGGGATTGTGTGCCACATGAAAATGTTGATGATTGTCCAAATAATGCCAAGGATGTCTCAGACACAGAAACATCAGCCAAGACTCCAGAATTATCCAGTCAAGAGAAACATGATGTACAGAATTCCGATGTTAATGAATTGGAGGCTTTGGTCACAACCAACTGTCCCCCTATTACAGAAGCAGAAATAGAAGGAGAAAACTGTTGTGAGAATATGGTTGACATGGTTAATGGTGACCTGTCAAAGAGGGCTGATGACTTTAGGGAACCTTCTGCTCAAAATCCTTCCAGTGATTCCTGTCCCACTTCTGTTTCAGAGGTCAATGTCTCCGAGTCCCATGGCTTTGGTATGATATCTACATCTACTGTATTAAAGTTTCAAATGAAAGATAGTATTACATTTACTGATAACTGACTGAGATAAGAATAATAACTTCTCACGCTTCTCTTTGAACTTGTTTATGAGGACGCCATACATAGCATAAATTTTGAGCAATTTTCTGAGATATTAAAATATGCAGAATAACAATCTAATGTCAGTTAATCTGCTTTGTCTCGAACAGATAGTTATGATTTTTGGAAATGTTGATTCATTTTGTGCAATGTAAAGTGAGTGGTGTATTTTTTGCACTTTGTATTCTGATACTCATTCATGTGTTCTGGGCACTTTACAGGCAGTTTTATTAGCCTAGTTTCCAACTTCTCGGTCAAGAGTAAGGCTTTCTGTGGTCTTTCTGGCTACTTTTTGAAAACAGCTTGCAATTTTAATTTAAGGTCATTTTACTGAGGATTCACCGGCAACGTAGCTGAATTTATATTTTCATTGTTGGGGGAACCTTAACTTGTATGAAATTCATGGAGCAAAGAACGCCTTTTTAGTTTTCTATCGCTTAAGATATTCTTCCTCTCTGTGTACATGGTGCCTGCAATATATTTTATCAGATGAAACTTTCTTAGGAAAAATATTTGTATGTGTCGTCCAATATCTAATAGTTCTTCAATGCTTTATGCCAGAGGGATCAACAGTTACAGTGGAGTGTCAAGGTGCAGGCAATACTAGGAGCTTGACACTTGAAGAGGCAACAGACACAATCCTTTTTTGCAGTTCCATTGTGCACGATCTTGCATATCAGGCTGCGACATTAGCAATGGAAAAGGAATGTTCCAACCCATTTGAGGGTTCTGAACCGACTGTGACCTTTTTGGGAAAATTCAATTCTGATAGAAATAGTCGCAGCCGCGCTGTCAGCAAACGCACTTCAAGATCCCAGAAGACCAAGATCAAGCAGAGGAGGGTGGAAACTGATGTCAAAACTCATTCTGGCAAGGCTGAGAATGATGAAAATATTGGCGAGTCTTTCACACACAATGTTGGGCTTCCTAACAAAGTAGACAGTATGAAGCCCCCGAAGCTGGAATCAAAGTGCAATTGCATCATAATGTGAGAGGACAATGTCAAAATTGTGCCTTCAATTCATGGCAGCATTTCTGCACTTCCTTTTGGCCACACATGGGAGATAAACCAAGTGCTTGTGCATTTATGGTTTTAGGTTGGAGGCTGTTTGGGATAATAACCACTGCCAATTGGTTTGTGCTGGTTCTAATATATTTTGTAACAAATGCCAAGTTGTGTTTGACATAATTGTAAAGTTATTTTTTTCCCTCCTTATTTTTGTTGGTAGGCCATAAGCTAAAAGGCATTCTGGAGGACTATGATGATGTGCCCCCTCCACTTGCTGCATTCTTGTTTGTTATTTTCATCTCAACTAGTGATCCATCAAAGCAAGTGTGAAGTAGAAGCATTCATATTCATTGTTACATTGTTGCTTGTCAATTCCTATTCTTTCTGACTCAAGTGAGTGAACAAAACTTCACGTGCAGGTTTGTCAGTGACACGACACTCTGTCACCACATGAAGATAGATTGAGATCCATTCGTGTATTTGTTTTTTCATGCACCTCTCTACCCGACAGAATAGTAGCATTTGACAGTTACACAATTTATCACATAACTTATTTTGAGAATGAATATATTAAAAATGAATAAATGAAAGAGGGGGGAGGGGGGATATGCTATTGTGCCCCTAAAATTAGATCAAATGTTAGAAATTATTAAACACAGTAATTAAATTTATAAATTATTTTAAAACAAAAACATTTAATTTCTTTTAATATTTTTATATAATAGATAATCTTAATATTGGGTATAACGTCTTAGCTAGTTCACATAGCAAATACAAATATGAGTGTATAAAACTGATTTGGAGGAGAGTGAATAAATGAATTTGAAGATAAAGTTTGCGAATGATTTGATAGACCTGACAGAAAGATATTTTAATAAATTTAGTGGTAAGATTAGATATTTGTCTTTAAGATTAAAATGAATAAAATACAAGATGTAGTTAGTTAAAATTAGTTTTAAAAAAATTTGGATGAATTTTTTATATAAAACTAATAATTGGTGTAATTAATTTAAAATAGAACATGAATGATTAAAATAATCTTAATTAAATATTGGATTATAGTATAAACAGTACTATTATTAATTAATTATTTTTGTCATCATGATTTTTATTAGTATTATATTTAAATATTGTATCATTTTCTCCATTAATATTATTTTTAGATATTTTATATTTTATTATTATTATCATTAAACTTATTATTATTATTATTATTTTATTGGTATTAGTTTTATTTTTGTTATTATGAGTATTAGGTATTGTGTATAAAGAGTTGTAAATTCAAAAAAAAATCAAAGGTCATTATATAAATTCAATAAGGGATAATGTTATCATGACTATCATTTTTTATTCCAGATCTTTACTATCTTCATAGTTTAGTGTGGGTCATTGATTAATGTATCATTATCTTTTTCTTTGAAATAATCAATTACTCACATTAAACCACATCAAAGAAATAAAAGATGAGAGTAAAAAAAAAATATTCATCTACTTGTCTTAAAGGAAAAAAAAATCTCACATCCCTCACTTCAATTCTCTCCATCATTTACCCAAAAATCCATTAAAAATAACAAACATGTCATCTTCATTCACATTTTTTTACAAATAGAATATCCATAAAAGGAAACAAGGGGTAATACAAGCTAGTGAAAACATTTATAAATAAAAATTGTCAAAAATTATAGTTTATGTATTGAAAATCACAGCAGAAATACATTGATAATATTATCCCATAAACACTCTAAAGTTTAATGTTCACAGGATATTTGTCAACATTTTTATAAAATAAAATACCAATTTGCACACGAACATTGTATTGTATGTTATTTATCCGTCGTGCTTAATAGTGTCGTAATTAAGCAGTGCGGAATATAATTTATTATTTTTCATATTGAAGGTAGGTAGCAACTAGCAACTTGCCATAAGAGAAAGATAACGAATTTTTCTTTTCGTTGAAACTATTTCGTCAATATTTTCTAGATGACATTTGGTGGCATGTGTGTCTTCTTTTCCAAGAACTTTCCATTATATGAATTTCCAAATTCCAAATTTTGGGTCAAAGCAGAATAAGTTGCGTTGCGGAAAAGTACTTGCAAGAAGAAAATCATAAAGAAAAAAAGAAAGAGAGAGAGAATTAAATGCATAGCATTGGAGGGCCTATTCTTAACGTAATCGAACAAGGGAAGCATATTCAGTTGAGAAAGCTGAGCTGAGCTAAGAAAATAAACAATTCAGAATTCGGAGCATATTCAATTCCTGTTTCTGCTTGCGTTTGCATGTAACATTTCTCAAAGGAGAAAAAGGAAAAACTGCAATTAATTTGTTTATTTATAAACAAAAACAATTTGACAAATAAGCAGAGAGAAGGGAGATGGTTGAGGTGTCAATTACGACGTCGTCAATAATGCACAATTACCCTCTCGTTTCCGCCATTGTTGCTTTCGCCCTCGCACAAGCCATCAAGTTTTTCACTACCTGGTTCGTTCGTTTTGTTTTTCCATTTTTTCTATCGTATTTCACGAATCCAGTGTCGAATACAATAGTTTAGAAAAAAAAATGATTTCAGTTTCTGGTTGGTCAATGATGTGTGAATTATGAATCTCTTTGGAAGAATTAAATTATAACAGTTGAATTGCAGCTATTTGGCTAATGATGCGTTTAATTGAGGGTTAATAATAATGATAATTTTTTTTTCTTATTGTTATGATCATGGTTAATATGTAGGTATAAGGAAAAAAGATGGGATCCGAAGCAACTTGTTGGATCTGGCGGAATGCCTTCTTCCCATTCAGCTACTGTCGCTGCTCTTGCCGCGGCAATAGGGTTCCATGAAGGCTTTGGAGGACCTCTTTTTGCGACTGCTTTGGTTCTAGCTTGTATTGTATGTCCTAGTTCTTCAAATCAATCATTCTATGGATATTTCATTCTTCTTTTCAAAGTGTGATGTTATAATGGAGATTCAATCTATTATTTTTCTTTTATCTCTCTGCTCTTAGGAAGTGGACATGTAAGTGTGGTTTGCATGATTCACGTTTGGATTGGTAGACAATAGGGTCAAATGGAATGGAATTGGTGCAATACATTCCATTCCATGCCGTTCAATTGTCCTCTAATTTCCCATTTCAATTAAGAGGAGGGCATGAGTTGGATATTTTTTATGTTCCACCATAGAATATAAAAATAGCGAAGTGATAACTTTCTTTCCTTTCATTCCACTCGCCCTTGAATGTTCAAACATAGTCACTTTAAGAAAGGATTTGATGTCCTATACATTGACTAGATTACACAGCAAGAAACTAATTGTTAATGACTAGCTTATGGTTGAGCGAGTTTCTGATATGGGATATTACTGGCAGGTGATGTATGATGCTACTGGTGTAAGATTGCAAGCTGGACGCCAGGCAGAGGTACACTCTTTTCCTTGTTTTACTTGTGTGCACCATATTCTGTCACATGTATTTCTTTCATGCCAAACGTGAGAGTCGAAATGCCACAAAGCCTTTTCTATTTGCCTGTGATTCCAGCAAAAGAGATGTTTTAATTTTTGTTTGGTTGGTTTCCATTTGTTTCTTTTACCGAGTTTAAATGGTTGAATTTTTCCAGATTTTGAACCAAATCGTGTTTGAACTTCCTGCTGAACATCCTCTAGCTGAAAGCAGACCACTCCGGGAACCACTTGGGCATACACCCCCTCAGGTTCACCATTTTTTATTTGTTCGCCTGTCATGATTATTTTATGGATCTTGGTCAAAGGAATTTAGTGTCATTTGCTTGTTTACACTCTTGATAGAATGACATTATTCTTTGGAAAGCTGTTTAGTATAAACATAAGGGATTTTTATTCATACTATGAAGTCTTTTGTTGATATGTAAGGAAAGCATCAGAATCGTAGATTTAATCAATGGAAATCAATCGGAAATGTACTTTGATCTGGTGTAATTAGGATCTGATTTTATTTCTTTCTATCTTTAGATTAGCTTTATAAGAAAGAATCTTTCCAGATAGATATTCAATGGGATTCTTCTCTGATATTTAGGCAGATTTTTCCTTGATATTTAAGCCTACATTAATGTAGAGTATTAACTTCCTCTCCCTATTTATTACTCCTCTTTGAATTAATTTGAATAAGGAAAAATATTCACTTCTCTGAATAGTATCAGAGCTCGATTTGAACCATCTCCAGTCTCATTGGTGACCCAGCCATTGAAGGAATTAAAAGCCTACTTCATGAGTTGCAACAAGGTGAATTTTCAGTCCTTGAGTTTCTCTCAGTTGACATTGGCAGAAACTGGATATATATGAAGAAAATGAGTGGAACTAAGTGGATGAGAAAAATAAGTATAGAGTACTGGTGGAGAAGGATAGAATCTATAATTGTTTATTGGGGGCTTAATAAGGATCATGATGAAGTACGTGGAATGATTCTGGGAATCAAGCCACTTGCAAAGGACAAGGAAATATTCTAAGAAGTGAGAAGAGAAGAAATATCATGTTGGGAGAATCTATTCCAATCCCATTCCCTAAAAGTTCAGAAATGGCAGCAAGATGCAAGCCATTATCGTCCAATACACAAGAAGAATTGTCCTTGGTGCGATGGTTGCAAGAAAAGTGGTCACACCAAGGACAATTGTTGAGACATTTATGGGAAACCTTCGGATGCAAAAGTGTTCTAAAACCAGGACAACAGAGGTAATGCAAGAGCCTATAATCATTAAGATGCAAAAGAACACCCTGGAGCATCTTCATTAAGCAAAGAACAATAAAAACTTTGTAAAAATTTCTCCTGTAATGGTGAAAAGTTACTCTTTGCATGCTTTAAGCACTAGCAAAGGAAAATAAAAATCATGGATCATAGACTTAGAAGCCTTAGATCACATGACTGGAGACATATTTGTGTTTGAAAATTACACCTTGTCATGATAACTCCACAATTTGAATTGCTGATGGTACCCTTTTAAAAGTTCTGGGTAGAGGAAGTAATTATTTTAAAGAATATACACTTTAGACTCAGTACTTTGTGTACCTAAATTGGACAGCAATTTGCTCTCTATTAGCAAACTTATGAAAGATTTGAGATGTGTTGCTAAATTATTTCCTAACAAGTATGAATTTTAGATTTTTGAGTCAAGGAAGATGATTGACAATAGTAAAGAGTGTGCATGACATTATCACCTATGGGTTGACGACTCTGAAAGTGAACCCAAAACCAACGTCTGCAATTTCTCAGAGTAATGAAAATTCTATAATGTTATGGCACTATTGTCTAAGCCACCCTTTGTGTATTTGGAAAATGTTTCCCTCATTATTTAATAAAAATCTGAGGAGTTTCAATGTGAACGCCAGTTATCTAAGCATATACGCAACACCTATTTACCCTAACCATATAAACCCTCTCATTCATTTTCCATAATTCATGTTGATGTATGGGAACCATCCTGAATCAGCAACGTTACTGGCACCAAATTGTTTGTTACAATCATTGTTGGCCAATAATAGTTACTTGGGTATTCCTTATGAATGAGAAGTCAAAGGTATGGTCGATATTTGAATATTTTCATAGCATGGTACAAACGAATTCCAAACCATTATAAAGGTAATTTGAATATTATCAGTCAATGTTGAGTTCCTACTTTTAAGACACATAGAGTTATACTCCAAAGCTCTAGTGTAGATATGGTTGGGAAAAGGGGTTGCAGATAAAAAATAGACACATTTTGGAAGTACCCATATCACTTATGTTGGCTACAAATGTTCTAAAACAATTTTGGGGAGGAACTGTCCTTACTGAAACCTACCTCACAAATAGAATGTCTTCGCATATTTTGGAACTTTAGCACCCTTCACTCCAAACTCTAGACCTTCTTTCCAACTAGTAGGATTTTCTCCTCCATTCTATTAAGCTTATTTGGATGCTCAGCCTTTGTTCACGACATAAGCCCTCACTGCAACAAACTTTAACCAAAATCCATCAAATGTGTTTTCCTTGATTATTCACTTAACATAATGGATACAGGTGCTACTTTCCCTCAACGCTAAAGTTTTACAACTATATGGATGTGACTTTCTTTGGGGATCAACCTTATTATCTCAAAGTTGAAATTCAAGGGAGAAGGCATTGATTTCAAATGAACTGGAAGAACTCCAACTCTTTGGATTTGAGACGGTTGAACATGCCCTTGATGCAACACCAACAAAAACACCACCAACAAATACCAGAAATACGGAGCTTATGGAACCAATAGCCATTTCAAATGTAGAAATTATAGAAACAACAGTTATCTTGAAACCAACAATTACAACTGTTTCAAAACTAGTAGCTGCACCTGATGACAATTGAAAGGTTTACTTTGGGAATAAGGCTCGATTTGGAAGCCAAGTGAATCACCTAATCATATGAACTGGTATATGAAGAGACTTTTGCACCAGTAGCCAAACTTAATTCAATCTGAGTCATACTGTCCTTGGAAGCAATTTAAGTATTGAGCAGGTTCCATCATGCAACCGAACAGGATGTATTCTGACTAAAGCTCTCTCAAGAAATACTTATGGAAGCATCAGTTCCAATCTAGGAATGATAGATTTCTACCACCCAGTTTAAGGGAGAGTGTTAATAATAGTCAAGGAAAGAATCAGAATCATAACTTTGATATACGGAAATCAATCATACTCATAATTTGATTTGGTGTAATTAGGATCTGATTTTATTTCTTTGTTTTTAGATTATCTTTATGGAAAGAATCTTTCCTTATATTCAGTGAGATACTTCTCTGATATTCATGCTTAGATTAGTGTACAGAATTAATGTCCTCTTGCTATTTATTATTCCCCTTTGTATCAATTTGGATAAGTAAAAGTTATTCACTTTTCCGCAATTGTTTTTATTAAATAATAATTAGCGTACACCATGTTATTTACTCAATATATAACTGCGATTGCTTAAAAAAATTAGGTTATGATCGTGTTAATTTTTGTCTTTTATGAACATCTGAATCTATGTTTTATCATTTTATATTATACTTTTTTTGAAATGTTAAGGGCTGAGGTTTTCCTTGTTTTTAATACGCTATTTCAGTACCATCAGGATTCTATTATACTCAAAATATCTGATATAGTAGTATAAGTGAATGACGAATCACACCATACAGAGATAAGAATGTGCCAAAACTATGGTTTCAAGTTATTACAAAAAAATAGTCATTACAAGATTGTGGCCTTCTCTTTGGTACACAATTTGGACACGCTCTGCAATACTTTTGGTTTGAATTATTTTCAGTTCCACTTATCTCACTGAATCTCACTCTCTCATCTCTCTGAATATTAGACAATCCAATTTATAAAATCATTAGCAGATAAGGCAAGTACTTTAAATTTGTTATATATTTTATAATTTATTTTGAAACAAAAAGGAAGGTCAAGTAGGTAGTCCAGTCTTTTAAATTAATGGTTTCCATGATCCGAAGGTTTAAATTGAGTTGATATTCATTTCTTTGGGACTCTTTAATTGTTGGTTTTCTTTTTTAATATTCTCAATACTTACTGCAGGTTGTTGCTGGTGGAATACTTGGAATCATAACATCAGGTATTGGTTATGTAATAACCATGGCTAGTACCTGAAGTTGAGGATTTGTTGTTGACATCCCCAGAGGACCCTTGTATAGGAATCAAAAACACCAGTGTCTTCTAGAGCCTTGTTCCCTCAGATAAAGTCTGACATGTGCTCCTTCATTCTTATCCCAGCCCGCAATCACTTAATCTTATTGTCATTTCAACAGTGACGATAAATTGAATTGTATTGATTACACTTTGATAGAATGGAAGTATGTCTTATGGGATCATTTCTTAACCCTAATATATGCTTCTTAGCCTGTTCAGTTTTAAGAATTTTTGGAATGGATTTATCTGTAAGCATTACTTTAAGTCATTTTCTTGCTGTTATCCTGGTTATATACAACTCTTGTGATATTACAAATGCTTTTTTTCTTTCCTCAGTCAAAAGTAGTCTCATTGGTTATGACTTGTGAATATGACGTTCTTTCAACCTATTTACGCTATCAATTTACTGTATTTGTGTTTGGAATAACTTTCACAATGCTCACGAATTACCTTCCCACATGATGGTTTTTATTTTTTTTATTTTTTTCTGGAAATGAATCCCAATTTGGCTTTTGGTTACAGTGCCCCCATCATTTCTAATATTTCTAATTGCGTCAATAAAATTTCATTTTTACCATTTCTAAATTGTACAATCCAAAATTATTTTTTAAAAGTAAAAAAATGACTTTTTAATAGTTAACCCAAAGTCTGGATTTCGAAATTCATTGTCCAAAAGCCAAAAATTACTTCAATTATGTGTAATTATGAAGGTGCAGGAAGAAACAGTTATGTTCATCTTAAAGCACGCAAGAATGTTGCTTTTGGTAAGGTTACAGTGCCCCCATCATTTCTGATATTTCTAATTGCCTCAATAAAATTTAATTTTTACCATTTCTAAATTGTACAATTCAAAATTAAATTTTAAAATTAAAAAAAATGACTTTTTAATAGTGTAACCCAAAGTCTGGATTTCGAAATTCATTGTCCAAAGGCCAAAAATTACTTCAATGATGTGTAATTATGAAGGTGCAGGAAGAAACAGTTATGTTCATCTTCAAGCACGCAAGAATGTTGCTTTTGGGAAGAGGTTTTTGCACTGTCATCTAAACATCGCTTGACACACACCAGATGTTATTAGAATCGTATAAATCAGAAAATAAAATATGAAACGGTTTTCAACCCAATGAATGAAACGGTAATTTGTAGTCATTCTCTTATTCCTGGTAGCAGCGTCATATGGCCATCAAGGAAAAACCACGAGTAATGGTAGCATTCAACGAAAATTCCATAAAATACACCGTATCCTGTGCAGGGATATAAATTTTAAAGAGAGACACTTCAAATTAGGCTCCTACCATTGAAGATCAGAGGAACTGAACGGCCAAATGTATGCTTCTAACCCTTGGAAAGTTGCTAGAACGTGTGGCCATGACCATAAACAGTTGAATAACTTTAAAAAGAAAAGTATTGTTAAAAGAATCAATACAAATAATCTGTGTATCTGTTTATTTTAACAGTGCACTCCCAGTGTAGCAGAAAAAACCCTCTGCATTTTGCTCTAGGATCCCCAGCAAAAAATCATCTTGTGTATTTGTTTATTTTAACTGTGTTCTCCCAGTATTGCAGCAAAAACCCTCTGCATTTCCACTCTAGGATCCTCAGCAAGTCCTGAACTTGTACGCCAGGCAATATGTTCATCAGGTCTAACTAAAATCGCCCCTCTGCTCGTCATGTTACACATATCCCACCAATTTGAAGTGGATGACTGAGCTTCAATAACATCTGCATAATTCTTCCAAGGTGATAATGATGTTTCACTTCCTTTCTCAAGTCCTTCAACAGAATCGGTAGACCAAAAAATACACACTTTCAGAGAAATTTCTTGTTCCTCAGCCACCTTGAATGCTTCACGAGCTAGATGATAAGATTCCTCCACAGGTGCGATGATGAGAACGAATTCAACTTTATCCCCTGACACAAGATCCAGTGTAGAAATAGTCTCCTACAAAACATCCTTACACTTTAACAAAAGAAGAAACTTGGCGTTTTAATCAGTAAACATCCAGTAGCTAAATCTGAATAACTATAAAATGAAAATTCAAAATTTTAAGGGAGGCAAAAAATAGTTTATTTAAGGTGAAAATTACTAATAATTAGTTTTTAAATAAAAGTAAATAATAATGTCTACTGGAAGGAAGACAAAAGAACTCTCTAATCATTTACATTAGGATGAATAGTCATGGATAATATATGTAGACAGTGCCACAAACCTCACATAACGGGTTTACTTTCACAAACATATGAGGCAATCTTGATCCTGGCTGGGCTGAAGGGGTGTAGTCCCTCCGACGCCCTGTTAGTACTTCTGGGGGACCCTCAATGTCATTACTCTCAGGCACAAGTGCTCCTTGTAGGTACCTAAGTTCAACAGCTGAGTTATACGTCCATCAAATGGATATTTTATAAATGATTCTCTAATAATAAAATTGATCCAACTGACTAATATGAACAAAACCTTATAAATAAATGAACAGATAGAGTTAGAGGAATATGTGAATAGAGGTATATAGCTCAATAATACAAAATGTGGAAACTAATTATTCACAGTGATACCTAAAACCAAGATCTTCAGCAGGGAACTGAAGTTGAAGGCTTTTTCCTTCTTCAAATATATGTTTTAGCTTAGCCAACCTTGAGGATCCAAGAGGGTTACTTTCATTTAGGACAAATTCTGAGACCTGTGCACGACCGATTCCAAAAATTCCATCCAAAGCTACCTTCTGAAGTCCGGATGGTAAGATGGAACCAATCCCATTAACAATAAATTGATGTACTGCAATTAAATGAGGACAAACAGTTAAATTTCAGTTCATTAGCAATGGAAGTGTTGAGCATCGTTCTTTGTAAGATTAACAGATTGATGATGAAGAAAACAACAGAAAATCATTAAATACGGTGATTATAAGTACCTGTATTTGCAATAGTTGGATCAAGACCAAGTGCAGCAGGAACAGACATGGCAGCTTTATAGTTTTCTAGACTTAATCTTGTATTGAATAAAGCAATCTGGCAATAATAGACAGCAACCAATTTCAATCAGTTTATCTAACGTAAAAAATTATACACATTCAAAAAAATGTAACAGGAGATAAAAGCACTACCGGTTTACGTTCGATTTCATAGGTATTTAACATTGAAGTTGGGGCAATACCCTTAATCACAGAAGCAATTTTCCAGGCAAGATTATGAGCATCCTGAATGCCTGTATTCATTCCTGGCATATCACATCAATATACTATGTCAAATTGCTTCATCTAAACTGCATCAACAAAAAAGAGTTTGAATCCAAAAGCTGTGATATGCCACTTGTTATGGTTAACCACATATTTGCTAGTGTACTTTATTCAGTAACTTTAAAAATAATATACAGGACTACTGCTACAAATATTTTTTGAAACAAACATTATAAAAAATATCCACATACTGACTTTAAACAAGTACATATCATGTGGTTAATTCATCCTGAGTACATGGATATGTCTTAGCTTCGTTGAAGCCCCAATAGCACACATCTAACTAGTATTCACTTGAGACACTAGATATTTACAGCATGTTTATTATTCAACTTTTCAATTATTGATTTCCTTTCCCATATTGGATTGGATTCCTCTTCTTTTCCTTAGGTGTATTTGAGGGTGGAGGAGTTTGTATGGTAAAGAGAAGGGTCAATTTTTCATTTCTAAATTTGGAGAATTATTAAATATTTATACCAAAAATTAAGGTATGTTTTTAGAAGGGCACATGACAATCTCTAATTTTAAAAACATTGTGAAATATGGAAAAATGACAACACCATGCCCATAAAAAGAAAGTCTTACAATTTGAACTTAGAGTCTAATTTAATTTCACAAAACCTGCTTGTAAGATGAAAGTTATCCAAGCCTTATAATACTAGTTAAGCTATATCCCTACCCTTTTAAGCCAAAGGCATAAGGAAGGTGTTAGGAATTTGCCTTAACTGTGGTCACTCCTACCTGGCCTCTATAACTAGACATATGACTTAAGTAGAGCTCAGAAAGCATGAACACTCATCACCTTATAAAGCAGTTTTGTACTTTGATGGGTTTGAGTTAAGCCATAAGCCTAAATTCAAAGAAAAAGATACAAGCAAGTTCTGCAAATGAAACATGAATCTGTCTCTTGATGTGACACTATCATGCTCCTAAGAAAAAAACAGGAAAAGTTCAGATTCTGCCCCATTTTGCATGGACCAAAGGTAATATTAATACAGATTACTTTTACTTATACCATTAGACATCTACTATCTGCAATGAAGATAAAGCAACTAACCAAATCCACCAGCAGGAGGAAAACGATGAGCGGCATCACCGGCAAGTAATATACGGTTGCCTCTACATATAAACCTCTCAGCAACTTCAGCATGCATGATCCATGGTTTTATATCTATTACATCTACATCTCCAAACTCTCGACCAACAAGTTTGCTGATCAATTTCTCACATGCCTACTATAAATCAAATATTACTTAGATAAACGTCTTATGCTTAATCATATCAAAAGGAATGAATAATATCATGCATGTTAGTTTTTTACTTTATATGCATACTACAACATATTGCTGTCCTCCTACAAATTCTAAATTTTAATGTCAAGACAGAAATTTTATCTATTATATTATGATTATGACAAATTTATTGAAAAAAGGGTATAAACCATCTTTGATGGGTGAATGATACCTTTGGACTGAAATCCTCAATTGTTTGCTGAGGTGGATAAAAGGGTATCTGCAATCATATAATTTGAATCATATATTTGATTCACAATAAATCAGTTGAAAACAATAGTGACATTTTTACAATTACTATAAAGCCTATCATACCCATATGGCACAATATCCATATCTCACGGGTGGATCTTAGTGAAGGCTATAGATGGAAGATTGGGGATGAATCTAACATAAAGGTTTGGGCTGAACCGTGGGTGAGGATGAGGATAGGCTTGGGAAGGCTTGATGATCCACTCCAAGATAGTGAATACTTAATTGTCAAAGACATTATGAACAGGGAGCAGAAAGTATTGGATGAAAATGTGATACAAGTTCTGTTTGACAAAGATGAAAAGAAAGGATGTGTTGAACACACACTGTACAAGTTGGTCAGGGAGGATGCAAGGATTGGGCTTGGGAGAACGATGGAAATTACATTGTTAAGAGCGCATATAACCTGTTCCAGGAAAAAGGGTTGAAGCCACTCATCTGCAAGTGGATGGGAATTGGATGACTATTTGGGATATGAAAATACCACCTAGGAGCAAGGTGTTTCTCTGGAGACTATCCAGGAATGTTATCCCTACCCGCATGGGCCTTAAAGATAAAGACGTCAAGTGTCCTGCTATCTGTCCTGTTTGTGAGGCAGGGCTTGAAAACCCTTGCCACCTGTTCTTTTGTTGCTGGGAGAGCCACGATTGATGAAAAAAAAAAAAGAACAACTGTCATGTGGGATTGTATCAGTGCTGCTGTAATGCCCAGCGGTCTACAGCAGATATTGTGTTTCACATTCTGGATAGATTCAACCTTGAGCAACAAGCTATATTCAGAAATGAAATGTGGGAAAGAAAGAGCAATCCGGATTTTCAAGTAATCTATATGGGAAATCAATTTCTGCCTGAATGAAATCAAGCACTTGCAAAGGCAGACAACAGAATTGCCCTGCAAATTGTGCAATGGTGTCCCCCAGGCCAAGGGATCATAAAATGTAATATTGACGAGCGTTCAATGAGAGACAGGGGATCAGTAGTTGGGGCATGTGCTGTAGAAATGAGAGACAAGCTCAACATTCATCATCACACTCTTACTTGTATTTACATTTTGATCATTAACGATATGAGAAGTACAGATTCTGTCAGAAATAAAGCATAACATACCTGCAATACAAATTCCCCTTGCCTGAGATCATGCGCAACAAGGACCCCGATAGCTTCAGTGTTGAAGATAAAAAAAAGCATACCAGGATTTTCCTCAAGCAAAAACTGGCCAAGGTCTCTGCTAAAGAAATGGACACTGACAAGTTTTTGCAAGTCCTTCTCACCTCTCATTTCTATTCCTACAAGCTTTCTTACAGTACTACCTGCACCATCTGTGCCAATAAGGATGTTACAGTGAATATTCTGTTCTACACGCTTCCCCTTAATGACAGAAGACGCAGTTACTGTTATAAAATCATCACTGGCATCAATGGATACACACTCGTGGCCCATCATTATTTTCTGTTCACAAGACTGTTCATTCCCTTCCAAGCTTTCAGGTGTACATATTTGAAAGCCTAGATTTTGAAGTTGCTTGAATAGTAACATAGTTAGCTTGTACTGTGAGAAGTGTGAAACGGAGACTGGGCTGACAACATGCTCAAGATCTGATAACAAGTAAAAGATATATGAATATTCTAAAGCTCAATATTGACAAAAATGAACAAATCATGCAGTCTGTTTGTTGATATACCGCATATTTTGAATGCCACATTATCAAAACTATACTGAAAATATATATCTCCCTATTGCTATGACACCAGAAATCGACTCTCATAAACTATGGAATAGCACCTTGAGGTTGAATGTGATCTACAGATCCAAGAATTGAACCAGAGAGGGAAGTACAATATATAAATTTCCTCCATAAATCTACTGGTGGTTGAGACCTTTGAATCTCTTCAACAAGGCCATCAATTTTGCGGAATATCTAAAATTGCACCACTGATCAAAGTAAATCACAATGCTCTTTTGGAAATAAAATAATTTATCAGAGAAATTTTTAACCTCCATGGATCGATTGTTGATAAAGTGTGCTTGAGGATGTTTAGAAAATGCCTTGTTTCTCTCCAAAACTGTGCAATTAACACCTATAAGAAAAAAGAGATACAAAAATCATGAGCAAATATCAACTTGAATTAAAGCATAGGAGTAATTGTATAAACAGAGGATTAACATGTATTGGAGCTAATTGTCAAACCTACTATTAATATCTTATGTAAATAAGTAGTCGATACTACTATCACATACAAACATGTAAGTATTTCATGTAAGCAATTAGATAAAATATATACAATGCGCTGAAATTGCATAATTTTTAAAAACTCAAGAATCAAATCTGCAATTAAAATTTTATAAGGACAAAAACTGCATATTCATAAGACTACAGGGATCAAAAGTGGATTTAAACGAAAAAAATACATGAACAAGAACAGTTTCCTAACACGCACTTTAATGTCAGATTTACGACAATAGAATCCAAAACATGCAGTTGTATCAATCAATAGGAATGCCTTTACCATATAGAGTCTACCTAATTTTGTGAGAAGAATAGAGAGAACAAGACCCACAGGTCCAGCGCCAATGATCAGAACTGGATGCACCACATCATTGCCATTAGGAACTCCCTCCTTTGAGAATCCTCTCCTTTGCATATGCTGAAGTGCGTAAAGTCTAATTCGAGTTTTGTCCCTAAAGGGGTAAGCATACCGTCTTATAAGCCTTAGAAACCCCATGACACTACAATTTAAAAGCCGGGCTCAATTGTTCTCCAAGAACAACAAGACTCAAGGCTTAAAAGTAATCTGGAAAAAGAATAGCAGAAGAATCATGAACAAGCTAAAGTAAAAACCTCACTACTACCACAAGCTATCATCATAATAATCACGACATTAAACGAAACAGTTCACGTCATTATTTGAATCACGAGGGTACTTGTAACAGCACTGAAAATGAAAGTAAAAGACAATTGAGCTACCAAGTTTCCAATGAAACATTGTCAACACACAACACTCAGATTTTCTATGATTCAGACATTGTATCAAACATGTTATGGAAGCTATAGAGCCAAGCAATTTGACTACCTTACTCCTTTCTCACAAGACCACGTGTTTACCCCTTTTCGGTTTTCGCTGCTTTGTAAATTGGAGAAGGGTAACCAAAATGTAGAGAAAAGTTGATTACACCGTTTTCCAAACTTGTTTAATAGTTTTCTGACATTCTTTAACAAAAAAAGTTATTAAATTCTACAATAATTTGTTACAAGTTGAATGAGTAACAATTTATGATTGAATGAATAAAAGTAACCAGGTATGTAAGACTATAAAACCTTTTTGTATTTTGATTTTGAAATGACATTTTTATTTATTCACTGGGGGATTTGTTAAGAAAGTCTAATAACAGAATTTAGAATTATGGTGAGGAGTGTCTCATTAATACATTTTATTTCTTTTAAAGCTGAACACCTTTAAATAATAAGATTTACACTAAATTGATTTAATAATCATTTTTTAAAATAAAATAACATGTTATTAACTTTTATAAAATCGATTACTATATTTTAATGCATTGTTATTATTTAATTTTATTTCTAGTTCCTAAATTTAGACTACAAATTTTGATTCCAAATTTCTTTTATGAAATGAGTTTTCCTCCTTTTTTTAAGTCCGAGAATTAGGAATGGTAAAGTGTATTTTGATTCACGGTCCAATATCAATTCACCCAAAATTTGATAGGTCATATTGATATTTTTAACCCACTAATTTACTTTGGTCTATCAACTTTTTTTAAATTAAAAAAATAATTCAAAAGATTAATTTTTCATATCATATTATTTAAATAATACAAATATATAATAATATTTTAAATTAAATTATTAACGTTTAGAATTTCAAATTCAATTATTAATTACAATAAAATAATTTAACATGTAAAAAAAAGTTATTTTAAATTATATCATCATATTAATCAATTAAAAACATAACAAAAATTTGATGTGTTATATATATATATATATATATATATATATATATATATATATATATATATAATTATAGAAACACAAAAATTAAAAGAAGTTAACATATGGATTCAGAGACTATTCTACCTATCCTACTAAAGTGGACCAACCCACATATCTCATTTTTAGGGGGTCAATGGTCAAAACTGACCAAAATGACTATCCATACCAAGTATAGAAGTTTCTCAAAACACAAACTAAATTGAATAAAATTTTATTAAATTTTCAAATAAACGAAACAAATAAAAAATAATGGAATCTAAACCTCAAACAATCAAAAATAATTATTCATGGAAACAAGTAATTATTTCAACCACTTGAACAAGTGTAGAAACCTCAAACAATCGAAAATAAAAATAATGGAATCTAAACCTCGTATAAGTTAAAACATCAATACCACCGCTCCCTCCCCCGGCGGGACATTTCAAGCATGAACAACACTGAACATTTTGATTGTGTTGATAAAGTTAGTTTTACTAATAAGCTCAACAATAACCTTAAAATTTGGATTTTTGACAAATGGTACCGCAAATCGAATGTGCTCCTCCATAAAAACCAACACACCATTTTCTCTTTGCAAGAGTGAGCATTAAAATAACCACAAGTGCTGGTTTTAGTCATTTCAGACTTAAAATAATAATTTACTAAAATCATGCCATTGGTTATGAGTTTGTAGGGACACAGTAATTTGTCCGATCAAATAATTAAAAAATATTTTCGCCTGTCCCAAATGAAAGTTCTAGATGCAATCATGCACCTAAAGTGAAAGAACCAAAAAAATTTATTGATTTTGAATATCTATCAGCATGATAATGTTCATGCTTACTTAATGGTTCTTTGAATAAAATTGTGGATTGCACACGCACTTTGAGTTTAAAAGAGGAAGTAATTTCTTGAAAGAGGAATAGTCTTGGCTGCAGTGCAGGTGAGAACCTCTCCATCTGCTGTAACTGTGTATGTTTCGGGATCCACAGTGATTTCTGGAAGAGCATTATTCAGTTTCATGTCGAGCTTGGTGAGTTTCCTTACATTTTCCACAGCTTCCACTCTCTTGTTAAGTCCATACAAAGCTTTTACCCCATTGGCCAAAGCTACCTGCGTGTGACAGAACAACATGTGATGTGAATTTTGAAGAGAAACGAAACAAACCCGCATAGGTCTCATGTTGTTTATGCACAAATCCATGAAAGAGAAAGAGGGGGGTGATACTTGCCTTGTTCACAAAAGCAATGGAGTGTGCACTACCAGCCTTGCCAAATGCACCAAACATAGGTCTCATAAACACCTACAACAGTTTGTTTCCTAGTTTAGTTGAAGAACTTCTATTTATAGATTGATAAAATTAACTTTTTTATAACTTTACAGAAGTGTGATTTATATTACTGGTTCAGGTGTTGGAATGCTTGCATTTGGGTCACCCATGTTAGAATATGCAACCTCACCACCTTTGATCACCATTTCTGGTTTTGCTCCAAAAAATGACGGCTTCCATAGTACAAGATCAGCTAACTTTCCCACCTGCAAAACTGGACCTAAATGAGGGGCAAGATGATAATAATACTATTATAAGGATCAGGTTTATAGCATAGCCAAGTTGATATAACAATTTGATGTAGATAACTATGAGAACAAAAAAAGAGTGTAGTATTTAGATGCACAATAGAAAGCTATCAGTTTTCTTGGAAAATTCATGTTCAAATCGATAAAGCACTATGCATTCAAACATCATACCTCAACTGAACCAACATATTGCGAGAAACCATTTGCTATAGCTGGGTTTATAGTGTACTTTGCAATGTAACGTTTGATCCGAACGTTGTCATTCTGTTCACCAGGTTGCAGTGGTCCTCTATGTGACTTCATTTTATCCGCAGTTTGCCAAGTTCTGCATATCACCTAAGCAACAAAATGATTCAACAGTATGATTTATCTATTTTATGAATATACTGTGAAAATTCAGGGGTGTCATATTAACAACTGTAAGAAACGAGTGCATTGTTCCACAGACACTTTCTGCACAAAAACAGTAACAGAGACCTGAAACCAAATTGAGAGAACTTTCACTCGTTTACTGGATTTAATTTGCCATCATCAACAATCATTCTGTTTCATTTTTCATAATTAATGAGCACAACTAAGTTAAGGAATGACCTCTCCAATTCGACCCATAGCCTGTGAATCAGAAGATATAATGCTAATTGCGCCCATATCATGCAAAATATCTTCAGCAGCAATTGTTTCAGCCCTTATTCTTGAATCTGCAAAAGCTACATCTTCTGGAATATCCTTATCAAGATGATGGCACACCATCTGTATACATCATCATCATGAGTGTAAATTAAGGAACGAATACACTATTAGATCTGTGATTTATTTCATACCAACATATCATGATGCTCATCTATGGTATTAGACGTATAAGGGCGCGTTGGATTTGTCGAAGATGGCAGAACATTCTTCACACCACATACTTTTATGATATCTGGAGCATGGCCACCACCTGCACCTTCACTGCCAATAAAATGTTCGAGGAAAATCCAGAATCAGCCAACTTAGACTGGTAAGCATATCCAAAAATATCTTTAAGTTAACACATACCTGTGATAAGCATGAATAGTTCTTCCTTTAAATGCAGCAATAGTATGTTCCACAAAACCAGATTCATTTAAGGTGTCAGTGTGTATGTTAACCTGTTATAATACAAGTTCATGATCAAAATCAAAAACAAATAACACAATTAAATAAGTAACTAAGTCAAAGAAATTTGTGCCTGGATATCATATTGTTCTGCAACAGACAAACAAGTGTCTATTGCAGCTGGTGTAGTTCCCCAATCCTCGTGCAGCTTCAATCCCATAGCTCCAGCGCTGATTATGTGATGCAGTTCATCAGGTTTGGCACTGTTCCCCTGAAGAAATAAATGGAGGATTTAATTAACTTCATACATACATCAAAATTTTCTACATAGACAAACAAAAAACTCAGAACAAGCATTATATATATATATGAATAAAACAGAAAGAAAAATAACAGACTTTTCCAGTGAAACCAAAGTTTAAAGGCATGTCATCTGTTGATTGTAGCATCATTTTCATCTGATTTGGAGCTGGTGTACATGTCGTAGCACGTGTTCCATCAGCGGGTCCTGTTCCTCCTCCCACTAATGTTGTGATACCTATATACAATGCAGAAAAGGACTGAATCAAGAAGTGTGTTTGTAAAATAAGAAATTTGGTTGTTACTGAAGTTTTAATGCATAAAAATGTGGCATAATCACAACCAAATTGTCTCGAACAAATTGCAAAACTTTCATGAATGCAATGCATTAAATGTTTACTGCACACTCTCAGAATAAATTGCTTCAAGTTTTGAAACTTACCACTTGTTACGGCATCATCTACTAACTGAGGGCATATAAAATGAACATGACAATCTATAGCCCCAGGTGTCAAAATCAAGCCCTCTCCAGCAATAACTTCAGTATTAGCCTAGATATGAGGGGTGTTTTGTAAATTGTAAGTGGTATCACGATAATGAGAAAGGAATTCATTTTGATATCTAGAAGGGAACTTACCCCAATTATCATATTATGAGATACATCATTCATAATGTCTGGATTTCCTGCTTTTCCAATTGAGAAAATCAATCCATTTTTAATACCAATATCTGCTTTGATAATTCCAGTATAATCAATGATCACAGCATTTGTTATGACAGTATCCAAGGAATCCTTAGGTAAATGACCACATGATTGACCCATTCCATCTCTTATGACTTTTCCACCTCCAAAAACACATTCATCACCATACACAACAAAATCTCTTTCAATTTCAGCAAACAAATCGGTATCACCGAGACGGATTTTGTCACCACTTGTAGGACCATACTTGTTGGCATATTCCTCTCGAAGTATAACTGTAGTTAATGAATAGTCTTCTCCAGTAACACCTTCCCTGAGAAGTTCATATTCTGGTGAGAAATCTTCTCAGACATGGAATTGTAACACATTTAAGAGAAGTTATATAATAACCACTTAAAAAAAAAATATCTTAAACCTAGCATTTTCCTCTTCTACGTGCCCAAATCCCCTTGTGGTCACAGCCTCCATGGCTGCAATGCAATTGGAATCATTAACTGGACCATCAGCAATGTTATTACCTCCTCTGATGACTTTGCTACCTCCAATGCTGACAAGTACAACACTTTTACATTCCCCTGGCTGAAAGATTAAATATTTTTCAATTAATCATTTGTAATATAATAATTGATTATAATGCAAAAACTCAATGAACTACACATTAGAAATTACTCTGGTAAATTTGAAAACTGGGATCAACAAAGTAGAATTTCACCTCAAAGCGTGTGGCATTCCCAGCGGCTATGTTGAGGCGCATGCCATACGCTTTCCTTCGATCAAAGGTCAAGTAAGGATTTACTTCAATAAAATGATAGTGGCTTCCAACCTGAAATTTTCAGAAGTGTTGTGAAATGGTTGCTATTTTTAACTTGTTTTTATGTAGGAAAAGGAATCAGCTAATAGATTAGCTGGAATATTTAAAACAAGTAATTTTACTATGTTATATGGAAAAAATGAATTAATCATTTTAAAGCAAAAGAAAAAAAAAATGATAAGGTGCTGCTAGGTGCAACACATAGGCAAACACCTGAATTGGCCTGTCTCCATTGTTGATAACTCTAAGAATTATTGCACGCCTTCCAGGGTTAAGAATCAGATTTTCACCTCTAAATACTATTTGTCCTGGAATTCTATGATCTTCTTCGTTCTCTGTAAACTTGTCAAGTGAAGGTACTGTAAACACAGTTTCCACACAAGAGAAATACAAATGTTAGTTAGAGGCTTCAATTTACAATTTGTGCTTCTGTATGTGAACTTCAAAAATTCTGAAACCACATGATAGAAGATCGCAAAATTTCAATCTGAACATTGTTTCACTATGGATATATAACTCACTAGGATAGGTTATAAATAATGACTCTGATATCATGTTAAGAAGTAAACTTTAAATCTAACTCAATTCCACAAAATCGACTTAATGAGATTTGCGTCCACTTAAATATGAGTTGATACGGGACTTCCAACATAGAGATATACATTAAGATTTTAAGCAAGTTTCTTTTTTAGGGAAAGATTATCCAAAAAAGTTTGAAATCATTTACGTTTGACTACAAAGTAGAGACATACCCGGAAGAAAAGAACCAAACAATGCTAGTTCAAGGTTTCCATTCTCGCAAGCGATTGGGTCATGAATGGTCACTAACTTAGTCCCATCACGAAAGGTGGCTTCAACCTACATTGAATTTCACTTAAAAACAGGATGCCAATAACATGTGACAAATTCTTGGTGAGACAACATAATTTATAACAAAAATTGAGCTATATCCTTTTCAAGATTTAATATCCAAAATAGAGGTTAAAGGGGCCATAAAAATAGTTTTTTTGAAAATGAAAAATTATTTTAAAATTATTATTCTTCGCAGGAAACGTTGAAGACCTCTTGTAGTAACAAATTGAATGATTATCTAACTTCATGCAATATGCACAAAACCATTTGGGAAAGTGTTTTGTACGGTATAACTACGTTGCCACAATGACACATACCTGAACACTTTCCACGAGATGTCGAACAGCTGGAAGAACTTGTTTCCTGTTAAAGTATGAGATAAATTTAGGTCTGTTCTAAAATAAAAAAACGGTTCCCAGTTTCTTTTCTAGGGTATTTAAAGAGAAAAAACTATAATCCAGCAAGTGCAAAACAAAAATAAAACACCAGAAAATGAAAAATTAACACAGTACCTTCCCAGAAGTTCTCTCCCAATGGACATTAACTGTGCAACACTCTTCTCACCATCACGAACAAATTCCAAAATCTATGCAACACACAAAAGATATAGTACCATACAAACAAATTAAAATAATTTCTAAAGGATTTTCAGCAGATAGAAAAAAAAGAGAAACTGTGTAACAGATAACCCATATTTTAACTTGGAATTAAAAAAAAAAAAAAAAAAAGAGAAGAAAAATTAAAAGGGTTGAAAATTTACACCAAAGAGGAACAGAAGCAAACCTGTGTTGCTATGAGAGCCACAGTTTCAACATAATTGAGTCTTAAACCACGAGCAAGACGCTTCTGTGCAAGGTAGCCAGCATTGTGAAGGTCTAGTTTCTCGATCTCCCTTGGACTTAGTTTCATTTTTCAGTCTTAAACAGAAGAAAACACAGAAATTAAATAAAAATAAAATCAGAAAAAATTACTGGGTTGTGAATGCTAACTAGAATCATGAACTCGAAGAAACATGTTTATGGATAAGAGCAGCCCAAGTCTTATGGTTCTTACGCCGCACTTCACTTCAAAGTGTAAAACATCACAGTACTATACTAATGTGATCAACAAATTTTTTGTTTGTTTGACGAGGAAGATGCTAATATAGTATTATGTTTTGTCCAAGTGCAATGTGGCATCGGGAATCAGAGTAAAAAGTAATCGACATAAAAGACAAATTTTCTTTTGAAATGCCACTGGTTCAACTCTTTTGAACTTAATTTTTTAGTTATTAAAAATAGGATTAGCGAATCAGATAACTGCCAATAGTTGGTGGGTTATATAATAAGTGGACAGTTTAGTTGGTGGGGGTTTCTCGGGTGTATAACTGTACTTTTTTTCATTTTATTTTTTAGTAATAAATATTTAACTGCTATATGGTTATCACTTTATATGTCTTTTTTTTTTTACTTAAAATATCTCTTCTACTTTTCATATTATTTGATTATCTATTTATATGTGATTTCAATTACATTAGAGTCGTGATATCTCCATCGTGAATCTCAAATTTAATATATAACTTTAACATCATTTACTTATTGAAAACAAATATGGTTACAATTCATAACATCTTATATAACATTCATAACATTGTATATTTTCATTTATATATATATATATATATATATATATATATATATATATATATATATATATATATTCAACTCAAATTAAAGGTTAATAAATTATAATTACAATTAATTATTCATTAACGTATATAAGAGTATCAAAATACAATATATTAATTAAACAAAACAATAAAGTGAGAGATAAATAATATTTGACAATTAAAAAATTATTCTCTTAAAATATATAAAATTTTCTCTCACTCAATAAGCACATGAGTTGCCAAATCAATTAAACGCAATATAATTTGACTATCAACTACTTCGTTCATCCCACCACCAAGTAAGCATATGTTATAATTTGCTCATCTACCAGTATGGATGACAAAACGGGCTAGAGCCCGTGTTAAAAGGAACGGATTGGGTTAAAGAGTTCAATCTGTTAGCCCGTTCTGGCCCATCTTGTCCAGTTCGTTCTGATCTGTTGGTTCGTTTTAAAAAATAAAATTAAATAAAAATAATTAAAAAGATTAATTTTTTACATTATATATTTTAAATGTATGAATATATAATAATATTGTAATTTAAATCATTAACCTCTACAAATTAAGTTTGAATTATTAGTTATAATTGAATAATTTAATATGTAAATTTAATAATTATTTTAACTTATCTAATTAAAAACATTAATTAATCAATTAAAAGTTTAAAAAATATTTTATTTGATTAAATATGACTTTAATAATATTTTATATGTATATATAAACAAATTTAAAAAGTAAAAAATTTGAAAAGAAAATAAAAGACTTTTAAAAAAATATAAAAAAAAAAGAAAAAAAGAAACTGGATGGCTCAGTCCAACCCAACCTGTTAGTCCGACTCGGCCTGTTAGCTCGTCCTATACGGAACGGGTTGTGATTATTGGTCGTTTCTATTTGATGGGCCAGCCTGACCCGATCCGTTTTTGACAGACCACATACGGGTCGGGCTGACCCGTTTTGCCACCCCTGTAGTAAATTTTGGTTAAACTAGAAGTTTGGTCTTGTAAATTCCACCCTTAAATTATAATTTTGTATCATTATATTAATATATATTAAATCTCACTTAAAATAAAATAATTAAATTATTGATATTTTAAAATATTTTGAAAAATACGAATTATATGTGATGATTTTGATCTATATAAATAAGACACGAAAAATTTTATACTAACATTAATTTTGTACATAGGTTATATCATTTTATATGAACTTTGAAAATGAAAACATGATTAAATAAAATCTATTAAATAATATAGTATTTACTAAAAGTTTCACCAATATAATTATATATTAATTTGGACATAATATCTAAATAATTTTGTTTGTTGCTAGTAAATGGCCCTTTAAAATAAAACATAACGGTTAAAAACTCTAGGGCATGTTTTCTGCAACAACTTTCTAGTTTTATTCTTTAATGAAGTGATTTAGTTTAAATTGTGTTAATGTTGTTTCAAGTATGAAATAAATCATGTTTAACTTTTTTATTTTTATATTTTAAAACCTTAATTTTAAATTTTATTATGTCTGTATTTAAATTTTTGTAAAATAATACTTTAGTATATATACACACACTAAAAATAATCATAACATCATTGGAGAGGATAATCATAAAATTGAACCTAATTTTACTAATGTAAATACAATCTACTTTTTACTTTCTATATACTCTAAGATTTAGAAAATTCTCTTTTATCATTTTTCACTAATAACATGGCATTCTATTAGATGTTTAAAGCTGAGATGGATATACATGTAGAACACTAGTACTTCCACAACCTTCTCCAAGTGTTTTTTAGCCATGGTCCCTTCAAACCTCACGAGCTCTTCTACCAGAAATGGCTTCTCTAGTTACTAATTGAATCCCCCTTACCCACAAATCAGCCATTTCAACCCCACCTTCACACACAAAATGTACCTGTTTACCTTTTGTAGTAACAACATAGAACAATCCTGGTTCCTCAACATCAAACTTCCTCCTACGATTCCATCGAAACTTCTCACTAGGTCCAACCTCAGCCTCTTTACAAATCACATTTCTCTTACTTGATTTTCCCCAACGTAAGATTCCAGCAGCACCAATCATCTGTAGCAACTTACCATGAGGTGAACCTTTGCCACACTTTGTATGCTTCTTCACACCAGCTCCACCCAAGACCAGTTTTCTAGCTAGCTCATCCAAAATCACACGTTCAGCATCATTTCCTGCACCATTTTCTCTGGAAAGTGAAAGGGCTGTCTCATGTCTCTCGTTCTCAATATCACATTCGGCTCCATGTGAGATCAAAAGCTCACACATTTCACCATGGCACCCTCTTGCTGCTAACATCAAAGGGGTGTATCCTTCACCATCAAAAGCGTTTACATCGTACCCTTCTTTTAGTAGTTTGTGAACAATGTTTGTGTCTCCGTAGCATGCTGCACGGTGGAGAGGGTTTGCCTCAATTGAACCATCGTCTACCCTTTTGAGTGCATATTCAAGCATCACCTTGTGGAACACTTCACTATTTTGGCTCACATCTACGAGGTTAAGTGCCGTCAAACCATACTTGTTTTTAAGCGTAGTCACGTCAGCCCCTGCATAAAGAAGCAACTTGAAAGCCTCCACGTTACACACTACTGCAGCTATCATAGCAGCAGAAAATCCATTTGCATTTTGCTCATTCAGATTCATGTTCCCATTTTCAATGAGTTTCTTCAAGCCCTCTATGTCATTTGCACGAGTTGCAAATAACAAAGCGGAGAATCTAGCGGCATTGCTTGATTTAACAACCTTCCCGGCTCTGATTATGTCTGATATCACTTTATGGTAGACTTTAGTCCACTGGACAAAGTTTGCAATTGAAGTTGCACAGTGATCAGATGAATTTACAATTCCCAAATCAGCACCTGCTGATGCTAACACCCCAAGGCACTTCTCATGTTTGTTCCTTGTGCAGATCATCAGTGCTGTATCTCCACATTTTGTCTGGGAATCCAAGTTACAGCCACCATTAATCAGGCACTGAAGAATGTTGCATGATCCAACCCGTGCAGCAATGTGAAGAGGGTGCTCCTTGGTTTCTTCAGTGGTTTTCACAGTCACTTCTGCATCAGCACCGTTGTTTAGAAGAATATTTACAGCTTTTTCGTTGTTACAAATGACAGCATGGTGCAAGAGACTCCTCCCAATGTGTAAGCTATTAGGTGAGAGATGGCAGAGCAGCATATGCAATATAGCACCGGTGGATTCAAAATACTCCACGGCACACCAAGTGATTGGATAAGCCTCAGCTAGTCCAACACCTACACGAAATTCTTCTCCTGTATCTGTGTCCCAGGACCATGCCCCCAGTTTGACCTTCATGTCAAGCCTCACTCCAACCTGTTTCCAAAAGTATGAATTATCATGATCATACAATAGAAAATAAGTGTACTTGATGCCAAAATATGACCAACACAATTAGATTTGTATAAAGATCGGTAGATTATATAATCAATTGAACCAGTTGCAGAACCATCATAATATCCCATATGGTAGCAGTAAAAGGTGATGCTTTTAATTATGCTCTTTTCATTTTCATATGACAGAGCAATTCGGTAAAATTGCCAGTGATGAATACATTTTGACCATACAAGGGTCTCTCAATCCATTTCAAAGCTAACAGACATCAAACATGGATGAAGTTTTCTGACATTGTAACGACACAACCAATATTAAAATAATAAAAAAGACTTGTTAATCAACACCATTATTGCTTTCAGAACCAGACATGTTTTTTCCATGTGAAGGTTACTTATGCAAGTCAGAGAATCCCACCTGCAACAGTAATCTAACAACATCAATCTGCCTGCTGACCACAGCAGCAAATAATGCATTGCAATCAACATTAGCATGAAGAAATGGCTTTGAAGATTGAAGCAAAGTCCTATCAATTGCATTGGCATCCACTCCATGCTGCCAACATATAGAACAGTGTCATTCAATAATCAAATATAATCTTTTGCATACATGAGGAGCTACATTACCACATCGATTATTCAGAAAAGAACACACTACACAATCCATATTATTATCAAGCAGAATGGTGTTACCTTGATGAGTACATCAACAACCTCAACGAAGCCTCTGCAACAGGCAGAGACAAGGGCATGAACTGCAACCTGAGGACGAATCATGTTGGATTGCATGAGTAATTCAACAAATCTGGCCCTCCCCAAATAGCTTGCTTCCATTAGAGCCTCCTCGCATGCAAGTTGTGATGCCCCAGCATTGATAAGGACCTCCAACACTTTTAGATGCCCTTCTCTCACTGACGCTGTTGTGGCATAGCCCCGGAACATTCTCATATTTACATTAGCTCCAACATTCTATCACATGAAAACATCAAAACTAAGTTTATTACGAACGACATAACAAAACTTAAAGCGTGTCTCTTCTTGTTTCATCCACATGAAAAAGATCTACCACATGAGCTACATGAATAAATACTTTCTACTATTACTAGCTTGATTTGCTTATCAGGGTTTTAGAAGGAGATTGAATTGAACACTCTGAGATGAAACATCTCGTTCCCATTCTGTTGCCTCTAATCTCTCTCCCGGTGCACTATTCTATTCCATAGATTGCTGATAAGATCTAATGTAAGGGGACAAGAAAAGACTTCAAACTGCATCATCACTAACCAACCAAGATGTCATGGACTAACTTAAAAACTGTAAGATACAATCTACTATCAAACACATGACACCACAACTAATATTTTAGAACTTTTCTGTGATGTCAGTGTATACAAATATTCCAGAGTTCAAAAGCAAATTTATGGAAAATAAATAGACAAATTAAGGATATTGTTCCAACATCGCCCTTAGAGTAATGCCAGACAAGATGTACGACATATATTGATGAATATCTCATAACAACATTTAAATGTGTTTTGGTTCAAAAAGTTTAAATGGAGTTTAGCGTTAGATAACAAGATCAAATTTGAGAGCTGACCTGTTATCCGAAAGAATAAGGATGAAAGATACTCCCAACGTAGATAAAAAAAAACGTCAAAATCAACCGAACCCACAGTTTTGCATTTCTTTAACAAAATTAATGACATTTTGTACAAAAGTTTAATTTTGCTAACCTAATTAATGTTTCATGCGTAAATTTCACATTTGACATCGCAAATGACTCCTTCGACTTTCAAATTTCGCGAAAAGCATATTCAACGGTGCGACTCTATGCACTAACACTAATAGGGCAAAAGAATTTACTCTATCATCCATCACGTAAATTAATACAAATCATATTTTTCTAATAAATAAATAATCAATAGTACAAAAATTTCTTCAAACATAATACATAATAACTAAATTTATCCAGACCCTACGGAATAGTCACATGCCTCCATGTGACTACAAAAATTAAGAAATGAATGGAGAATTATATATATTATATATACATATGCATATATATATATATATATATATATATATATATATATATATATATATATATATATATATATAATAAACAAACGTTTTAAGTTTTAAAAAACTAAGATAAATTAGGTGTACACTATATTTTGAGCCTTATTGAGGGCTGAATGCATTAACCGCCAAAGGAATTCTTCTTTTACCCTTTTTCAACACATGCATGAAAACGAATGGTTACTTTCTTATCTAACTTGATTAGTGCAAGCTGAAATTCACTTTAAGAAATTAAATATAATTTTAGTTTCGGTTAAAGTTTTGATTTTGGGAATGTCAAAAGAAAACTATTATCTACATATTAAAATCAGTTTTCATTCCAATAAAATAATATATTTTTATTTAATTTTTTTTATAAAAAAACATTAACCTAAATCTGAAATATGTTTTTTTTTTCTTTTTAACATTTATTTTAAAATAAATAAAATAATAAAATTTAGGAATGTCACGTGATACTGCAAACGCCACTTTGTCTAACCTGGCATTGTGATTTTGTTCAGCACAAAAGTTAACGAGAAAAATATTATAATAAAAACTAAAAAAAAAAAAAACAAGTTGGTTTTAGTTCATAATTTCACAAAGAAAATCCAAAAGCTTTTCTAACAAAAATCAAAAATCAAAAAATAAAATTATCTATGCTCTTAATTTGGCTTGGTTGCGAAAATTGAAAAACTGGTAAATAAATTAAACGGAAACAAAACGAAAACAAATCGCCGGCATTAGCACTTCCAATCTCACATAACGCAAAAGAAGGCACTGAAGTATCAACAAAAACAACAGCGAATATTTGCAAATACCAAAAGTGAAAGCACAATAAAACTTCGCCACGATTTTCAGAATCGCGTTTCGAGAAAACAAAACAAAACAAAAGGACTGTCGGAACACCTTCATTTGGTTGTGTCGAATGCTTCGACGTCGTTTTAAGAAACGTATCACAACAAAACACAATGAAAACAGCATCGAGAAGCGTTACCAGAAGCTTCCGAAGAAGTGTCAAATTCCCTGTGTGCGCGGCCAGGAACAGAGCGGTGAGCTCGGTCTTGAACTCCTCGTACGCCGAGTTAACTCGGTGAGGCGACTCGTCCTGCAGCACGATCTCCGTCGTTTTGGACTTAAACGACACCGTTCCGACAAAGTTAACGTCGACAGAGGGATTGGCGACACAGTCAAACGCAGCGTCGGTGTCGCCGTAATACGCCGCTTCTACGAGACGCTGCGAAAGCTCCGTTTCATAATCAACGGGAAAAACCTGTCTCCGAAGGCCCGAACCAGAATTTGCCAACACCATCATTTCCTTCTTTGTTCTTTTCCTCGGAACCTACGAATTTTCGTGTTTTGTTTTGTGAATGAATGTTGTTACTTGCTGTAACCAGGTACAGAGCAGGGACTGCATGTTTTTATATGCAAAAGAAACGTTTCGTTTTACTTTTAGGAAACTCTGTTTCACTATCTGAATAAATAAATAATTTTTTAATTTAATTAAATAAATCAATTACAGTTTGTGTTTTGGCTCGGTGTGGTTGAAATATTTTGACGTAGTTATGGGAAAATTATTTGGTAATTGGTTGTTGCAGCTACAATTTTATCCCATTCTCATTATTTGCGATTGGTATACCGGTTTTAAATCAATGTGGAGGCTAATCAGAGTTTAAAGAAATATTTATTATTATTAGAAAATATAATTACCGATTTGATATCCAAATTTTTTTTAGTTAAGTTGGCATTGTTAGCTCCAATTTAATGAAAATGATCAAATTAAATTTTTTAGATAAATGAATACTAAATTGAACAAACAAAAAATATAGAGATCAAATCGAACTTAACCAAAAAATTAGAATAACAAATAAGTAATTATACTTTATTATTATTATTATTATTATTATTAATTAACATATTTTATATGTACTATGTTTTGCTTAATATGATGTTTTTTTAGAAAATAATTGCTTATTTTAATTGTTATTTTATCAAATTAATAATGTATTAATTTTGTGTTGAACTACCTTAATCCATGATTAATTCATTAAAAGTAAATAAGTAATTAATCACATAAATTAATTTCATTTCTTAATACATGTGTCAAAATTTTAAACATGATATAAATAAGGTGGAATAGAAGGTATATGAATGTATATATTGCTGATAAATAATTATAATGAACGAGTTTTTCCTTTATCATTTTGCGTGATTAATTTTTTTTTCATAACTTTCTTTATTATTTCGTGATTTGATTGTTCTGAATTTATTTCAAGCTATATACTATATTTCTAATCAATGACTTTTCTTATTAACTTTCACAATTAAGTTTACCATTAATAACAACTTTATGTTCTACAAGACTTTCAATATATATATATATATATATATATATATATATATATATATATGGGATAACAGCTGGATGCAATTTTTTAACTTTTTATCCTTTAGTAAAAAATTACGGTTTCAATTTGATATTTTAGGGTTAGTAAAAATATTTACTATATTATTAAAGTCAAATTTTTATTCTGAATAAGAAAACATAAATTACATTTATAAAATTGTGTTTAAGTGTTTTTCTATAAACTTATTGTAAAATATCAGATTTTATTTAGTTAAACAAGTGTAATGAGTGAATTACCAAAATCCAAACAAGTTCATTCCTAATAATATAAAAGGTGGGGATCTGAGCTTTAAAATATGTATTTAAAAGCTTCATTAAATTGCACATATGCATCCTCTTACAAATATAAGTAGTTAAAGTTACCATTAATGATATGTTAAACCTTATCTCATTCATATTTTATGATTTATTATTTTCCTTTTCAAATGATCATCTTTATTTGTTAGTATTTTTCTTTCTTGTAAATTTAACCATTTCAGAACTGTATTGTGCTGTCTTCATTTTCTTTTATTTATTACATAACTTTTTATATCAATAAAGAAAATGATTAATGTATTAAGACTAACATTGTCTTGATTATATTAAAGTACGTAGACAATATTACGTGTATAATATCGAAATTAAGAAAGAAGTAAATTATTAAAATTTTAGTGAAGTTGATATACACCTATTAAGGTAAGATATTCATTAGAAAAAATAGATTGACATTTTCAACCATGTTATTTATTTATTATATACTTATTATTCATATCATTTTTTCACTTTTTCAGACAGTTAAAGAAGAGAAGAGAAATGTAAAAAATAATGAGATCTACGAAGGTCTCAACCACATAAAAAGAAAAGACATAGTATCGTAAAACCATCAACTATTATAACATATTTCGTCACTTTTGAGATGTCATATAAACTATATTTATATAATTAATATTTGTTTTTTTTTTGGGAATTTTTCGATTTTCAAATTTACCTTCTATTTTTTCTATCCAACAATACTTGCAGCTTTTCTTATTTCAGAGTTCAGTTGACCATAAATTTATAAAATAGGATTTTTTAAATTGGGTTAAGTCATTAGGATAGAAGACGACATTACAAGTAAAGTCGTTATCCACCCAATCGATTTCTATATTTTTTTTAAAAAAAATAAAAAAACAAAGTCGTCCTTACACAATATCAGTGCGATCTTTGTGTGCATGAACCTGTGCCTATGAACATTAATTGTGCAGTGCAAATTGCAGCAACGCATGCCTCTGTCAGCAGTTTTGGACAAAGTAAAGTCAGTATTAAAACGGTTTCCAATATGAAATCGTCACCACTGTAGTCGATTTCTATTTAATGGCCCCATTTGACAAAAAGAAATTGAAGAGACCAATTTTTACAATTTTGACTTCAAATACATTCTCAAATACAAAAAGAAAAAAAAAGTCAATACTTGCTTTTAATTAACATAAGTTAGCCACATGGAAAAAGAATAATAAAAAATATTTCTTAACAAAAATCAATAAAGATGGAGTGAATGACTATTTTAATAAAAAAACCTTTATTTGAGAAGTATCATCCTACTATATAAATAATCAAATTATACTTATAGTCCTGCTTGGTAACAAATCACAACTTAAATTAAAGAAGAAAAAGTATTTAACATTGAATAATTAAATGGATAGAGATTATATTTTATACGCAAAAAAATGGGTATAACTACCTATATCTCTGAGTCTATTAAATTATTTTTTTAGGACAGACAAAAGTTAAAAAAAACATATATTTATTTAAAAGAGTTAAATAACTTTTTAGATTTTAAAATGTAAAATTATCCCAAATTTTGATATAATTATTAAATTTTGATTTAATTTGGTTTTCAAATTTTAGACATAAATAAATATAATCCTCTTGATCTAACTAACATTTAATTTATTTATACAATGTAATAGTTTCAACTCAAATATCAGTTTATAATGTTTAACACAATATATATATATATATATATATATATATATATATATATATATTAATTTTCTAAATTTGGATAAAAAATATATTTAAACTTGCGAAAAACTATGAACATATTTAAATATTTTTAAATTACAATGTACTCGTACATATTTTCTATTGATTTTTCTAAAGTTAATTTTTAAATTTTGAGATTTGTTTTTCTTTCGATAAGTATTTATGTCATTATATTACGAAATATTTTTATAAAATTAACCACCTTATAAGCATAATGTCAATGTATAGATAAAATAAAATAGTTTTTATTACCATATAATAAAAACTCATGATTAATGTTTCTCTATGTTTTCACTATAAAAATCAACTATTTATTTCACACATTCGTTTTGAAGTAAAAGAGAACGTAAAACTATTTATACTTTGAATACATTACTTGTTTTCTTTTAACCTATCTGGTTGATATATTATAACAAGTAATTTTTGAAATATTGAGATGATAAAAAGGAGAAAGAGATAGGTGAAAGGAGACAAGAAATGTGGATGTTTTTCCAATGCAAAGCATTTTTCAACATATGATAACACCATTTTACCATCTTCATCACCCTAACCGGATTTGGCCTGCATTTCTTTTCTAACAATGCACCACTAAATCAAATAATAAAACCCACTTAAGCTTTTGACAATGTCATTATTTTATTTTTTATCTTTCGTACAGTGATTCTGACAGTGATTAACAAATAATCTATCCACATGCCTTATTTCGTTGATTAACAACTAATATATATATTTCAATGTTTTGCTATGTTTTTAAGAGAACAATGGTGGTTTTTACTTTGTTTTGTTAAAATTAATTTTAGGTATTTTCTGGGTTTTTACTTTATAATTATTTTTAACCAGTGGAAACTCCTATGTGTTTTTCTTTTGTGAATATATTTTTGTATTTTTTATCGTAAGTGGATAGTTTAGTTTGAAAAATAATTAAACTTAAATAAATAGTCATTTAAAAGGTAAAATATTATGAAAATTATTTTAATTTTAAAATGAATACATTTAAATAAATGTTCACTTAAAAAAATTTGTGTATACGACAATCCTTCAATAAGATAATTATTTTAAGTTAAAAATGATTAAATTTAAATAAACAATATAAAAACAATAAAGTAATTAGTTTTCAAAAAATAAAATTTGAAAAACGTTTAGACAAAAATCTCATCTATTAATGATATAAATAATATTTTAAGTAAATTCATAATTTATTTTAACTTACTAATTTTAAAAAATAAATTAACTTCTCCATTGAATGTGGGCCTGATTAAATTTGATTGCATGCAATGTCCAAGCAAGGCCCATTAACATCTAAAACATTGCTAACTGAAATGTGTAGAGGCTTCTCTCTGCACCTCCAAACACTCTTTTTTTACCTCAATTTTCTTTTTATTTTTCATTTTTCCCTTCAGTTAAAATAATTAATTTTTTTCTCTTTAAACGACCCACCTCAAGTGTTTTTTTTCAAGAGATCCGGTTCTTATTTTGTTCTACAAAACTAAATATCCGGTATTTGTTTTAAAAGTTTTTTTTTTCGATATACCGAATGTCAACATTCGATATATTTTTCTTTTCATATATACAAAAGTCGATATCCAGTGTTTAATTTTGTTTTACAGATATCGACATCCAAAACTTTAATTTTTTTGAGTTATAGTATGTCATTCAATAAATATATAAAAATCATATATTAAAGAGTGCAAGATTATCTTCTTTAAACGTTAGATTGTCACCGAGGTGTATTCACTTGAGGGGGTTGATTTAAAGGAGAAAGATAATGAATTTGAGTTGATTAGATCATGAATTTTTTGTTGTTTACTTGAAGAGAGTTAGAGGTGAAAGTGAGTAAATTTAAGAGTAAAGTTTATGACTGATTGAATTGATTTGATTAATTAAAGATTAAGTTTAATGAAAAGAAAAATAGATTATCAAATTACCCTTGATTTTAAAAGTAGTATAAAATTAAAATGAGAAAAATTACAATTATTTTAAAAGAAGTATTTAAATGAATAAATTAAAATAACATATTTTAATAATAAAATATCTATAAAAAAAATAAAATTAATAATTACTTTTTGAACTTTATTTTCTTATAATAATTTTTAAATTTTTGATATTAATTGTTTTTTTTAAATATCTTTCTAAAAGTTAACCTGTGTTGTGTTGCAGTATCAGATGGCAGCATGAAGACAACACTTTAGGCTACACGTGAATTACTTCCATAAAAATCAACACGAAAACAAAAAAAAAAAATTAATGGAGGATATAATCGTAATGTGACTGATATAATCTTCAAATCTTTTCCAAAAAAAAATTAATGGATAATATAATCGATAATGTGACTGATATCATCTTCAAATCTTCATGAGAGAGGATGAAAATATAAATTAATCCCTCTATTTCTTTTTTTTCTCCGTCCCTCTAATCCATTAAAGTGAACAGACCCTCAAGTTCACAAGTAATGGTGTGTGACTTCGAATTTTAGCGGGTCATATATGCACATTTTGTATTCATGGTATTCAGAAATTATGTGAGACAACATTATCATCATGTCACTCCATATCATATAAATTGACTAATAACTCTATCATTCATAGTATTCATTGTATGATGTAGAATTTCAATTAGTTTCCACAAAAGACATTCATATATAATAATATGTGCACATTCTCAACAGTTAGAGCAAGCATGAAGAATATCAAAGCTAGCTAAGACTGCACATAAGTAGAGGAACACTTCAATAATGCATCGTAGTGGCCATAACCATGATAAATAACTCCAATAGGGTTCTCCTTCCCATATTCCTCACCGTATTCAGCTATAACTTTAAGGTTACTCGAATTCTTATCCTGCATCACCACTGTTATTGGCATCCTACAACCACAACCATTATTAGAAAATTATCATAATTTGGAACTCATGCCACTTAGAAGAAATACACTTAACTGTAAAACATGTGAGGACATGAGAAGTTCAGGTTCTCCTCCCCATATGTGAGGTTTTCTCATCTGTACCGTATAGGTCTCAAAGTCACCTTCTAGAAACCTGTTTTACAAGTTAAAAACACAAAAATGCCTGCATGAAACTTCAAAATTATATACCGCTACAAGTGAAAATAAATTTATATTTTAAGGTTTTAGGTTAAGAATGATGTAAATATTTTATATAGATTAGATTGAAATCACATTTAAGTAATTTCTTCCTTTTGACTTTGTGATAAAGACGTGCATATAAGAGATTAATACTAATTTCAACTCAAAACTTAAGACGATGAGTTTAATGGTGGTAGTATTATGTTGTTTTTATCACAAAATCAACATGAAAAGATTACATAAATGTGATCTGAACCGAACTTAACCCACATATAGTATTAACTTCAATTCCAACCTAAATCTTACAACAATGGATTAATGGATATTTTTTTTATACCGTGATCAACTTTTTCATTTTTTTTCGAAACAAGACTTAAACTCATATTTGAATTCTCAAAACTTAAAACTTATATGAAGCATATGAAATTAGAAGATTCAGATGATTTATCATTTTTTACATTACTTACCACTCTGTGTCTGCCCTCCTCTTGATGAATTCATCAACAACCTACAGAAAAATAAGATTTGATGTTTTCCCAAATTGGGGTCAGAATAGATCAACGTGAAACAATCAATTTTGACGGAGGATATACATGATCACATAATTTTGAGCTGAAAACTAGTCACAAATCACAATCTATTTGCAATTTTCAGTTAGATGGGGGAGAAAACAGTACTTTGGCTCTAAGTTCATCTGCAAGTTCTTTTTGTCTACTAAGACTTGGAGATGGTTCACCTGATCTGAGGCATGCACCATACACCACAGCCCTAAACAAACATCTACCATCTCCTGGAATGCCTGCAATAATGAATATAATAAGAAAAAAAAAAATGCTGCAAGAAGTTCATCATAACAAATTTTCTATTGTAATCTTGCAGCATGCAGTGATGTATATGCATACTTTTCAAGTTCAGAGAGGTTACTCCTTTCGATTTAAAATTTGAGTGCCATGAATTACCACCTTGCAGTTACTGTGTACTAAAAAAACTACAAGTAACAAACCAACACCATAATCATTACCTTTTATTGAATGATACTTTTGTAAAAAAACTGATCAAGTATTACCGTTCAGAAGCAATTCAAGCAGAATAATAAAGTAGCAACAAAATGAAACTAGCAAAACATACGAATTATTGGGAGGTTGTTACCGAGCGATTTTTCTGTCTGTGGCATCACTTGGCAAACTAATGCCAAACCAGGTACTGCATAAATTAAGAAAAAGAATAACAGTATATTGCTGTTGTCTTTTTGAGTTTTTTGGAGTGTGGATTATCAGGCATTTCCTCCAAACTTTACTACTCCTTTTCATCTATTCTTTTGCTTGATTTGTGGCATAAATTTCAGCACCACACTGCAGAATCTGGTTCTTTTTTTCTTCTTTTTTTCCCTTTTAACTTTTTCTTTATACCCAATTCATTCTGCCAATAATCAAACGTTTCAGAAATCAATGGAACAGATTTTTTTTTTTTTTTAAAAATCCTGCATTTTGTTTTCTTTTTTGGCTGAGATCTCTTTGTGGCCGTGAAGTATTGACATTAGTGTTATTCATTGTACCGTGTGTTTAGCTTCACAATAGAATCGTCCAAATGTTGAGTTAAAGAATAGATTCTCCCTCTGTATTTGATTTTGAATTGAGACACTTTAGATAGAAAATATATATATATATATATGGAATTTTATAATTGACTTGTTTTTAGAATTAAAACTTCTAAACACTATTTACTTAATTAAAAATCAATGTTGATATTGCTCCCACAGACACACACATTGAACACTAAATCTGTTTTAGTCTAGTAATTGTAAGATCTATGTTTATTAAGGATTAATCTAATGATTTCAGGGTCGATTTCTAAAGTAGTGTTCGTTCAATAAAAATCAAATCCTACCAACGCATTAATTGTTGTTTGTAAGGTTTTTTTCTATACAAATCATTTTCCTGAGAAAAAGAAAAAGAAAATGACACGTTGGTTGTTTGAGTTGTTGCTTATTAGATAAATGCATTTTGAGTTAACATTTGAGTGTCACTGTGATGCCCGTCACGTGAAACTTCTTCAGAATCGAGTAATGATTTCAAAATTGGTGGGTGGCTCACACTAATTGCCAAATAATACAAACTCTGCAGCAAGAGATATTGAAGATGTCGCTTTGGTATTACACGTTTTGATGGAACTATCAACCAAACTGGTTGGACCCCCCAATAATTTGTGGACAAAGCTCTGCAACAGTGTGAATATTGGAATCCTATTATTCTCTATTGATAAGGAATCGGTTCTTTGGCCAACACCTTTGTTTCTTGTCTTGTGTGAAGTTCTTGTATTTTGTTCTTTATTTTGATAATTTAATAATTTAGTAATTTGTAACTTTAGGTGAAGTATAAAATGTTTCACTGAGTAATATGCCATAAAAGAATTTTCTTTTTCCGGTGAATATCAGTAGCTGATGTTTTTTATCGTGTTTTTAACTGTATAGAATTTTAGTGTAGTAATGAAAAATTTACCTTAACTTCGTCGCTAATTACCTATGCAGAAAACTGTCAGTTATTATAACTGTACATGCTTTTGCGAACAAGTCCCCACTCCATCGTCACTAATCATATTAAGGTAGTTATGCGTTTTTCTAAAAACATATATAAAACCCAATTCCCCGCCATAAATGTTTTTGTTTCTTTTAGGATTTCTGTCAACATTATGTCTTAACAGACAAAAAGAAACAAATCATTTTAGTAGTTAGAAAAAACCAAATCAAAAAGATACCTTGCAGCTGGCACACTACCAGGCGAGTAACATAACATGCAACAGCATCTATCATAAGATACTAGTTAGTTTCTTTGCACTGGTTTGTTTCTTCGACGTTAAGACATAATTCAAATTTACCTCAACTTTTAAAAGGGAAATCTAACTCACGAAGCTGGTTGAAATGCAAAAACTCTCTTTCCCCGCAAGAAGAAAAAAATGAGATCGATATTAAAAGATGGATGAGACAAAAACTCCCATAAATAACACATGCCTGTACATCTCATCTTTGGGAACCAAAAAGTAAGCAGCACCCGTGGAAACGGGTGAGAGGGTGAAAAGCAGGGCCCTAAAAGTTAAGAATCGAACAGAAATTTACATGAGACTTAACACTGGGAAACAGAATAGCTCTTGCTTTTCCAGAGAAATCTAAAAGCTTTCCCTACCACCTTTTTTCTGGATATTGATTTACATAGCGGTTTCGTTTCAGGAGGAGGCATAGAGAAATCACTACTTTCAGGTTCACATTGATTTGTGTTAACAGGTGAATGGTCCCGTTGTCGCTGCTCTCGGAAGACTGTCAAAAGTTTCTGAGCCTTTTCTCTTCCTCTTGATGTTCCATTTACCGATAATGCCACCAACGCAGGGATAACGCCTTCTTGCAGGACCATCTCACAGCATTCCTCACTCCTGTTACACAAAATTAGAAGACAAGAGGTAGCTTGCTCCTGCTCCGAGAGCTTACCGGTATCCAGCGTGGAAGCCAAGGCACTTATGAGTGCAGGAGCCAAAATCATTTGCTCTCTTCCTGGTGGAGAAACAGCCAAATTTATCAAAACAGCTAGGCATTTTTCTGTCAAAGCGCAATCACCCTGGTTTGCAAGAAGGGATTGTAGGGTTTCAATGATGCCAGATGAAAGGAGATGTGGAATGTTGGAGGACAATGTAGAAAGGTTATAGAGTGCATGGAGGGAATCTATCTTGCACTGGACTTCTGTCCTGGCGTGAAGAATCTGGATAAGGAACTGGACAGCCTGACTCGTACCAATCACGTCCTTGGCTTCTTCAAGGCAAGAAAGATTCAGATACAGGGCGGCTACACAACCATGGGAACTAGTTTTTGATATCATTTCTTCCAACAGCGACAAGATTCCTGCTGATATCATAATTTCCTTATTTCTGTCGAAAAAAGAAAAAGTGGGCAACCTTGTGTTATTAATGATTAAAAAAATAAGAGTAGACATTGAGCCAATTACATTAATTCTATTATTTCTCAGCAAACTTCATTGCGACATGCTGACTAAAGGGATTATCAATTTTCATCATACACTTGTGCACTATGCACGTCTTCTGTGTTTTTCTACTATGATAACATTTACAAACCAGAAAAAGGGATTTTTAATTTTCGAAAATAAGTTTAAAAGGTTTTTCTGGACCAATGCCACTGTATTTTACTGATATACAGGAGGTCAATCGAAAATGGCAGCAGCTGATATATGGGTTAAAGGCTATTTGAGGGCGAGAGGAGGAGCAAAAGTTCATTTTTTTGTGATACTGAAGATTTTTTAACCAAAAGAAAACAAAGCAATTATGGTATGGAATAAATGCAAGGTGTCAATTTTGAGATAACATAACTTTTAAGTTTGTAATTGCATTAAAAGCAGTTATACTTTACCATTCAATACACACCTGTTGTTATTCACAGCCAGGTTGAACAGAGCCATGGCTCCATTTTCAAGAGCCGTCGCATTCCTTTCGTGCATGGCTGATTGCAGAAACTGCATAAGTGCATCAACAAATCCATTAGCCCCCATAAAAATCCTGGCTTCCTCATCATCCCGCAGCAACAGCCTCAACTGTTCAACTATTTTGCACTTCCCCTTCCAATCGTCCCCTTCTGACAAGACTTTAAGAAAACTAAGATACCGTTCATGATCTTCCTCTTGTGCAGAAAAGTTCTCAGCTGCATTCCCCCTCATTTCCTCTGAGATACCACTCTCTTCTACAGGAACAACTTTGACACCCTTCAACTTGCAAGAGCCAACACTGTTTGCAGATCTTGAATTTGTGGATTCAGTATCTGATAACGCCAATCTCCAGTAGTTAAAATCAACAGATTCAGGAGGGCCTTCAGGAATAGGAACTCCATTATGTTCACACCAACTAGCCACAAGACCCTTCACACAGTAATTAGGAGTCAAAGAAAGATGTGAAAGTTTCTGTTGCGTCTTTGGGCAGGTCGTGTGCCCATCCCTGAACCATTTCTCGATGCAAACCCTTTCATATGTTTGCCCAGAAGCAATTATAACAGGGTCAATCATAAGTTGCAGAGATATTGGGCATCGTAACTCTTCAGGCAAAACGAGCATCTGCCCTGATTCCCTATTACTTGACTTAAAGTTAAAGGAACTAAGTTTTGAAAGCTGTCTGTCAAAGACATGACAATGACCACCAGTAATGCCATCCTCAAGAGATCTCTGAACAGTGGGAGAACAAGGCTGAGAACCCTGAGAATCATATTCATCAGAGAACTCACTTCTAAATAATTTGGAATATTTCCTCATAAGGTGTAAAAGGTAAGCAATAATTGATTCTTTCCGCTTGTCATCCTCAGCTCGAGCTCTTTCAATGAGTTTTTTAAGAGATCTTCTTTCTGCAAGTGCGGCTCTTGAAGAAGTGATTCCAATAGTAGTAGCAGCTAGATGAAAGCATTCCAGTTCACTACTGTCATTAGAGTCACTAAGCTTTCTTCCCTTTTGAAGCAATGCAATTAAATCATCCCCGACTTGCTTCTCTGATGGATCAAGTGCAAATACCGTATTTGCAAGTTCATTCACAATTTCATCAATCTGAACAAATGCCATTTAAAAAAAAAAAAAATCAAACTATGAAGATGACTTAAAAAGTGTACCATTTTGCATGTGCATGTGTTTAGATAAAAGTGTCAGAATGCTAAGAAAGCTGAATTCACAGTATTGCAAAATAACATGGCTTTTGAATATTGTGTGAATAATACGTGAAAGCTCGTAAATTAGGTTTCCCCTTGCTCAGATAATCAGAAAGCAATTAGCAGGGAAGAATAAAGGTGTTTACTTAATAGAGCCGGAATACAGGATCATGAACCCAGAATGGGGGTTACAAACATAAATATATATATATATATATATATATATATATATATATATATATATATATATATATAGAGAGAGAGAGAGAGAGAGAGAGAGAGAGAGAGAGAGAACCATATGCCATATTGTTGAAACTTCTCACCTGACAACCAATAGATTGAGGAACAATATCTTCTACCCCTTTAAGACTATCCTCAAGAGCACATTTAGCCTTTTCAAATTTTAGAAGAACAGAATCCGCGGTTATAGCCTGCATCATAAGTGAAGTTATTTATAAGATACTCCGCAAAATGTCTTACACATCAAATAACCTTCTCAACCAACATAAAATAACATGTAGGAAGAGCTAAGGTAAATTACATCTGCTTCACCCGCCAGGAGACAAAAATCAGAGAATAAAAGTGGAGTTGTACAATAATAATCTTACCAAGTAAAGTTTACTACATTCTGAGCAGTGCTGAAGAACATTCTTTGCCTTTTCTAAGGCTACATGCAATGAGCATAATGCCTGAATTCCAGATTTGCTCCTAGGCCTAGATGCTTCTAAAGAAGGAAATAATAACAATATCTTGCAGAGTATTGCAGAAAGAGAATTGCACATTTCTCCATGTAACTGCACAAGGAAAAAAATATATATTTGTTAGGTGATAGGTTACATCTCACTAAAGTCACACATTAAAACAAAATTATTCAAATGAGCTTCAAATAGTGTCTGTATCCAAAAAGAAATTGACTAATACAAAGCAATTTGTCTCCTTAGTTATACCATAGTATAAACACCTAAAACAACCTAAGTACTTGTTTTACAAGGTATTAATTTAAAAAAAAATAGCATAAGAATCCAAAACAACTTTTCAATAATCAAAGATATATCATCATACCTTGGCATCGCTTGCTGCAAAAAGATTTTCTTCAACCTCGGCAAGATCCATTATCCACATTCACTGTATAAACTTAGGTGCTAACTAACCTCAACTGTATAAATTAAGCAGGATCAAGAGGGTGAAAGAAATAAAGTTAGTAGAGTAGGATAAAAATTAATCCTAAACCAGTTTAGAATAAAAAAAAAAAAATCAGCCAAACTGCAGCAACCAACTAACTGAACATTCTACTACCAAAGTAGGTAGCAACTTCTTCAATCTTTTTATTTATACGCAAAAACCATAAAGTTTCACGCTATCTTCCTCACAAACAAATTTTAAAAAATGGTTGTTACGACTACGCATTCAATTTATGCAATGAACACGCGCCAAAGTAACCGAAAAGGATAAAGTCAAATCAGTGAGGAATTAGATTTGGTAAACCCGCTCTTAAATTTAAAATAAACAAATAACTGTCACTTTCTGTTTTCAGCATTTTCTCTGCATCCAAATAGACCACAAGACTGGTAAGATATACTAAACAGGAGAAAAGAATTTGTCGACATGACATCACCAAAAACAACACACCAACAGCTAAAATTCCACAATACACTGAATTAACACAAAATTGGAAAACACAACCACATCAATTGAACATTATTCCATCGACAGGAGAAGAGAAACGTCGATTGAAAACAAATTCAGGACGTTCAAATTTAAAATATAGATTTGTGTTTTCATAATTCCCGCAAAAACCGCGAACACACAATCACGAACTGAGATCTTCACTCGAATTGACAACACCGAGGCACCAGATCAGCTTCGGCGATAGAAATCGAAAAACATGTTAATCGTTTATATTTAATCTTCCGAAAGAGAGAGAGATTCAGAATCAGAGAGAATTAGTTAGGGTTTAGGAGAAGAGAAAGACGCACCAGAAGAAGAGGAGAGAATAGAGAGAACAAAATGAAGCATGTGAAGGCGAATAAAAACGCAGGTTCTTAGATTAGTAGAAATCGAGGATCTGTGAGCTAAGTTGGTTTTGGAGAGAGACAGGTATTGAGGTTGAAACCAAACAACAAATAGTTGGGAGGAAGAGGACAGAGGGGACAAAGGGAAAGAGGAAATGCAAACGCAGAAGAATGTGAGAGAATAGATCACACGTTACATTTCGCGATTTCCTTTCCCTTTGAACCTTAACAAACTCTGCCAAATTTTTTCATCAAAATGAAAAGTTTATATGCTTGTAGTTTTCATACTTTCGTCAATCACTACTATTTTCAACCCGAAATATGAGATATAGTTTATTTACGTTTATTAATAAATTAATTAGTTTAACTAATAATTCATTTCTAGTTATAATTTTTTTCTAAAAATAATATTAAAATTATCGGAACTAACTGTATTTTTTTTCGCTTCATCACTTTCCATTTAAATAATGATTAATATATGTGTTCGTCTAATAGTTTTATTTTCAGAATAAAAGACAATCTAAACATATATTTATTTTTCTTAAAATATTTTTAAAGATAAAATTGTGACAAAATTTAAAATTTTAAAAAATAATATTTCTGAGATAATATTTTAAGATGTCACTTAAGAAACTCAAGATCGAACGGAAATGGACATAGCTATATAATTTTTAAGAAAGATAAAGAAAAACACACACAATCACATATAAAATTGTAATACATGTTTTTCTCAAAAAATTTCATGTTATTTTTGTCTAATATTTAATAGATTTGAAATAAAATTTAAAAAAAAAAACATCTATAATCCTAAAAGTAAGACCAAAATAATGAGTACTTTAAAATATGGAGATTAAAAACATAAAAAATGAAATAGAATGATTAAAATTGTGAAATAAGAGCTAAAAGAAAATAAAAATTAAATATATTTTTTTCTTTTAACTTATTAGAATTAGTATTTTTCTAAAATATTAAATAATTTAACTCTCAATTTTGTAAACACGTGGATCTAATATTTTTAATTAAATTTTATTGAATATATTTGACATTTGAACGTCAAACAAATTTAAAAAATTTGATTTAAATAATTAAATTTATACATTTTTAAAGATAAGAGATTAAGCAAATTTAAAATTAAAAAAAATTAATTTTTATTTTTATTAAAAATTAAGAAACAAAAATCATATTTAAAAAAAAACAACTAAGATAATAATTTAATTTATTCAATATTTACGAACCAGCATAACTAAATTTTTTAATTAAATATAATTAAGATAAACATAAGTTGGGGACAAAATTTGGCTTTTTAGGAATGAAAATAATGTTGTTTCTCTCTCCCGCTTCACCGGCCGACACTTGCCGACCTCCATGTTTGTCGCGTAGTGAACCTGTCATTTGTCGTGATAGTTGCTCGGTAACAAAATTGTCCCTTTCGTTGCTTTTTTCTTTTCAAAAATAACCAAAATCTTCAGGATCTATCCGACAACTACTTTTTTTAAGACGTTGAGTACACAAATAATGGATCAAAAAAATATCTCCTTATGTTTATTCTTGTAATATCGTTTAACTGTTTGTAATGTCAATACTACGTTCCTAATTCGCCCTTGTTTTGCACTCCAACGTGATAAGGCGGTGAGCAAAATTTGTCTCCACCGTCGCATGGAAACTTGTGAATTCAATTAAAAAATAAGCATTTTCATGTGCTTCTTCTATTAAATTTCACTCAAGTTTTTTGGTATTTAATTAAGCCATTTTTTTCTTTTAACTGTTGTTGGATTAGTTTATCAAGTACTTTGTGGTGAGGAAATGTTCTTCAATATCTAAGAAAGTCTAATCTCTAACCATCACGATCGCTGATGTAATGTCTTAAAATAGCTTAATTTATAATCTATCTATCTATAATAATAAAAAGGGATTTCTCTTTTTTATTCACATTTCATAATATCCATTTTATCCTTAATAATTTTAAAAATTAATTGTTTTATAAATAATTTATTTTTAATTATTTTTCTATAAATCTCTTTTGTCTTAAATTATCATTTAAATTTTCTTTTTACATATCTTATTTTTTTATAATTTTATATTTAGCAACTATATTAAAAATTATATATTTGTTGTTGATCTTAACTTTTTATAAAATTAAAAAATGCAAATACACAGGCGCTATTTTTTATTTTCCAATTTTATCCTTAATTATTATTTTAAAAATTAATTATTTTATAATTAGTTTATCTTTAATATTTTTTATTTTTTCATTTTGACCGTTATTCTAAAAACCTTTTTTAACAGTTATTTTATTTAACAACTATTTTAAAATTTATTATATATATTTTAAAAATAAATATTATTGATCTTATAAAAATTAAAACATGCAGATACACAGGCGCGACAACGCCTGTGTGTTCGCTAGTGTATTTAATATATACTACGGACAAAATAAATAAGTTTAACTAGTCGGATGGTATCTATTTTGTTCGGATATATCACTTTGGTACTCACTTTTAAAAATGCGTCAATTAAGTCCTAATTTTTAAAAAAATGCATAAAATTGATCTTTTCGGGAAAAAAAATTATTGATGTTGTTAACAATATTGATATTTAGAATAATTTACAAATTTAAGTATTGATATTTATATTAAAATTTAGTGGTAAAAGTCATTAATAAAGTTAACAGAGTTAATAATTTTGTTCTGAAAGGGACCTAATTGAAATATTTTTTCAAAAGTTGGGACTCGATTGACATCTTTTTAAAAACGGGTATCGAACTGATACATCTGAACAAAAGTGGATATCATTCGACTAATTAAACCAAATATATAAAATCGAATGTTTTTGCTTTTTCTCTTCGTCTTTATTTATTAATAGTTATTCTTTTATTTGTTATCATATATTTCACTTTATTTTTAATATATATAATTTTAATTTAAACATTAGCTTAATAACATTACAATATTAAAACATTAACTTAATAACATTACAATATTATTATTACTAATATAATATCACGCATATTTAAAAAATCATACACACAAGTACGATAGCGCCTATGTAATATCATTAACAATAATTATGTTTTTATACATGATAATCTATTATTTAAAATATCAAAAAATATATACTATTAAAATAATGTCTTTAAAAATAACAGTACATTATCGGATAATGTAATATTTTTTTTCAATCGAATATATATTTTTATATTTTTGGGTTATATGTTTTCTTCATCATTTTCATTTTTCACTTGTTCTGTTTTTTATTTTTTATTTTTTTGTCCTTGTTATAGTCCCAGATGTCTTAGGTTCAAAATTTTATTAATTTACCAAACTAACCAATAATACTCACATCTTCTGTAAATTTTCTATTTACTGTTTCACAAATTAAGGTTTAATCTTCAATACCGTCGCACGTTTCAAACTCATCTGCGAGGATATTAAAGAAACTCCATTTTCGTGTGGTAAAAAAAAATAAAGAAAATAAACAAAGATAAAACAAACAAAATAAATAAAATAAAGATCGTTTGATCGAACAGAAAATAAATGGAGAAGAACAATAATTTTTACCCCAATATTTTTTTTATTATATTAAACAGTATAAAAAAATCGTCATTTGTTTGATTTTATAATTTTACGCCCTCATTCGTTTTTTTTTTCTCTCTTTCTTATGTCTGAAACAGTGAAGTGGATCTTTTTAATGGCAGCAAATTTCCCACGTAGGAGCATGAAAGAGCAAAGTGAGCAGAAATTAGTGTCTATATATTCCAAATGTGGGCACAGACCATACCACATTGCAGTGATTTTAACCACAAATATCACACGAATCCGTACGGATGGTGCGTTTGTCTTTACATTCATGAACTTTGAGAGGTAAAACTTTCAAATCATCATTTCTCCTACCCAATAATCGACTCATCACATACCTATAATTTGAACATAAATAATTACTAGGTTCAATGGTTATAGGAAATTTAAATTTAATTTAATATTACAAAATTACCTTATATTATAATGATATTTTCCCTTGTTTATATACTATAATTTAACTATTTTAATTAATATAAAGAATTATTTTTCACACAGAAAAATACGGAATGTAAAAATAAAAAATTCTCATAAGTTATATTGACTAAGATATATTTTTAATAATTTTATAAGTTATTAATTAAATGAATTTTGTTTTTATAATTGGCATGTGATCTCTAATATAGAGATGACAAAATGGATTAGTCTAACATGTTTTAATTTGACCCGTCAAAAATAGGTTGGATCACATTGACTTGTCAAACAAAAATAGATCACTAATAAGAACTCATGGATTAACATGTTAAATTATACTGGTCCATAATTTTTTTTTTAATTTGTTTTCAATTTTTTAATTTGTTTACTTTTAAAATTTATTTAAAATTTTAATTGATCAGTTAATATTTTTAATCAGATAAATTACAATAATTATTATATTTACATATTAAATTATTTTATTATAATTGAAACTTAATTTATAAAATTAGTGATTTATCCTATACCATTAAAAGTTAAACCATTAAATTTTAATATGAGAATGTGTAAATGTTTATAATATTTTAAGTATTAAAATCTAAAATATAAAAAGAGTTTAACTTGGAATTGATGTAAAATGCAACACTTTTAATGATTCTTTTTATTTCAAATGATCACGTTGTAATATGAGAATAACATATTAAGAAATATTACAACTACAATCGGGGGCGAATCTTAGTGTATTAACCGGGTCATGTTTCCCAATTTTTTTTCATATATATATATATATATATATATATATATATATATATATATATATATATATATATATATATATATAATATTATTTTTAAATTTTAATGTATTTTATGTATTTAATATTTTAAAAATATTTGTAATTTTATCTTTGGTATAAGTATGTCTTTAGTAGATGAAATTTCATACACAATTGAAATTTGTTAATATTTAAAATTTTAATATATTTGTGTTCTTCGATCTTAAAAATAATGGATATAGATCATTTTAATCTAATTATACTTTTTTTAAAAACATTTTAATCTAATGTTTTTTAATTTGACATTAAATTCCAAAAATTAAAAATATACTTAATTTTTTATCGTGATATTTTCAAAATTTTGTTTGAAAAATCGTCACTGATTATTTTTTAAACATATTTAAAAATAAGTTTGGTTAACTTTGGATATTATATTTTTTAAATTTTTAAAAGAATAAAAAGTTTGTGGTTATGATGAAGTCAATAAAATGCTTTTATTTTTCTCATTATTTGATATGATAGTAAATTTAAGTCTAATTTAATTATTTAAAATAAATTTAGTAATATAAAATTCATGTTTATTTATATATTATAAATTTGTTTTATTTTTTATTTTATAATTTCAATTTTTTAAAACATAAAAAATAAAACAAAATCTCTATTTTTGCCTAAGTCTATTGAGTAAATTTGTTCTTATGTCTTTTGACTTTTGACTTTTCATTCATCTTGAGGTTGTTTTGAAGCTTTTTTTATTTGAACAACAGAGACCGATAAAACAAACCTCTTTCTCTAGACAATGTTCACTTAAGTGACACTCTTAATGATGAAATTTTGTATAAATGAGAATTATATATTTATGTAATTAATAAACATAGTGTGGATCTTATTTTATGATGCATATTTTGTGATAAGTGGTAATCTGAGCATTTTAAAATGTATGGTTGAACACATATATGCGGTTTTATAATATACATGTATGTTATGTGTGCATACCAAGTATGATATTGTAGCAATTTTTGAATATATAATAAAAGTACTCGGAATGATTGTATAACATTAAACATGAAACTTATTAGCAAACATAATTATTTCATCTCATATAAATTAAGATATCTTATAGTAATAAACTAAATAAAGTTATTATGTGAGAATTTTATGATGAGGTTAACTTTTACTACTAGTATTTTTTCGAGAGTTAAATTTTAGTGTGTAGCTTTTAACAACTGTTATTGTCTATAATACAGGATTTCGATTATCATCTTAAAGTATTAACTTTTTAAACTTATGATCTCATCTAGATCCATATAACTTTCTTTATCTAACGTTAGATGGCATTTGAATGTCTTTTCAATAAGCATATGCACACACCGGAATCCATGCCTCAGGATATGGATATAAACAACATGCTTGTATTAAAAATTCACAAAAATAATTTCAGATGAAATTAATTTTATAAAAAATAGTTATAGTCATTAATTTATTTTAAAAAACTTATACACCAGAAGCCTTGTTTAGATTCAAGTGTTAAAAGAAGACTTATCGGTTCAAGAAAGTTGTGACATATACATGAGTTCGTTCAGAGTCCAAATTATTTATTGATTTTTTTGGTGTTGTCTTTTGCTGAGCATTAAATATATATTATGTTGGTATTTTAAATATTTTTTTAATATATTTTAAAATTTAAAAATTAGTGATAATCAGTGTATTATGAAGACACAATAGATAAACAATAAAAAAAAACTCAACAGAAAATCCAACTTCGTCCAAACACTATATATAAACATAAAAATCACCATTGCTATTAGATAAAATATGTTAAATGCTATGATTAATGTTTCTTTAATGAATGTGATATTGTTAGTACAGATGCTTTAAGCTTAGGAAATTTTAACCAATTTTTTGTTATGATATTCTATTAATATTTTTAATGCAAATATATTTATATTGTTAATAAATGGAAAACGATATTTAGATATCTTTAAGTGGCTACTAATAGTACCAGAGCGTCTGCCAAACATTCCACTTAAACATTCTTTTGACATACAATAATTTAGCAAGATACATTATATTAATTATTCATATATTCATTATAACGATTTTAATAATATATATTAGACAAGTTTTTCTACACACAAATTAGATGAGTTTATTAATATATATTATATAAGTCTCTTTATTAACTTATTAGATAAATATTGCAATACACATTAGCCGAGTATATTCATACATTGATTAGATGAGTATAACAAAAATATTAGACAGGTCTAGCAATACATATTAGACAATTTTTTTCATATATATCGATTAAATGAGTATAGCAAAAAATATTATATGAGTAATTTCACGAGTCTAAAAATGCACATTAAACCAATATTCTCATATATTGATTAAACTAGTCTTATAACACACACTAGATAAATTTGTGCATACACTGATTGAATGACTTTAGCAATATACGAATATACGTTAGATGAGTATGAGTTTGTTCATACACATTTTAGATGTGTCTATTAATACACATTACAACTCTATCTACTATTTGATTAAACGAGTCTTACAATACACATTAGACAAATGTGTTCATATACTATTTTTTTATTTTTGATTTCTTTAGCGATTTTTATTTACGTGATTATTTAATGAAATAAAATTTAGTAAAATGTATTTTACTTTTATTCCTTAAGATAATATTATTTTAAAAAATACATATTTATTAATAATACTAATTGTTTATACTATTATATAGAAAATTGTTTATCTACAAAGTTATTTCACAAATTATAAGACTCTAACAATACATATTATGAATTTGTCAATGCACTTATTGTTTAACATACAAATTATACCAACCTATTCATATACTGATTTATATTTTTAGTGGGTCTACACTACATATTTTTTCATATCTTTTATATTTTTAGAGAGTCTACTTTATAATTTTATTGTATATTTTTTCATATCTTTTATATTTTTAGATAGTCTACTTTATAATTTTACATATGTTTCATTCTTTATATTTTTACAAATTCTACTATTTATATTTTTATAAACATGATAAATTTTTAAATTGATAAATAATTTTTTAGATCAATTTTATTCAAAACTTAATTATAAACTTTAAAATATTTATCATGCCTTTTCTCGGTTTCTATTTTTTCTTTTAATAAAAACTCAAACAAACATAAGTTCATATAAAACTAGTTATATATAGAAAATATAATTAATGAGAGAAGTAATAAATTAAACAAATAAAATAATAAATAATCCGCGTTCTGTTTAAATATAATGTATATGTTATAAAATAAAGAAATTTAACTATCATTGAAACCTATTTATTAATTGATTTGTTTAATTGATGAAGGACTAAATAATAATAAATAGTCTAATAGCTTCAATTAGTAACTTCAATAAACAAGCTGGTTTGCCCGAGAGGTTAAGGGGGAAGACTTAAGATCTTCTGCAGTCAACTGCGCATGGGTTCGAACCCCATAGCCAGCATTTTAATTTTTTTTTCAGATGTCTAATAATGCTATCTAATAATAATCACTCAATTAATGAGGAGTTAAAGTAGTTTAATGCATTAAGTCAAATATTATCTATATTTTCTTTCTTTCTTTTTCATCACTAACCTCTCTTTATTTTGTGGTTTGATGACATTTCTAAAAGTATCAAAATATAGGTTTAAACACCTGACATAAAGAAAATAATTTAATTAACATATACTTGTTATTTATATTGATTTATTATGGTTATTTAATAATGTTTTATAAAATTTAGTCAACATGCTTTTACCTTTACGAAGTGAAAATAAACCCTTGAAAAAAATAAAAGATATGAAGTACGAAATAAAGAAAATAACTCAAAATTAATTTTTTTTTCAATTCCACTTTATTCTTTTAGAATGATTTTATTACAATAGGCTACTTTTCAAGAAAATAAAAGGAAGAAATAAGCCATAAAATAAAGGAATGAATTATGGCTCGTATTTTATTTATTTTTCTTTATTTCATTAAAATTGTTTTGATAGATTGAATTAGTATTTATATAAAGCAAAAGAAAAATAACCAGTGGGGGCTTAAAAAAATATAGACTAAAATGAAGTTTTTAAAATATTGAGACCAAGTTTTAAAAAATATAAATAAAACGATGAATTAATATTTTATTTTGACCTTGTTTATGCGGTTAAAATACATATTTACTAACATTTAACTTTACAAAATTAAAATATGATGGACAAATATGTTTAAAAGAGTCATATTAATATAAATTTTATAAATGTAATATTCATTTAATATATACTCAATATAAAATGATTATAAGATGAATAAACATAAATTACGATTTTGTGGTTTGGACAGTATTCTCTCAAATTCTAAATAACCCAAGTTCAAACATTACATGTCCTTAAAAAAAAAGAAGATATTAAAAATATAATTAGAAGATAGAAAGATTATTGTATTTATTTTAATTTTTTTTATAAAACTTTATTCTTTCACAAAATGAAAATAACCTCTGAGAAAAATTAAGGGAAGCCACGAAGTAAAGAAAAGGACTAAAGACTAACAGAACCATAAGGGTATTCTTCCGGCGAAGAACAACGATTTTGTCACCGGAAATTCTAACGCTCACATTTCTTCTGCCACCGGAACTCACAACTTCGACTCGGGTAATTGATTGATTCGTTTTTTTCTTTCTCTGCTTTTAATTCAAATCACTGTTTTTTCACTGTTTACGCTGCTTCATCGTTTTTTCCATCTATAACTCATTTTACGTAGATCCATGTTTGATTCAGCTTTGACCTATTGTATCCTAAATTCTTAAACTCTCAATCCTTTAGCTATTAAGGATCTACTCGTTTCGTTATTGTTCTTATTTTTAGGGTTTGCTTTTTAATTAAGTTTCGTGATTGAACTTGATTTAGACACTGTTCAGTTACTTGCACTATTGCATATTGTTTTGGATTAGAGGCCTAATGTGATTGTTAATGGAATCTTCTGTAGGGAGGGAGGACGGTGAAGATTGGTAAATTGTAAGAATACGTTGAGATGGTGAGGAAACTGAAAGTTTTGAATCGTTGTGATTTAATCCGTGGAATGTTTGCTCATTGCGTTGTGTTATGTTTCAGTCCGCGCTTTTCAATTTCCACTCATTTCTAACTGTGATACTTCTGGGGATATGTGCCTGCACTTATTTCAAGATGCAGTTTCCGGCAATCCTAGATCAGAAAACTGGGTATGTATGTTTTCATCTCTTGCCATGAGTAAATATGAGCTGTAATGCATATACAATTTAAGCGTATGTTGACAATGCTTCATTCGAGTAGCATAGCTGTGGGGCAGAGTAGGTCTTATTTTCAATATTGGTTTTGGTGTACTGTTGTTTCTGGTGAGCAATACCATCATATGCCATGTTGTTGTGCATGTTTGGATTGAAGACAATAAAGGGAGATGAAGGGAAGGGAAAGGAAATAAAAGTTTACCTCGAACCTTCCTCTTGTTTGGGAGTTTATGAAATGATTAAAAGAAAACGGGGGATTTTCATTTCACCCACGAAAAATCCTCGCCCTTGCTAATTTTTATGAACGTTTTAAAGTTCCTCCAAAAGTAATTTTGAACATCCGGGATGGAAAATTTTTGTTAACATGCATTCTTTTCCCTCTCCCTTCCTTTTTATTCTCAAGTGTTTGGTAATTTGTACATCTGAATTTTACATGTTCAAAATTCAATGTTTCATAACGTTTTTACCCTTGTTCCATTAGACGTGCAACTTGCAATAGTTTTTTTCATCCTCTATATCAGATATTTAGAACTTGCTGACAAGACATATATGCTTTTCCTGACAGGTTTCGTGGTTTCTTCTGGAAGGCGGCGAGAATAGGTAGATATCCCTTCTTTGATTTGCTACTACATTGTTATTGTTTACATATGCTTTTGAATGCACTTTTAAATACCTTTTTTATTATTATTATTATTATTATTTAAGCATTGGAAAAGAAGAATAGAACCCTAGAAATTTTCGTTTGATATCTTCTATGATGGTTTTTTTCTTTTCCCCCATGTGATTAATACCTTAACGGCACCAGATTTTTCAAGTTTAACATATTGAATTAATTGGACCAAAGAACATACTTGTGTTGATGACTTGCCCACTGGCAGCGGAAAACTTGGGGTAAAGGATGAGTAATGCAAATAGAAAAAATTTGGGTTACGGTTCTATCCTCAATTTACTTATGTACTACATCGTGATCATGCCTTTTACAATCTCAACCTTTTTTGTTAGTATGCTTTATATGTCTGTCATTTTTATCGTTCCTTTAGTTATTATGAAAAATTATTCTCAAATATTATTTCAAAATTCATCATTTTGATGCTACTTGTAATTTTCATAAATCTTCTTTTGGTTGTGATGGAACACTCATTCTCAATAGTTATAGGTCCTCGATTCTTTGTGAGTTTTAAGATGCTATATTACAGTGTCATTCCAAAGCTGTTTGTGGCATGGGCTACTAGATTTCTAGCTTGGCCATATAGTTCTTCAATTTGTTGCTTCACATTTAGTCCGGTACCAGCACGTTTGGTATGTTGTGGAATAGAAAATATGCAACAAAGTAAGTGAGAACAAAAACATATTCAAATCAGTTGCTCATTATGACCTACTGTGGAATTTTTACTCCTTGTGTTGTCTACATGTAACACTTTCTGTCTAGGTGTATGGCCCCTTTAGAATCATATATTTCATGAGATGTGGAATTTAATCACTGATATTATCTTGATTGTACACGTGGTTGCTAACACAGGTGAACGGTTAAGCCCGTGGGTAGCTGTGGGTTGCTTTATGATGGGTGTTTCAATAATCTTCTTCTAAGCTTTGTTTACTCAATAGTAAGTTATTATTCTTTTTCGTGTGCCCAAATATGATATCTGTCAGAAGCTAATGATGAGGAATAAATATGCGTAATGAGGAATTTTCTGGCGTACATCAAAATATTAAGAACAGTTTCTAAGCCGTATATAGAAATGACACCTCCTTTCATTGGTAATTGTCGTCAACATTAACAATTTTGAAATTTGATGGATTGCAGGGGCGTCCATTCTATGGGTCTACTGCAGTTTTATTCGCAAATTGCAGATCTACGACATGAGAGTTTGTACTTACGATTTCATCGGAGCCCTTGACACAAATTTGTTCCACCATATTGTTAATTATTTTTTCTTTGTTGTTGAAACTAAGTGGAGTTTTTGCCATTAATCCCCATAGTAGCATCACTACATGAAATTCAAAATGCTACTTATGATGGGGGATCGTGCTAATGCCGATAGCTTTGTCCAAATTTTATGAATATGATGCCTTCGAATCTGAATTACGCTGCCAATATTATACTAAATATATATAGATTGCATATAGCAGCTACACATTGACGGCGTGAATACTTTTAATGATGAATAGTTGAACACTTTCAACAGAATTGAAATGATGGTGCATTATTTTGTTTAGAAAATTATAGATATTAGAAAAAAATTGTAGTTTTTTCGAAAATTCTAAATTAAGAATGATTAGTGTCACACGTTAACTAAAAACTGAGAGTTTTAAGGATATAGTTTGATTAAGCATGATAAATAGTATAATTAAATAATATTTTATAATCTGGACCAACTCAAAAGTACCCACCATTTTCATATTTGTGGATTTCTTGTCATCACCGCAGGTAAAAGTTTCGATGTAAATCATCACTAACTGTACTTTTACACTAATAGAAAAATATTAAAAATCTTATTTCAGAAATCTCATTTCGAAATTATGTTTCATTAATTTCCGAAAGTTTGTTACAGAAAGCTTTCAAGCAAGTAATCTGAAAATCACTTTTATGAAAATAAAATAACCATTACAAAAATTATGAGTGTACCAAAAAATGATGGGAGCGCAGGAAGAAAAGGCCCAATCCACTTCCACTTGCATAAGTTTTCTCTGCCGATGGGAAGTTCCACCAGAGCAGCGGAAGTAGTACATTATATTTTAATGAACTCTCGTTACATTAGTTCCCACTAGTTACCAAATCATGATTCGTTAGAAAAAAATATATAATAAAATGTGATACAGCGCAAGAATGGTCTAGGTTTTCTAGATAAAATTCAAATCAAATTCTCATTTTCAATTCTTCCTGTGTCATCAGTGATCATAATCTCCATATCCCGTATATCTCGTTTCAGAACACCACCAAGTCTTGCAATGGCCTCCATTTGCTGTTGTAAAACCTGTTCGCACAAAATAGGGCATGTTATATTGAATTCTTTGAATGTATCATGAGCACTATCTCATACAAAAAATAATACTTTTTAAAAAAACAAAAAAGGAAAATCAAGAATCAAGATGTTAAATAATAAATCTCTCTCAAATTGTTTTCATCTCACCTCCTGTAGGTCAGCAAGACTTTGATCATGAATTTTGGTTGAGCCTGGAAGGTAAACGGAGCCACCAAATCCATTGCTATTAGCTTTAACACGAGATACAGTTAGTAGATTTTGTACCCTTCTAGACAGTTCCGCTCCAGATCCTTTCAGCTGTGAGATACAGAACATATTTCCATCATATAAGTTCTATCTCCAGAACCAAAGCAAAAGGGCAGAAAATGGTCTTGGATAAAAATTTTACCTGTCTAGTTACTGTGGCTAATTTCTCAGCAAGTTCAGCTTCCCCTTTCGTCAAAGGTATGCGGCAGCCTTTTCCCTCCAATGCCTCCACTACTCTCATTACCTTCAAACACAACATAGGCAGATATACTTAAGGAGCAACAAATAAAAATCTAAAGCTCAAGAGAAGCTAATTCATCAATTTGACTTGCAGAATATAGATGTAGAGTCGGGGCATATAATTGGAGGGGAACAGTAGAAAAAATAAGATATGTAAAAACTTTATATAACTGCTTATTACAGTAGCTAATTCCGTGCAGGGCGAACCAATTCATACTACAATCGGGAAAGCAGTTTCATTCACAAACACATAGCAGTTGTCCCTACTCTTAAAAGACGTTGCTGGAGAATTTGTTCCTTTTGTTTTAGTCTTTGAATCCAAGGAAGAGTATCAGCCTGAAAATGTCTTTGGAGCTGCAAAAGCATCAAACAAATGGAAAGAAAAATCAACAACAATGCATGATAGAAAAACCAGTATCACACATTATCACTGCTCCGAGTCCAAGCAAAGGGGAGAGCAGTACCATTTTAACATTGCTTTGGGTTATACGCAATCTCTCTGCATCAGAAACAATGACTTCATCTTGTATCTACATGACAATGTCAGAAAAAATGTATTCTCAAGGCTAAGATTATATCCAATCCACGTAATTCAACAACTTTTATAACAAATATTGAACTATTCTCCCTTCCTCACATCAAATATTGACTGGTGGATACATCCAAAAATTCAATACTCAAAGCATAACTTAATAATGTCTACAAAAAATGTTTGACACATTTGATTAAGAAACACTTATTCTTTGTCAAAATCTTGGTCCCCAGCTAATCTTATAAACAACTTTTGTATATAAAACGATGTTCACTTGTCAGGTATCATCAATGCTAATCATGTGCACTAAATTTTGAAATTGATGATCATTTACACGAGATATCTAAACACTGAATTACAGAAACTGGTCAAAAAGTTCCAGATAAACCTTCATTTAATAGAAAGATCATATATTTAAGTTACTGATACTATTCTAGCAGTTAACCTATCAAAATCTAATCATTTCTACAATATACAATCATTAGAAGTTTATGTTTTGTTTGGATATCCAATGGCATGCAAAATGGACCTAAGTACATAAAATGAAATAAATTTGTCATTAGTGTTTCAATATTATGTGGTGGGATGGAAGAAAGTTATCATTTAATTGTTTGGGAAGTGTAAAAACAGGGTAAGGAGACCAGGAAACAAGTTTCATCCCACACCCCAAATTTGGAAGGATTAAAACCTGGCATTAGATGGAATGAATAGGAACTTGGTATAGCTTCCAAGTTTAAACAATTAAAACAATTGCAACTAATGTCATGTCATTCCACTCTCCTTTATTCTATTCCTTTCTATCAATTCAATTCAATCATAGCTTAATAAAGCTTCTTACCTTAAGGCGTTGCGAAAGATCCTTAAAACCCTGGACAAGCTGTGGCCACAGACGTTCTCTATCTGCACTGTCCATACCTTCAAGCTTCCCCATTGCCTCCGCCCACATGATCTACCAACCATAAACTATTCCCACAATTAGCCAGTGCTAGAAAATGGTAAAAGAAACTCCCAACTACAATGTTTACTAGAAAAAAAAAACTTACGTCTGATACACCAGCAGGCTTCACTCTAAACTGTGGTTCCGTTACACTGAACAACAAATGCTGAACAACACAAACACACCAATGTGAGAAAAAAAAATGAAGACCAACAAGTGCAATTCTAGAATTCACCACATGGTATCAGAAAATACTACTGATAACGCAGACTTGGACTTGAACCCTAATTTCAAAATTAGGAAGAAAAAAAGATGCACATAGCATGAAATACAAACCCAAGTATACATTAACTATGCTCATTGCACAAACGGGGCAAACACTAAACAGAATAATAACTTGACAAAGGATATATTTTGTATTTATTTATTTTAATTTGACAGTGAGGACGATACCTTGAAAGCGTACTTGGGGTTTCCAGGATCTTCCTTGTAAGCATCAACGATTGTCTTGTGGCACAACATGCAAACACAAAATTAATCAACGAAAAAAATGCAATAGCGAAAATTCGAAAACTGGATTCTGGAAGGAAAAAGAGAAAAAGATACTTGAACATCGCGATCGGCGAGAGAGAAAGGAACAGGTGCCACGTTAGCCATCTGAGTGGTTAATTGCGCATTTGGGAAAGGCGAGGGTTGCGGCGCTGCGAGGGAACTTTGAAAGCCGAAAGGAGAAGAAGTTGGTTGTTGTTGAAACAGTGGAGTTAGTTGTTGTTGTTGCTGCTGCTGTTGTGGTTGAGAAGAAAAAGGCGTGGACAGAAGGGAGGAACCGAAGGCAGGGGTAGAAGAAGCGCCAAACGCCGGTGTCGAAGACGGGGTTCCGAATGCTGGAGTAGAAGAAGGGGTAGCGAAAGAAGGGGTTCCGAAGGCGGGGGTGGAAGAAGGGGTTCCGAAGGCTGGGGTAGAAGAAGGGGTTCCGAATGCAGGGGTTGAAGAAGGGGTGCCAAAGGGAGATGAAGAAGGTTGCGCGGAGCCAAACATGGTGTTGTTGTGAGAGCGACGATAGATTGTGGAAAGAGCAAAATGGAAGATGAGATTGGTGTTGATTTGTCCCTCCCAAGTTCAAAGAAAAAAGCGCGGTCGAGTGCGTGATGCAGTGCACAGAAGGTGTTCGACGAAAGGTTTTTTTTCTTTTTCTTCTACCACTGATAGTGATAGTGTATTGACAAATAAAATAATATTTATGAATATATATATATATATATATATAATTAAATATGTTTTTAGTCCCTTAACTTTCAGTGAATTTAAAATTAATCTATTTTGAAATTTTAGACCAATTTACACCTTTATCCTCAAAATATGTGAATTTAATCATTTTAATCAAAGTAGATTTATTTGATGTTTTGTATGTATTTCAAGATTGTATTTAAGTTATTTATATTATTTGACACATTTTTGCTTTAATGTTAAATTAAATATTATTATGAAAAGTGTTTGAAATGTTAAATAAATTTAATAAAATTTAATTAAAATGACTAAATTTATATATTTTGAAAAATAAATGACTAAATTAATTCAAAATTTTAAAATAAATTAATTCAAAAATATACTAGAAGTTAAGAAAAAACATATGGAGTTAAAAAAAGTCTAACAAGTAGGATCGATGCTTTTTAATTTACGTATATTTTAAAATTTAAATTAAATTAAAAATACGGAACATGCGATATGTAAAAGAAAATTTAGTAAGAGTATGGATATCTAGGTTAAAGAATAAGTTGGCCCAACATCACATCAGACCGGAGCAATCACGTTTGGGCCGAATTTGGTTAGTCCAGACAATTTATCTTCCTTTTATATCTCGTACTTTCTTCTACCATCCTCTGTAATATGAAAAATATCAAAGTATTTATGAAATAACATCTCAATAAGCAGTTAAAAACTATATTTTAGAGATTGCAACCAACGTTTCAAAGTAATCTAAAACTATTTCAAATTACATAATTTCAATTACGGAATACAATTTGAAGAAATATTTCGAAAATATTTTAAATTGTCTAATCTAAAATACGATTTAAAAAAACTATTATAGATTATCTAATTTATAGATAAATATATAAGTGACTTACGGGAAACGTGTAATTCAAGAGATATTCAAATAATTTTATTTAAGTAGTACAATTTAGCATAACTCAATCCTACTAAACTCATTTAATAATATGAATTTTGTCTAGTGCCTTAAGTCTTGAAACAATAAGTTAGAAATTCAATTTTTAATATGATATCGAAAATATTCATAATCAAGACTTAAATTTATTATATCATCTACTATTAAATTCTTGCTGATTCTCACATCCGATATTCTTGACATACTAAAAATAATAAAGATTCTAAATTGATTGAACATAAAATCAAAATATAAGTGAAGAATTTTACTTTATAAGATGAGGTTAAGCTATACTAAAATGTGCTGTCTTATAATATAATATTATAACATAATTTAGTGAATAGGTTTGACGGAACCCGACATAATAGACCAAATAAAGTTGACTTTGAATAAATTTTTAATGACTAAAATGAGATACTTTATAAGTAAACAAGGATATTTTAACAAAGACACTATAGTTATGGGTGCCAACCGTAGGATGAGATGGAGGAAGAGAGTGCAATTAGTTATTTCTATTTATTTATATATAGAGGGGAGGAGAAATATATATATATATATATATATATATATATATATATATATATATATATATATATCATTGCTTTTAACCTTTTTATTTTATATGACTGGGAGCATAAGCCACAAAATAGTCAAGGGTTGTTAGGTCAGATTTGGATGAAAATGTTCTTTACATTATTATTTCCTCTTGGATAAGAATAAAGAAACATCACGAAAAAAAATATAATTTGCACCTGCATAATTTTTATTTCTACTTTACTCCTTTATGGATTCATTTTATTAGATAAAAACTAAGGAATTTCATATTTATATAATTTGGTGTTTATACATTTTCAATTTTTTCATTAAGGTATAAGTCGGTGTAAAGCCAGTTTATATTGTTCATTTTGCCATCACAAAAATCATTATATAAAATTTACTAACTTCTAAGAAAATTACCAAAAATGATTTCTTATTGATTGATGTAACACGTTTTTATATGGACAGTAAATATTTATAAATTTGTCTCAATCAATTGAACAATTCATGTGAAGTGAATTGTATGGTTGAAATTCATTGGGCTGTCGCTGTCATGTCTGATATTTCACCCAATATGCTCAACTTATTTCCGTCTCAGTCATAAAGTTTGAAAACCAACCAACCAAGTGCACCAACCTCTTAGTATTGGATAAAAAATTCTAAAGCTGTCACTTTTATCAAACTAAAAAGTCCAAAAGAGAGTAGCTCACCCACCACAGTTTTAAATACTGCTAACAAAAGTTCATTCATCATCACAAGACCAAGGGAATTAATCCCTCACACTCCATCATACACACAAAGGGCATTCATGAAAATGCCAGAGCCAAGTATCTAACAGCCACAGACAAGAAAAAAACTACATAAAATGTGAGGGACACTCACCTCAATAAGAGAAGTTATTACATGTACGAGGTCATGTGTTGTGCAAAGATTGTTTTGCACCATGTGACATCCGAATCAATCTTAGTAAAATGCTGCTATGGTTTCATGCCTTGATTGTTACACAGTACAAGCACAAACCAGATGGTCTTATGTCACAAGTTCGCCACTCTGACCCCAGAGCTGCATTCGGATCATACAACAATGTTTGATGAGCATGTTCTGCGAGCAGAGGGAAGAGCAGCAACTTGCCATCCAGCATCCCAAACCGAAAGCCAACACTAGTGCTCCCTGTCAAAGGAACCGGTACCATTTCCCATGAATTGTCCTCTGGACTGAATATAGCCAGCTTCCGCTGGTTCTTCCACTCTATGCAGAACAACTTTTTTCCCACTACTGCATGAGCTGTGACCATAACACAGCCATTCTTAATCTCACACCAGGTGTGTCTCTCAGGGTTGTATATATCAACAAACTTGGAGTTTCCAATGGTGAAGCTTGACCTTCCACCCATCACATAGAGCTTACCCTCAAATCCACAAGCAAAACAACCCCATCTCGGACGGCGAAGACTCTCTATCAGTGTCCATTCGTCAGTATCTGGATCATACACCTCAGCACTGGACAAACTGTCTCCATTCTCCCCATACCCTCCAACAGCATAAACCAGACCATTCACTTCAGCACAAGCAAAGTCATAACGAGCCACATTCATGTTCGACAAACTGCTCCAGCTGCAATAGCATAGTAGAGAATGGAGCAAGTCAAAACAAAATTAAAACACACACACACAAATATACCTATGACATAACAAACATTTATGTTTCACAAGTTAGGAAGAATAGGTCCATCACATGAAACAATTTCTAGGTAGAGTGCTTAAGGAAACCATACCTATTGAGGCAAGAATCATATTGGTGAACCTCTGCTGAGGCAGAGGCAGTTCCTTCAAGAGCTGAATAACCAGCCATAACAAGAAGCTTTCCATTAAGAACCACCACTCCAAACCCAGCCTTTCCTGGACCCGGCATTGGTGGGAGAGATCGGCATTTACGACCGAGACAATCCACAACCTCCCAATGACTTTCCTTTTCTTCACAGTCTGTTGTTAAGAAATAGAGCCATTCCTCAAGCATCCCAGCCAATTTTCGCACTGTGGTGAATGCTTTGCTTTGAATAAACGATCTCCATCTCTTACAGACACCCCCCATAGCAGGGAAATTGGAACGAGGCACAAGTGCCAGACAATACTCGGCCACATCATCAGGCAGCCCAGGTAGAATTGGGCTATAATCTTCACTCAGTGCTTCGGAGAAGAAACAATTATCACTTTGTGAAAGAGTTGATTTATCTTGATTGGTCAAATTGGTGAAACACATATTTGGCTGGATAAATCTCTTCTTTCCAACAGCAAGATCAGGCATTTTTTTTTTAAACCAGCAATTATACACTAAATATCTAGAAAGTTTTTAGTAGAGATCTTTCAACCAAATAGTGTGCAAATGTGTTACTGAGAAGCATGTAACTAAAGAAATTCATAAAATCCTTCAACAATTGGGATTCTACGAGACCAAGGCATGAACGATGTTGCAGAACTAATCACTTGAGCAGTATGAGCAGATGATTTTCTATGCTTTGTCCAGTCTGATTCAAATTCCATAACAGTTATTATTCTGCTCCCACTGTGATTCTTCTTAATTGTCTTCTGCAAATTGTTTATTAAATTGCCTACGCTGTATCCTCCCTCACACATTGCCCAGACACCTATCCAAATATGGCAAAGATGATCATATTTTGAAGTCAAATGCAAAACCTAATTAAAGCTAATCAACAAAATTAGAAAGGCATACCAGAGTAGGCCATAGAAGTTGCCGAGACTTAGCCACCGCAAACTTCCATTTTCTTCAAGTTCATATAGTCTGAAGGAAACAAATAGGATTTATAATAAGAAAAGTTCACATAAGAGTAAGAAAAAATTGAGATATAAATATCAAAGTGAGAGAAAAAGGTTCAAAATCTGCAGATTTAATGGACAAAAATGCATATCAGATATTAGCATAACACTTGATCTAAAAAAAAAAAAAAACCGAAGTTAAACAACAAACAAAGACAAGCTTCCAGTGTTTTCTACAAATCTCAGCATACAATTAATTACCTACCAATTAATATTTAAACTAACGATAAAAAAATACAATAATGATAAATTTACCAGCACCTGTTAACTTTCTAAAATGAATAAGAGGAATCAAATATCCTATACCTGAAAAAAGAAAAATCCAGAAGCACAGACAACCACCAGATCTGGAATTAACCAGCAGCTAATGAAGTAATTCAGATTGTTTGACAATAAACACAGCAGGTAACAATCTGGAAGGGGAAATATTACAATCTATTCGGAAATTCGATTTGATTTATAAAATGAAGCATCACAAAACTCCAGAGCCTAAAAAATTATGAATACACGCATGTTTCATTTCAGATAAACAACATAAATAAATAACATAAACAAATAGCAGCGCTCGGAAGCTGAAAAGTTTGTAGCAAGGTTTCGAATACAATAACAAGGAAGAGATTCAAATGTTCGTAGATCTGTAGTAGAGAAATGAAAGCAGAAAACTAGAACAGAACAAAATAAAAAGAAAGAAAGAGAGGAACTAACAAAAATAGAAGATCGAGATTCAGAAGAAGAGAAGTTGTGAAGGTGAATACATAGAAACAAACAGATAGAGTGTATGGAGAAGGTGCTAAGAAGAAACAAAGAATATTTATAGGATTAGGAGCAAAACTGTAGGAGAGAAAGACACTCACATAATGCGACCAAGTCAAGACCAGAAAATGGCAACGTAATTAAACCAAACCAAGCTTAGTCTGTTTGTGTTGGTAAGAGGTTGTGTTGTGTTGTGGTTGTGTTCCGGAGTTAGAGGAAAATAGATTATTTTATAGTGCCAAACGAACAATAACCTCGTGTGGTAACATTTTTGGTCAAGATATTGTTGCGGTAATTGATCAATCAATGGTGGTAAATGTTCTGTTGACAAATTGTTACTCTTTAGGTCAATGTCTTTGATTTTATTTTTGTTAATAATTATATTTAGAAAAATAAATTTTTTATTATTAAATTTTGACAAATTTTTTTTATAAATTTATTTTTAAGTGATTTTTTCATTTCTTTATTTTTTATTTTTAATATTTCAAAATCATTTAAAAATGACATCTCATGTTATAAGATAAAGTTGTCAAAATTTAGTAGTCAAAATGTCATTTTCTATTTATTTATGAGTATAAAAAAATAAAATTGTATATAATATAATTGATTTGCTGACCTGTTACATTGTTGGTGATATGCACGATTCGTTGTCTTTATCTTTTTAGAAACTTCCCAAAATAGTTGTGAAATGCAGTAAAAAAAGTCATCGTGATCTTAAAATATTGTGTGGGTCATATTTATAAGAAAACGTTATGAGAATTATTCTTTAATTATTAAATAGTTAACAAACGTGAAAGATATCCTTGAATGTGTAATTCATCATTCAAGTTAGTTTTTCGTAGAAATATTTTTTTCTAACTAATGCTCTTTACTTATTTTTACTAGAAGAATTGTTAAAATTTACGAGCGTATTGAAAAATATTATAAGAACATTTTTTATGTATCTATTGGAGTTTTATTTTTAATCTCTTAATCAATGTCGTGTTCTTTTTTAACATTTACAAAACTTTTATTAAATTAAAATGAATCATTTTATGCAACTTGAATGGACAAGTATATGCTTATATGATTGACTCACGTAGGGTTATTTTATTGGATTTAGAAGGACAATGATACATTGAAAATTAAATTTTGACAATTTTTTTTTTATAATTTAAGGTGACATATTTTAAATAGTTTAAAAATATAAAAAAATGAGAAAATAAAATATGGAAGACCACTTAAAAATAACATATTAAATTATAAGTGAAAGTTGTCAAATTTTAGTTGTTAAAATTTTATTTTCTAATTTAAAAACTCGTGTAATAGTTTATGTAACATTCAAATAGTAATAACAGTGCATTATTTGTAAAGAAGAAAGAAATAAAGAAAGTGAGAAATAGAAGGAGTTAGGTTGTATGATTTGTTAGAGATATAAATCTAGTAGAGTGATGAGTTAATAAGAAAAAATATATTTTTACTAGAGGATAAAAATACACAGGTTTGATTAGTATTATGATGCAATGTTACCTTTTTAAAGTCTGATTTAAACTATATTGTAATTTATATAAACGTTATCTTAATATTTAATTAAATAGGTAAAGTTGTTAAAATAAAAACCATTTTAAATAATTTAGATTCTAACTATTTTTGAAGAAAAAGAAGAATGGATTAATAATATAAAATCTTAACACGAACTTCCAGTTCCAAAATATCAGTGACGGAGGAGGACGAATGTTTTGGGTAATGTTTAATTAATTCATTTGGTTAAATAAATGGCAATCGAATCAGACAAAAAGAAAGTGAGAAATGAGACTTAAACGTGCTCTTATTTTTTTTAATTCCAATTATTGCACCATTAAAACTAAAATAAGAGTAGCTTTGTATATTAAAACATGGCTTACCTAAACATTAAGAATTCAGAATTCCAAGAACTGCAATTATTCTTTACTAATCTGGATCTCTTGCAGATGCTTTACAACTATACACAAACACAAACTTATCTTAAAAAGAAAAAGGAAATTCTTAATTTCATATCTTTTTACACCAAACAAAAAAAATATATATCTATTAATTAGTTTATATTACTTTTTATTTTTATAATTTCCATATTTAGAGGAATACTAAGAATGCTTTTAAGGTGTGTTTGTATTAATAGAAACTCCCTACCATTTCAACTACACAAAATAGAGATTTCTTTATGAGGATTATTTTCTGTGAAACACACACCTAAACTTTTTCTTTTAATATTTTTTTCTGTTACAAATTAAATTGATTAAAACCCGCCAATTTTAGTGGATCACAATAAATTAAAATTAATAAATATAAAATGCTTTAAAAAGAAAGTGTTAAAGACAATACTGTCTGAATCTATCTTTTAATTGTTTGTTTTCTAATTCAATCAAAAAGTTTAAAATAATTAGTTAATGATTTTTTTAATGTAATTTGTTTCTCTCCTTTTTATTTAAAATACACGAATGGAGTTTACTTAATACTATAAATTTTGTTTCACCACAATTATTTGTTAGGTGTTTCTATGGTGAAAAGAAACACAACACATGAGAACCTCTTATTTAATCATACTCGAAATTTCCATAAAACCATTGATATGATTAAGACAATCCATTTTGATGTTCAATTCTGACAAATAACATATTCTGTGATTATAAGTTATACCAGAAACAGAACCAAAACAAATAAAGAATCAAAGATATTTGGTGTGTTATTGGGACGTGCCACTAAATCAAAACCAGTGGCTCCAAGAATCGGAACAATGTTCGAATTTCAATGTTTCCCAGGTTAGGGTTTGAGTAATTGGAGAGCAACCTAGGCCTGTCACTGATTCTACGGAACAGAACACCACACGTGTTGCAGTTTTGTGAAAGCTAACTGGGATTATTAATCAAGCACTTTGTGCAAGATCACTTTGGTTCTTTTGAAAGACAAATTGATATGGGAGTACTTATTATTATTATTATTATTAGTCAATAAGAAAAATAATATTATAATTTTTATTTTTGATGTGGTTTAATATGTATTATTAATTAATGTATTATTATTTTTTTAATTAATAATTTATACTAAATCACATTAAAAAAAATAAAGAATCAAAATAAAAAAATAAAAAATAAAAACTATAATATTATTTTTTAATCATCAACTAAGAATACAATTTTGTTTTACTTATTAAAAGCATAATAGTTCACATGTCAAGATTTAATTGAGAATGGACCTACTTAACTTTTATAGTAAAACGATTAAATATCATTTGAAATAATTTTTCTAATTAATTGTCCTACTAAAGATTTTTTTTTTTTTGAACTGTGATTCGCCACAAATCACCTTTATTATGGAACAATCATGTAACCTGCGAGAAATGATCGCAACATTGTGATTTGTCATCTTGTTAAATATTTTTAAAATAATAATTTTGCAAATTAATCAAGAGATAATATATATTTATTTCTTTCAAATTCACAAAAAGCTAGAGCAAAAAGGTGCAGCGTTCACATCAAATCCTATCATCTTTTTGTAAAGCTTTAATCACTAATGATTATATTTATAAAGTTTATATGTTTTAGTTTTAACTGGAACTTAATTGCCCCAATTCTTATAAACACTTATTTTAACTTGTTTTAGTTCATACACTTTTTTTTTACCTGGCTACTGATACAAGTGAAAAAAATATTTTCGGTGTAAAACTATTTTTGTCTCAAATAAAAAATAATTTATTGACACTATTTTACAATCATTAAACATTTATGTATGGATAAGATGATCATCAAAAAAGTTAAATTTTTGTAATTAAAAGGTAAAGAAAGATGATATAAATATGAGTGTAAAAATATTTTGGATATCAAAATATTGTTGTATTGTTTTAAAAATTAAAAAAAAAAATTGGATAACATTAAATAACCATTTGATATTTATCAAAAAGTAGAACAATAATAAAAGTAATATTTTTTATTTAAAAAAAAGTATAATTTTTTTTAAGGTGTCAAATAACAACATTTTTTGTGTAAAAAACTTATGGGTGTCAAAACATATGTTTCAAGTGGAAACAAAATTTATCTCACACTATTTGACACTTATGAAAGAGTAAACGTGTCAAAAAACATAAATTTTTGTATTTCAAAATTAGACAAAAAAAAGTGAAATGTAGTTAATAGTGGTGTAAAAGTGTAAAAGTAATTTTGTTGTCAAAATGTAACTGTCCTAAATGAAAAATTGTTATTAAACATCATTTTACAACAATTGAACACCTATGTGCAGGTAAGATGGTAAGTAAAAACTTAAATTTTTATAGTTGCAGAGATAAATTGAAAAGTAATAAAGGGTGATGTTAAACGAATGTAAAAATATGATTTGGATATCAAAACACCGTTATCTCAAATTAACACAAAAATAATTGATAACATTGGACATCCATTTGACATCTATTTAGGGGTAGAATATTAATAAAAAAAATGTTTTTTATTTGTATAAAAAAAAGAAAAAGGTAAATATTACACAAATGAGTCAAATAGGTGCACAAAATATTTTTATATAAAAAAATTTGTAGGTGTTAAAATATATTTGTTCCAAATGAAAAAGATTTTATCTTACACCATTTGACACTTATGCAAGGGTAAGCATGTCATAAAAATGTAATTTTTTTCATTTCAAAAATAAAACAAAAAAGTTAAATACAATTAATAGTGATGTCAAATGGACGTAAGAATAATGTAAAAATAGCTTGGATATCAAGATGTCATTGTCTCAAATGAAAAATAGTTATTTGATTATATTTTACAAACACCTATGTGTGGATGAGATGGTTAGTAAAAAGGTAAAAATTTTGTAACTACAAAAATAATTTTAAAATTAACAAAGGATGATGTCAAATGAATGTAAAAATATTTTAGGTATAAAAATATCACTGTCCCATATCGTAAAAAAATTGATAATATTGGACAATTATTTAACATTTGTATAAGGATAGAATAATATTAAAAAAAAACTTATTTGAAAAAAAAAGTGAAAATTACATAAAGATGTAAAATGGTCGTAAAAAAATTTTAATATAAAAAGTTTTTGGCCGTCAAAATATCTTTCTTCCAAATGAAAAACACTTATCTCACATTTTTACATTTTTTGCCTTATCATCAGTATCTTGTTTTATTTTATATCCTACATACATCACTAAAATTCATGCTAACTATTTATTTTTATATTTTTTTTAACAAAGTTTTGTTGAAATTTTTTTGATAATAACGAAACTTCAATGTATGAAAAAAAGATTTGATACGATTTAAAAAAATATTTGATATGATTTGAATAAAAATAAAATAAAATATAGTCTGTGTTAAAAAATAAATTTCGTCAAATTTTATTAAAAAACTTATCAAAATATCACGGTTGTAATTTACACTAAATCAATATTACTTTTTCATTACATCACCTTCTCAAGAAAGAATAAAGAAAAAGAGGTAGCCATACTGGCAGTAGAAAACTCGACGTCGTTTAAGAGACAAAAAGCGTAGTTGATAGACATGCCTAGAAGATAGCAGAAGAGGTACCGTCGTTTTGTCTTGTTAGTGTGGTTTTTAAACGTCGTTTCGATAAAGAGTGCCCAAAACGGTGACGCTGATGACCTTCCTCTCTCTCCGTTTCCACGAGAACAGAGTCGATAACACTGTGAGCTCAAAACTGTGACTAAAACTCTGTAACACAGAACCACTTCCGATTCTACACTCACTCAGTAGCTACACTGATAGATTCGTTTGTTCCGTTCCATTTCTATGTCGTTGGCATCATCATTCTCGATGCTCCGGCACCGCGCGGTGGCTTCCGCCGCTCCTCTCCTCCTGCGCCGCTTCCGGTCACTCCCAATTGCCGCCCGGCAGCAGCAGAACCCTAACAAGCAAGCCGCTCCGAGCCGCAACCTTCTGAAGGCGAAAAAAACGTTGAAGGAGTTTTCCTCTCTCGCCCCTGTCCTCTCCCTGGAAGACAGTCCTCCGCTCACGGAATCACAGGCCATCGGCGTCGTGGCGGCGTCGCAGGCGAATTTCATGCGCGTCATCGTTCCCGAAAGCGACCAGCCTCCTTCTTCTTCTGGAAGCTTCCGCGGGGTGGAGCTTCTCTGCGTGGTGAGGGCGCTGTTAAAGAAGATTAAGCGCAGGGTCATGGTCGGGGACAAGGTTCTTGTCGGTTCCGTGGATTGGGTGGATCGCAGGGGATGGATTGAGAACGTTTTCCACCGATCTTCTGAGATTCTTGACCCTCCCGTTGCCAACGTCGACCACCTTCTCGTTCTGTTCTCGCTCGAACAACCCAGGCCTGAACCGTTTACCCTCACACGCTTTCTTGTTGAAGCTGAATCCACCGGAATTCCTCTCACGCTGGCACTCAACAAGACCGAGCTTGTGGATAAAGAGGTGAGGTTCACGCGCTATGCATTGTCGTTGTTTGTTCTGCCGTCATAACTATGACTTGTAGGCAGTGTTTGAATAAATTTCCCCCAAATCCACAAGAATTAAAATGAATTAAGCTTCTTGCAAGCTAAAATCAATTTACTATATACTGTGTTTGGATTCAATTTCCCATTATCAATTCCAATTCCATGTTGAATGCCCAAGCAACAAATAGTAGCCACTTTTTTCAAAATTTCAATGTGATTTTGTTTGGGGGGAAAAATTGATCTTTTTTGGCTATCCAAACACGCTAATAGTCTTTTGTGTATAGTGGATGGAAAGCTTTGCTGAATGTTTGGACTGAGTCTGGATAGAAGTTGAGAAAAAACACTAACAGGAATTGGAATGCACATTCTTGAATTTAAAGTCACAAAATGAAGAAGAAAGAATTTATTGTTTTTTTGGAGGAAATGTGCTTTTGAATCCTCATTAATAGAATCCACCTGATGGAAGAAAGCATTTTTTGCCCAAGATTTCAGTTGTTTCAAACTCGCAATCCAACTTTTACTACATTATGGTCTAAAGCAATTGCTTGATTTTGCTTATGTTCTTCATAGATCATTAGTTCGTGGAAGGCCAGGCTGCGCAGCTGGGGGTATGAGCCGGTTTTTTGCAGCGTTGAATCTGGACATGGACTTGATCTTCTTGCATTCAAGCTGAGGGATCAAACGACAGTGATTGTGGGGCCTAGTGGAGTTGGGAAGTCTAGTTTGATAAATGCCCTTAGAAGCAATCCTTCTGATGCTGCGGAAGGGGAAAATTGGTTTGAGCCTGTGGGTTTTCTTTGTTTTATTCTCTTTTTTTTACCTCTACCTACGAGACTTTGATGTTTGTGTCACCCCTGGATGCGCTTTACTTTTCAGATTTCTGGAAGCAAGTGGCTTGAGGATCAACGCGTTGGGGAGGTTTCCACGAGAAGTGGTAGAGGAAAACATACTACTCGCCATGTCTCTTTGCTTCCAATATCTGGAGGGGGGTTTCTGGCTGATACTCCTGGATTTAACCAACCCAGTTTATTGAAAGTGACAAAGCAGTCTCTTGCACAGACTTTTCCTGAAGTCAGTGATGCATAACTTGTATTTTAATAAATCCAGGGATAACAATGCTTTTCCTGTTTGATTGATCTTATCATCTTTCTTCTTATTCAGATCAGGAAAATGCTCAGTGCAAAGGAGACTGAGAAATGCTCATTTAAAAATTGCTTGCATCTGGGAGAACCTGGGTGCATTGTGAAGGGAGACTGGGAAAGATATTCATTCTATTTTCAACTTCTGGATGAAATCAGAATCAGGGAAGAGTTCCAACTTAGGACATTTGGAACTAAAAGAGAAGGGGATGTAAGGTATGATGAGCCTTTGTTGATTGCAAACCAACGCTATCAGTTAATTGGAAAGTATGATGCTTTGATCAAAGAGTTCAATTCTGGGATTTTTATCCTTTAGTAAAATTAACATTTTTTTTTGCAGTTATTGTGATTATGAGGGTTTTACTCATTTTTAAAAGCTGATTCTTATACTTTTACATGTTAATGTATATAGATACAGACATGAAAGAAGCTAACAAATTGCATTTCCTTATTGAAGATTGTGGGGAAAACAATAAATTTGTGGAAATACCAATAAGTATTTTTCCTGTAACATGTAGTAATGCAAAAAGGATCTCCCACGGATTATTGGTATGATATTCCTTACAAGCACCCTATAATCTTTTGCAGGTTGAAAATGGGAGATATGGGTGTTCAGCAAGCGGAACCACGGTTGGAACCTAAAAAGCACAGGAGACAATCTCGGAAGAGGATTAACCAGTCAATTTTAGACGACTTAGATGATGATGACGACGACGACATTTATGAGGAAAATGATCCCATTTTAAGGGCGCTAAGGGATGAAAACTCTTAGAATTTGGTTAGCCCCCAAACTTCTCATTGTAAATAGTCCCTTTCCATACGATGTATCTCGGAGTGAGCTAAGTTCCTATCAATGAAGTTCATTTGTGTTTTGCTTGACCCAGATCTCTATCAGGTTGGTTCAATTTTGTTTATAGTCCATAAAAATGTCACCGATAATACACTTTCGAATTCTGATAACGGAAAATGTTGAATCTATCCACAAATCGGAGTTGAAGATACAGTTACGATTATTCGAGACACCGGTAATACTAAATGCGATACCCTTAGATATTGTTGTGGGTTCATGCATTTGTAAACATGTAGGAAATTCATGCATTTGCATCATACTTTAATACCCACAACGGTCACCACCATGGCCCCTGCTTCAAGAATACAAAATGTATCTCTTGTCTAATTACTTACTAATTTAAATTCAAAATTAACAATATCTCGTCACGCTTTGAATTTAAGCTTGAACGTTGGAGAATTTTTCACAAATAAAACATCGATATTTTTTCACAAAAATAACACAAGCTCTCAATAACATTCTATCCAATATTTATTCGTATAATAGTTTTTATCTATTTTTAAATAAACTTCGACTTTTAAAGAGCCAAATTCTAACACGAGTCAAAATCCCATTTTTCAATAATAATTATCTGAATTAAGTATTTCTTTTCCTTTTTAATTTTCAAAATAATAAAAACATAAACTACAAAGGAATAAATGAAATGATTATAATATGAAAAAGTGAGGTACAAGAAAATAATGGTTACAAATAGAAAACTGGACAAATTGTTTTTAATAAAAGGCTTGTTTAAAATGAAATTTTAACTAGAATATAGTATATAAATTCATCTTCAAATGATATTTCTCTGAAAAATAATTTGTAACACAGTTTAAGTAAGCGTAATTTTTAAACATTGGTAACAATTATTTATCACAAACAATGCCATAACATTTACATAGAACTCGAACGCTCAAATCAAAAGTATACGTCAATAACTACGGTCTTCAACTTTTACAAACAACTTCGGCCGATTTGACATTTAAAAAAAAATAAAATACTCACTGGTTGATTTGATCATTGATCCCCTCAACATTAGTGGATATGACAATATATCCACAAATGAAGTTGTCTGCACTCCTAAAATGTAGACTTGTTTTCAAATCCTTCTAATACAACACCTCAATTATTCACATTCTATAATAGTAAAATGTAATCTTTATTAAATTCCCTAAGAACTCAGCTAGAAATATGATGTCTAAACTTCAGAAAAACATAATACTGAAGAGATTTTAGAAGAACAAAATCCATACAAAACTCTTTAAAATATATTTAATTACAAGAATATAAAAATTACACCAATGAGAAGGGATGACGGTTCGTCACAAACAGAAATAACAGATTAGACAGAAGATCAGCATTAACGAAATAAAATCCCAAATAAAAATACCTTTTGAATTTTAAGTACTCAATTTTTGCATGGTCAATTAACTAAAAACATAGTATGCTCAACAAAAAGTGCTGTTCAACATTCAAATGCGGCTCATCACAAATATTCAAATTTAAAAAATGAAAACGATCTTCAAAACTGACATAATCTAAGAAGGTGAATCCCTCAATAACTAGCATCAAGAGCAATTTAAGATGAAGCCCCACTACGAAGAGCACCCTTCTTCTTGCTAGTTGCCAATTGTGTCTCCGGCTACAATACCAAAAGTAAATAATATTTTAATACAAAGAAGGAAATCAAGATAATGTCAACAGAGAGATGGGCACTGTTACCTCTTTCTTCACAGGCTCTTCCTTCTCAGATAATATCAGCTCAATATGGCAGGGAGATGACATATAAGCTGTAAAAAACCAAGTGTGTTAGAAATCCATTAGAACAAAAACATCTATAAATAAGTTCAGAAACATACGGTTGATTCTTCCATGGGCTCTGTAGGTGCGGCGTCTTTGCTTCTGTGCTTGATTAACCTGGATATGAGAAATATAGAGAGCATCTACATCCAAACCTTTCACCTGTGGCAAAGCAATAAGTTAACGACCATAAAAGTTAACATTTATTTACATGGTAAATCAAATATAATAACAAAAAAGACATACTTCAGCATTACTCTCGGCATTCTTCAGCAAATCCAGGATGAATTTAGCTGATTTGACGGGCCAGCGTCCTTGTCCATTGGAGTGTCTGTTTTTGGCCTGAGCTGTCCTCCCAACACCTCTGCAAAACCGTCGGAAAGGGATAGCTTGTTTGTGGGCCAACACATCCTCCAAGTATCTTTTAGCTTTAACCAGAGGCAACTTCCTGATGGCAAATGCAGTCTCCCTAGTGTTCTGTAAATGAAACAGAGAAACATGAGAATAAATTAAATTATACAACTACTTGCTGATGGCAAATGAAGTCAATCACTAATATTTAACATTGATAAACTAGAATGTAAAACATATAAATCAAAAGCAAAGGTGTTCATATGCTATAATGTTCAAAGGAACCTACTCATTCAAGGGAATTTCCTTCAAAGTATAACAATATACTTTCAAATAAATTTTACAAAATCTATATTGGGGAAAGTTTTATTTTAGAGCATATTCAAGGCGTAATATAAGCATTATTAAAAGAGTATGTTCCATCATTTACTGAACCTTTAGTCACAACAAAAAGACATAGGTTCACCCAATAACAATGGAGAATATTATATCCCTGAAGTTTACGAGAGGTCAGTCAACACAACTGCCAAACCCCTGCTTTTTTTCATCAGGTTTTTCACATACGGCACACAACATAATGGATATGCACATGAATATTACATTCAATACCAATGTTACATCATTTACTGAATATTAAAATAATATGTTCCATCATTTACTGAACCTTTAGTCACAACAAAAAAAACATAGGTTCACCCAATAACAAGGGAGATTGTTATATCCCTGAAGTTTACGAGAGGTCAGCCAACACAACTGCCAAACCCCAGCTTTTTTTCATCAGGTTTTTCACATACGGCACACAACATAATGCATATGCCCATGAATCTTACATTCAATAACAATGTTGCATCATTTACTGAATATTAAAAGAATATGTTCCATCATTTACTGAACCTTTAGTCACAACAAAAAAAACATAGGTTCACCCAATAACAATGGAGACTATTATATCCCTGAAGTTTACGAGAGGTCAGTCAACACAACTGCCAAACCCCTGCTTTTTTTCATCAGGTTTTTCACATACGGCACACAACATAATGCATATGCACATGAATCTTACATTCAATAACAATGTTACATCATTTATTGAATATTAAAAGAGTATGTTCCATCATTTACTGAACCTTTAGTCACAACAAAAAGACATAGGTTCACCCAATAACAATGGAGACATTTATATCCCTGAAGTTTACGAGAGGTCAGTCAACACAACTGCCAAACCCCTGCTTTTTTTCATCAGGTTGTTCACATACAACACACAACATAATGCATATGCACATGAATATTACATTCAATTACAGATATTAGGGGTAGTGCAAGGGTAACAAATCAAAGTACCTTGAAATGCACTCTGAGGTCTGCGCCCCTTGCCTTGCAAGCTGCAAAAAAATCATCGCACAAAAGCATATTATTAGTTTAATTAACCTAAAAATCAACACTAACAGAAAAAATCATTCTTGTTCGAGGGAACAAGCACGTAAAAAATAAAATAAATAACTAGGGCAAAACTCAAATAGAATGAAAATCACAATTTTGCAAAATAATGAAAATGAAAAGGAACTTACACTTGGTGGGATTTTCAGGTTCTCTGGAGTACTTCACCTGAGAAAAATAAAAAATACACAGAAAGAGAAAATAATGAGATCTGACAATGAAACTCGTAAGAAAAACCTGAGAAACATTGGTCACTTACCATGACGGCTCTGCCTTCTTCTTCTACTTCTTCCGCGATTGAAGAAGAGCAACTGCTGAAGGACGAAGCAAACTAGGGTAAAGTTTAGTGCTGAATCGCTTTATATATAATGGATAACTGTATCGGAACTAGTAGGCCTGATTATGGACTGCAACCAGATCCGGCCCAAATTAACTACGATAATATGTAAAATAATTTGTCTCTTGGGCCGAACCTATTCAAGTCCAGAATAAGAAATTAAATTACTATTAACAAAATTATAACTTACAAAATAGTAAAAATGTTGTATTTGCGACCTTATAGTTATTGGAAAGTAATAGATATAATGTAAAATTAAAATTATAACTCAAAATAAACTCATAATAGAGTGTTTAAACATTTTCACAAATAATTTATCTCTTGGGCCGAACCTATTCAAGTCCAGATTAAGAAATTAAATTACCATTAACAAAATCACAACTTACAAAATAGTCAAAATGTTGTATTTGTGACCTTATAGTTATTAGATATAATATCAAATTAAATTCATAACGCAAAATAAACTATTTGTAAATAAAAATTATTTAATTTTTGGAACTCAAAACACTAATTTCACTTTTTTTAACGCAGTGGAATAAAAAGAATCTATAATTATTATAATTTCATTGATAATGTAAACAAACAACACAAACACATCTGATTTAAAATATAACATGCTTGTATGATGAGATTTCATAAAGTGGAAAAGAAAAATCTCTTTACGTTATAGATTAATATATTCAGTAGAGCTGGTAAAACGGATAATCCGGTTCAATCCATCACGGATTGATGATTTAGTGAGTCAATCTAACCCGGTTTACTTTTTAGCGAGTCAAGAAAGATCGAACCCGGCCCGACCCATCACGGGTTGGCGGGTTAAACGAGTTGACTCACGGATTCACTTAATTAAAAAAAATACAATTTATTTTTTTTCAGTTAAAACCAAATTATAATTCTAATTAAAATCTACATAAACTTTAATACAATTTAAATACAAACCAAAATCAAAATAGTACAAATTATTTTTGTGTTAACTAAAAAAACAACCTAACATGACCCAAATGTAAAGTCCAACTTGATAAAAAAACACTTGTGTGACCATTTTATCTGCGGATTGGTGAGCTAATCCGACTCACCACGGATTCAACCCAGATGAGCCGGGTAAAAAATCCGTATTGAAATTTGTAAAAAAAATTTAACCCAACCCGACCTAAATCCGTGGTGAGCCGAGTTGACTCACAAATTCCAACCCATTTTGACAGCTCTAATACTCAACATATATTTAACAAACTATTATTTCAATACTCTATTAAAAACATCACTATTATAAAGGTATGTATAATAAAAGTTACATATACCATCTTCAAATATATTCTAGCAGTAAAATGACCATAAGTATCAACTCACATGGTAATGCAACTTTTTTTTTTTTTAAATAACTAAGTAATAGTTATAAATTTAAAAGTAGTTTAATTGTTCTATTGCTATTTTAGACATCATCGTGACTTAACAAAAAACATACAACAAGATTTTTTTTTTTTTGCTATTTTTTTGTATGACAATTCTTTAGTTTTTTTTATAGTTGTTAGTTTCTAAATTGTATTTTCTTGATAAATTTTAATTTAGAAGTTGATAATCATTCTCACACAATTTATAATTATTATTTTTGTATAATTTGAGTATAATAGAATAATATTACAAATGTATAAATATATTATTTATTCAATAAGATATCATATGGTATAATATTCATAACATATAATTTCACAATATATCAATCACAATGTGGATTATATTACTCTTTTAATCATTGTTCAACAAGGTAAGAGTATATATTTTTATTTAAATACCATATATTTTTCATCTTAAAAGGCAAACATTACTAAAAAGACTTATATTTTTTGTCAATTTTGTTTTAATTTTTTTTTAAATTATTTATAAATTTTGTTATGAAATTTTTTTTTCAGAAAATTGCTGCTAAATTCTTTACAAAATATTTTATATAAAATATTTTCAATACCAAATTTTATAAAAATAATTTCGAATTTTATAATTTTATAAAAAATAATTATTCAAAAAAATTACATGTTAATTTAAATATTAAAAAAAATAACAGAAAAAATAGTATTTCTTACAAATTCTACTAATAAATTTGGAAGAAAATTTCCATTCGTAAAATTTTAGTAGTAAAGACACCTTGATAACTATGTTCATATACATGCAACAATATTGGTTAATACAAATCTTCCTCCTCAGAATAACAGGTCTGGTGTCTCTCCAAGTTCATCCTTCCCTGTCACTTGAACTAACATTAATACAATATTGCTAGGAATACTTTTAATATCTTCAACTCATTGTTTATAATGTCATAGTAAGTAGTGTTAAAAAAAATAAAAAATTAATGACTGTCAAAAGATGTTTTTTTCTACTGATAACGACCACTCCTGCACGCAAAAATAAAACCTGAAATGATATTGAGTGATTAACGAGAAAAAGATACTCTGGTTTTCAATTCAAATATATTAAAAAATTAAATATATAGATATATTTTTTATACCTTGAATAAATACATTTTTTTGAAAAAGTAATTAACATTTGCATTTTGATTCATCTTTAGCCATTATATTTAAAAATATTTTACAATTTAATAAACTTTAAACTGAAAATTAATATAATATTAAAACATTTTTTATATTGAGAAAACTAATTTATTCGTCTTACTAAATATTCTCTTATTCTATTTTATTTATCTGTATTTATTTAATAAAAACAGTATTAACCTAAAATATGTCAACATAAACTATGTACGTGAATCCCTTGTACACACCAAACACCAATGTAACAAATTTTTTCTTCTCCCTCGTGTTAGTTTTGCACCTTGTCTTTTAAAGGATAAATTATATTTTTTTTAGCTTTGTTTTCGAGATGAGAATATGGTACATATTTGCACACAGTTGAATTTTTCTCTAAAAATATTAACTAATTAGGTGCTAGGGGATGACTATCATGTTACTTAGATGAATTTAAATTAGATTAAGATATTAATCTTTATCTTGATTATGGGTCTACAGATATAAAACATTTAGAAAATAAAAAAGTAAAAAAGCTGGAACACAGTGTGTGAATAGCGCAAATGACTCGTGTCTAATTTGGTAAAATCGAGAGGCAGAAGAGACAAAGTTGAGTTCGAAAAAGACAGGTAGAGTAATACAAGAACACTTTTGTTCTTACTTCCTAGAACAAGTACTAGAGTACCACCATCATCATCTAAATCAATACCATTTCTCAGATCCCAGAAACCAGAGCATTGTTATATTAGTTTCACTACCAAGAATCACATAATATGGGTCTCCTTAGGTTCAATGCCACCTTCATTCCCCTTTGTGTTTCTTCTCCTTCCTCTCTTGCTCAGACTTCAGGTTTTCTCATTCACCATTGTTCAATATTATTTCAATGATTTGATTATGTCTGGTTATTGTCATCCTGTAACAAGAAATCATTCATGCAGTTTCATTACTGTCTTTATTCCATTGTATAATATTTGATCAGAGCTTTATTTCAATAATAAATAGACTAGTGTTGCAGTAAAGCATAAATTTTAGATTTTGTGATGTATAATTTTATTTTCAGAATAGATTTCAGTTAAGCTAATTTGTCGGATTTCCCCCATTATAAACCATGTAAGTTAGGAGCCATGCATTGGGGATAACATTGGGTTTTGAGATTAAAATAATAAAAAAACAATGTTTCTAAAATTTGAAGAATCCAATGTTACCAAACCAAAAAGAAATGAATATAAAGAGGTGGTAATAAATGAAAATCTGAGTCGAATTCGGTGTTTTGAAGAGGACACGGTTTGTTTGTTTCGTCACGTCAACAATCGTGAGGGTCCACTGAGAGGGGAACATGTGTGAAACTAGTTAAACCAAACTACATAGGATAGGAATTAAGATTGCTATGGAGTTGTTAGTTGTTACAGTGAGTGAGGTCTGGTCTGATGTAACAAACAAGATAGTGGGAATGGTGGGGGTGGGAAGTTACCAAACCAAAAGAACTGAACTAATAACCGGTCACGAATACAAACACAGAAAATAAAAAAACAGTATAGGCCAAAGACAAAAGGAAAACAAAAAATGAGTTATTTTATTGGTCACATGGAAAGGATAATAAAATGTATGACTATGTAATGAATCTTGATCTTCCCACGTGGTCGTATAGGGCCCTGTAGGCCCAACATCACAGCTCACGGTTTGTCTAAGTCATTTTGCTTTTTTCTTGGTCGGGGCAAAACACGACAATTTGCACTGTTCCAATTACCACTCTTCCTTCTTCGCCATACGCAACTCCCATCGATTATGTCCCCTCCAAAGTTATACGGTTTGGTTCCACCCAAAACACAACATTCTGCCACATCTCTGCCTTATTGATTAGTGCATTTGATTTGGTCATGCACTGCCTCTGAAAAAAAAATAAAAGAAGATAAAGTTAAGATATTTTTAGTTCTTTTCCTCAACCAAGTGCATTGTGGTCTTGTTTGAGAAAGGTTAAAAGAAGAAAGGGTTGAATGGGGAAATCTCCTGATTGGTTGTATACAGATAATGCAACGTGTGGCTCTCCTGCATGGATTGGTAAAGGACTCACTTGTGTTTGCTTCAAGCGAAAGGGAAACTGTCAACGATTCTGCATCAGTTTGACCCCCTTACAGGTTCGTGGTTTTACTCCATTCACTGGTTGTGGTTTTCTACTTAAGTAACTGCTGTATCATTTTTAAGTTTTTCTTTCAGTTTCTGGGTTAGTTCAGTTTTAGTTCATGAGACACATTCCTCTATAAAATTACTCTCATAGTCAGAGCATTGTTAGATTTACTTGAACATGTTTTTCTGTTTTGTCACTGAACAAGCTTGAATGCTAGCTTTCTGCTTTATTTTGTGCTGATGTAAATGTTCATTTAAATTAGAAATCCTCCTTTCTTAAGTTACAATTGAAGTTATCAAAGTTGGGTTTTTACCAAATTGTGTTTCTGTGTGAGTTCAAGAAGTTGAACTGTTTGCATATTGTCCCTTTTCGTACACTTCTCAAAGACTGCAATTTACAATCGTGCAACTGTGTCAATGACAACTTGTGGTGTCTGTGGAAATATTTTTCAAGACAATTTGAGAATAACAGGAAACATTGGAAACAAGCAAACTGTTAATAATTTTCAAAGCTAATTTAAAATTTGATCATAGATAAAATTTATAGTTATTGAAATCTTGTTTTGTATTTGAGAATAACTGCAGAAACAATTGCTGAAAATGCATTGGACATTTGTTCCCTCAGTGTCTCTGTCTTTTTTTTACTTCTCATAAATGATTCAATATTTTTTTCCCTTCTATATTTTCTTGTCATGAATTCATTGAAGACCGAGAGCGGTGAGGAAAACAAGAAAATGAAATTGAAAAACTAATTCATTAAGCATCAATCTGTACAAAATTTTGTAGGAGGAAAGGCTAAAAAGACTACAGCGCAGAATGAAAGTTTACTTTGATGGTTCCAGGCTTGATCACCAGGTATAACGTAGTTGTATTATTCTCCTCTGTATTGGTGTAAGCATTGATTGCTTGAAGAACTTGCTGCAATCCTATTTTCTCTGAAATTTATACGAGCAAATTGCATCTGAAATTGATGGTCAAAACCAAATTAATCACTATTGAAATCTTACCTATTCACATATTTTTAGCCTTCTTCTGCAAGATACTCATCCGGAATTTCTTTCAAGAACAGGAAGCGTTGAGAGCTCTGTGGTCTGCTTCATTCCCTGGACAGGAGCTTCAAAGCTTGATTTCTGATCAATGGAAAGAAATGGGATGGCAGGGTAGAGATCCGTCCACTGATTTCAGGTTATATTTGTGTTTGTCAAGTTATCACCCTCTTTTAATTTTTCTCTGCTGTTTCTGCTCTTGACATGTTCATTTCTTTTGGACCAATTTTGTGAACAGAGGAGCTGGTTTCATTTCATTGGAGAACCTACTTTTCTTTGCAAAGACATTCTCAGTAAGATTCTGAACTATCTCTTGGTGACACCATTTCAATCTCAGACTCCCAAATTAACAAATACTCCGCATCATGCAAGTGTTTTTGCCCAACTTCTGCCAAAAATTGATTTATTTGCTTATGCTCTTATGTCCCTCTACATGTTGCAGACTTCTTTTCAGCGCCTATTGAAGGGGCAAGGAGGAAAAGAAGCTGTTTGGGAGTATCCCTTTGCTGTTGCTGGCGTTAATATCACATTTATGATTATGCAAATGCTGGACCTTGATGCCAGTACGTCATCAAAACTATTTTGAACCTAGATGTAGTTCTTAACTTGTTATAGTAACACTCACCCAGTTAGAGTTACACGAGTCTTGTGGCCTAAGTCTCCAAGAAAACTAAACTAAACAGAAATTGCCATCTTAATTACAACAATATCTCTAATACCAAACTGTTTCTTCACTTGCAGCCAAACCAAGGACTTTTGTAAGAGCAGTTTTTCTACAAATGCTTTCAGGTTAGAATCAGCAATCAGCAATCAGCAACTGTTTTGAGATATTATCTGATCTGTTATGGTATTTACCTCAAAGTTCAAACTGTTATCATACATTTGCAGAGAATGAATGGGCATTTGATCTGCTTTATTGCGTGGCATTCGTTGTCATGGACAAACAATGGCAGGAGAAAAATGCTACATACATGGAATTTAATGTAAGACTCCATCATGCACTTGTTAATCTATAAAAGAAAGCATAGTTTTTGAATAGTTAACAGTAAAATGCAATGTGTTATCAGTATGATACATAACCTGTGTAGATTATATTCAAAGGGGTTTCTATTATTATTGCAGGATGTACTGAAATCCACGCGAGTTCAGCTAGAGAGAGAGTTGCTGATGGATGATGTTCTGCGGATTGAAGACATGCCTTCTTACAATCTTCTTTGTTGACAAGTGACTCAATTGGTTATTCTCTTTCACCGAAGCACAGTTTGTGTACATGCATCCCTGTTCACGTTCTCTTTATGAATCCCTTCCCTTTAATCTGTGACCATTAACTCGTAATTTATTCTCGTCATTCCTCACACGATAGCTCTAAATCAAAATGAACACTACTTCTTGACTAATGAGTAATGAGAAGTGCTGAAGAATTTTGCACATTTCGGGAAAGATTTGAATCTTCAAGTTGATTCTACGAGATTTCTCTTTGAGGTTTTGGCTAATAAGTGATTGGAACCCTAGATTATGGTCATCTATCAATTGAATCAATCACTGTAGCTAGTTTTCTTTTGTCGCAATTGAATCAAAACCTAGAATTTTATTGAATCAAACAAGTTCATTGCATGCTAAACCTACAATTTTAGAGTTTTGTTGTACCTTGCTGCCAATTCTTCAAGAGCTCCTCCATGTGCACACAGGTCCTTTCTTATTCTGGTATTCTGGAAATGTTAGAGTGTGTGTAAACAAAATTTATTCTTGATAAAATTTAAATTTAAAACTTTGATTCCAGTTAAAAGTTAATGTTGAAACGATGTCATTTATGTTTGAATATTTTCATTATGAAAGCAATTTAGTAGGAAAATTCGGTATATTTTTTTACTCAGCACAAGTAATTCTAAATTGTTTTAATTCAGAATAGACTTTGGACTAAAATTAATATATTTTTACTGATATTTGAACATGATTTAAAAAAGTCCAACTTGAAACTGGACAAGAGCTTAATTAATGCACTCTTGCCGACATACAAAAGTTTCCCAAATGGATTTTGATAGAATTTAATTGTCATAAATAATAGGTTTAATGATTTGAAATAATTTAATAAATAAATTTCAAAATGATTACTATGACATTCGACCATTTCAATATATATATATATATATATATATATATATATATATATATTAAATCAAGTAATGATATTTATATCATTGGAAAATTATCCTGTAAAATTTGTGTTTTAAATTCTCCGTGAATAATGAATGATGAGATACACGTAATATTTCATTGGACAGAAAAATACATGGAGTTTTTACTTCGTGAACTTCACTTTTTCTTGCTTGGTTTCCTTTTGTTATCTATAGTTTTTTCTTTCCATAATATCTTGAATACCCTAAAAAAATATACCCATGATTATTTCTATAAAATATTTGTTCATTTTCTTATGGTTAAGAACCTTATTTTAATTTTTATAACACGAATTGTATACTGATGAAGGGAATCATATCTTAAAAGTCAAGGGTTTTTCATTGAATTCAACCGTTTAGTGCTGATAAGTCAACAGGTTATTTGATTAGCTATAACATCTCTTTCCCTAAATAATTTCTATCCTCCAAGACAATGAGTGATTTTTTCTTTGACCCTTAATATAAAAACGAATTTTTCTCTGCAAAAATACAGCAGTATCTTCTGGAATCAAGACTCTACCAATAACTGAGTCACACAGAGTGTGGTTATTTAATCATCACATAATTTGTGCACCCTGTTAGTTTTTCAACTCAGAAAGAACATTCAACATTTGATATTAGAACATGGTGTTATTGAAGCATGTTATTCAAGTGCCATGACAATGCACGTGCTATGAAACAATCGTCGTGTGAGTCTAAGTTTTTCATTAAATAAAAATAAAAAAGTTGAACATCATATAAAAATTAAGGTTTATAAATTTATTGTTTTAAAATTTTAGGTTAAGAACAATATCAATTTCTTATATGTGAGTTGGACTCATGTCTATTGGTGTTAAATCTCCCAATAATCCTCTCTCAAAATATTCAACAACATGTCAATAAAATAAAATATAAGTCTAATTCATAAAAAAATTTAAAACACTTCTAACTTGAAATATTATAATAATAAATTTATTAATATTTTTTAAGATGTACAACTTTTTCATCTAATTGTCGAGATTTAGAAAGATAGTATTTTGTTATTTCTAGAATTTTTATGACTCAAACATGATTGTGTTTGTAAATAATATACGTAACTTAAAAAAAAAAAAAAAAAGGTAGAGAATGAGTGTTAATGATTGCTGTGTTCCCATGCTTGAGGAAGTGGAACCAAAGTGTAGCGTAAAATTCAGCTTAGCTCGCTACCAGTACATGGGAGATTTCTGTCATTATCATTTACCAGCAACTTGTGTTCTTCATCTCTGATATGTTATCAAGAGTGTAAATATTTCAGAAAAGTACACATTCCACCAATCACAAAATTAATAACCATCTTTTAAATTAAAATTTAAAACCCAAGTTTTAAGACATTGATGTTTATTTTTGGATATATATGTTGTGAATTGTGATGCTAAACCAAGGACAAAGTAGGAATATTATATTTCTTTCACCTTTTCATTTTCTTGTACCCTCTTTAGCAGGGATTAAATAAACAACTTAAAAGGAAATGTACATAATAGTAAAGATTCTATAGTATTACCCAAAAAGAACTCAACAATCAGAATCTTTAGTTAATCGTATTTATGTGTATAACAGAAAATGAAAAAGAAACACCAACAAATCTCTACAATAAAAATTTTGCACATGCAAACAATTTGTTCACAGGTTTATACTGTACATAGGTCAATCTGTAATGTGTACAACACATGTATACGTGCAGCCGTCGCATGCAAATGATATTGCTTAAATGACATCATCATGATTTGTACTCATATTTGTTTCTTTATTAGCCCATCAGTGTGTTAAAGCAAACTCTTGTCTTCCTTAAACCTTATTTTTGGGTAAAAGACAGAATTGATCTCTGCTATTATTCGTCAAATGTTGTCACTATACAATGATTGACATAATATTATTCAAAATCCATATTTCTGTTGATTGGTTCATGCAGATTAACATAATATTTCCAATAAAATAACGTGACTAAAGTTCGGTGCTTCTTCAAATGAAATTCACCAATTATTCAATTATGTAGAAGGTGGCTTCTATGTTTTATAATCCATAATGTACATCCTTCTAACTTGTTATATAAAAGAGCAAGAACCACGAATTTATATAATTTTTAATAATTTTAACAAATACAAAAAGTGTACTGGAAAATGCATTATTAATATATTTTTTCTCCTTAATTTGATTAAGAGTAACTCCAAGGGATGACGAATCTTAAGGGTTGTATTGTCATTCATGAATGCAATATTCTGGTTTAATAATTTCATCTTTATGCCTTTCGTCCTTGACAAGATACAGCTCAGCTTTACTTTGTTGCTGAATGGGTTAGAACGTTTTATTCAGAGTTTTTATTAGAACTCACAATATACGTGATAATGATGGCGTACTAAATTCAATCTCACTTCTGAAAGCTTGCAAGAAAAACAATCATCTTTAAATCCATTAGAAAAGGCAAAAAATAATTATTTCACACTTATCTATCCCAATCAAGATCAGCATCATATATTTGCGAAAGATAACGTAGGAATCAAGTCCTAAAATATAAAAAGTGCTCCACTTGACGGAGCCTGGTGCAAAACACATTTCACATCTAACATCACTGAATAAGGAAGTCCATCAATTTTAGGTTCTAAAGACAGAGACATAAATGTAATATGTAATACAATTGAAGAAATAAATAAAACAGGTGGAGAAGGAGGGATAAAGGTAAAGCCTGAAGGATCAAATGACTGGTTGATTCTTGAACCCAAAGCTTACATTACCCACTTCTGCCATCCTTGTCTTTTAAGCAAAAACTAATACCAAATGCAAATACTATCCCCACTCACACCAAAACTTCTTTCTCAACATTCATGAATTTTGCTTCTTCATTCAGTTTATTATCCAGGACTCTCTTTCCTCAGTAGTCTCTAACTAGTTTGATCTATACTGAAAGGTATATTCAGATCAAATGGGTTCATTCCAGACACCGATTGGAATGAGAAGTTCCACATTGCTGGAAACTTCGTGTGGGTTCCTGTTACAGGAACTGCAGGCAAGAGGCATATTTATTTCATATGTATTATGTCTGTGTTTTTATAACTCCTCTTACATATCATGTTTTTCTTATCTTGAATGAATTTAGATCATATGGGATGAAGTTGGAGAAGATAAGTTCGAAAGGGAGAAGGTTCTTCTGGATTTGGAGCAGGAGTGCCTAGAGGTTTACAGAAGAAAAGTTGATAGAGCAAATATATCTAGAGCTCGTCTGCATCAGGAAGTGGCCGAGGCAGAGGCTGAATTTACTCACCTTCTTTTGTCCCTTGGTGAACGATCTCTACCTGGACGGGTATTTATTCCTTTTAATAACCTGCAGTTGGTAGTTAAACAATCACAACTAATAGCAATGATAAGCAAATAGGATCCTATTTGACACCATCTAAAATGAACATGTTCTAGTTAATTAGTGTCAGTTACAAATTATTGATTGAATAGCATTTATGCTTTTAAGTACCTCTTACTGTTCAAATTCGACACCATCTTCTATTATGAGATAATTTTGAAAAAAAAAAAAATATTAGAAAATAGATAAGTTGCTGACCCAACCTTAAGGAAGCAATACAATATTTGCAAGAGAATCTTCTTAAATGTGACTTCCATAATAATATTTATGCTTTCCACAAGACATCATGAATCAGTGTGGACTGATGGCAGTACTTACTGAACAGCCGGAGAAAAGAGCAGGTTCACTAAAAGAGCAGCTAGATTCAATCACCCCAGCACTCCAGGAAATGCGGTTGAGGAAAGAAGAGAGGCTAAACCAGTTCCGAGGTGTGCAAGGTCAAATTCAAAAAATTTCTGCAGAAATTGCTGGTAACTCAGACAATGAACCTTCAACCATTGTTGTAAATGAGAATGATCTTTCACTAAAAAGACTTGAGGAGTATCAGAATGAGTTGCAAAGACTTTACAATGAGAAGGTACCTTGACGCCATTTATGTTTTTTACCCATCATTGATTGAGAGGGGTGGTATCCTTCAAAATTGTGACATTTCAAATAATTTCTTGTGATTTCATTTGAAGAATGAACGACTTCAGCAAGTAGAGAAATACATAGACATGATACACAGCTTGTCCACGATCTTGGGAAAGGATTCTTCTGCAATCATCATGGAAGTTCATCCAAGCTTAAATGATTTGTGTGGAATAACAAAAAATATAAGTGACACTATCTTAGATAAACTCAATATCACAGTGGAGTCCCTCTTTGAAGAAAAGAAAAATCGGCTGGACAAGGTAGAATACTACTATTTTTTTTTTTAAAGCTTTTCTGTTATTATTATGAGAATACTAACCTGGTGGGTGGCTATTGTAAAATAACTACGTGAGAGGCTTCAAGTATTTCAGTATTTTTCCCTTCACTCATGTGCTTTCCATTTCGCTACTTTGTCATATTCTTGATATATTATATTTTACAGCTTCACCATTTAGGCAAAGCACTGTCAAATCTATGGAACCTTATGGACACACCATATAGTGAGCGACACCCATTTTCTCATGTAATCCATCTGTTGTCACTTTCATCAGCAGAAGTAACAGACCCGGGAAGTCTTACTCTAGAAATAGTCCAGCAGGTAGGTATCTAACTTAAATGATCCACAAAATATCAGAAACTAAATTGTTTAAGAAACCCGTAACTTTTTACAAGACTGAAGCTGAAGTCAAGAGACTGGATCAACTAAAAGCAAGCAAGATGAAGGAGCTATTCCAGAAGAAGCAGGAGGAGCTGGAGTTGATATGCAAGAAATCACATGTGGAGATTCCTTCAAGGGAAGAGATGAACAATATAATTAAACTCATAAACTCAGGTGAATCTAAGAAACTAAGTAATGTGTGTCAATTCCCTTTCAAAAACTGTACATGCTTATGTACTTTAAAACATCAGACTTGAAATTGACTTACATTTACCACAGGTGAGATTGATCATTCTGATCTCCTCTTGAGCATGGATGAACAGATATCCAGAGCAAAAGAAGAGGCTTCTAGCAGGAAGGCTATCATGGAGAAAGTGGAGAAGTGGATGCTGGCACGTGATGAGGAGCGCTGGTTAGAAGAATATAGCAGGGTTAGAATTTTCATTTGAACCTATCTTTATATATAGGTTTAATTAAAGGATAAGTTATCTATAGTATATTTCATAATCCAAATGTGCTATCAGGATGAGAATCGATACTCAGTCAGTAGAGGAGCTCATAAAAACTTGAGGCGTGCTGAACGAGCCCGTATAATGGTCAGCAGAATACCAGGTAAATTTATATACGATTAAAAAACATAATTTAGACCAAAAAGCTGCAAAACCCCATGTACTTACTTACAAACCATGATTGCGATTCCAGCTTTGGTAGATATGCTAATAAAAATGACTAGAAGTTGGGAAGAAGAAAGAAACAAAGTTTTCTTGTATGATCAGGTAAGATATCTTACACTCAGCAACACTTTAGAATATTTATGCTCAAAAGGTATAGAAGAAACAGTCTAAATAATTCTTATAAGAGAATACGTGACATTTTGAATATTCAAAAAACATCCAGCATTTATGCGAGGCTAAATAAGTGTGCGTAATGAATCTCATCTATAATATATTCCATGATGTTATAGTCGTACACACTGTTAGTGTCTCAGATAACCTGATTGATATCAAGTATTAAAACAGAAAACTTGCCGGTGCCATTCTATGAACAGTTTACCTTTATCATATAATCAAGCCATTTAATATTAAAGATTGAACTTTCCCTTAATAAAAACAATTAGCATACGGATACACATGGGAACTCCTTATACAGCCAATGTCAAATTTTCAACTAATGGCGGTAAATATTTTGTCATACGAGCAATTAATGAAATTCTAGCATCTACTATCATGAAATGTGCCGCATCACAAACTCAGTCAAACAAGTAACTCCATAAACCATCTTATATAGCAGAGTTAGACCTCAGAACCTCACAAAAATGATAAAAAAAAAAAAAAAACTAAGCAAGATGCAAATCATGCAGAAAACTTCTAAACTACTAGATTTATTTATGTTGACCTGAAATGGTTTCAGAAAATGTATCAATTTCTTTACTCTTGGTCCAGCATATGCGTTTGTGAATTCCCTTTTAATAGTATGATGCTGTGGTTTGTTGATTTGATAACAGCATAAACAAATGATATCTACGTAGGTACCACTGATGGCTATATTGGAAGAATATAATGTGCTACGACGAGAAAAAGAGGAGGATATGAAAAGACAGCAGGTGTAGTACAGTGACAGACAGCTTCATACATCAGTTTGAACATCAAATTCTGGTTTAAATTAAGTTGTTTGTGAAAAGGTTCTTGCCACGTGAATTGCTATGCCCTAACAACCTTATCCCCACCTCGTTTTTCATGTTTGTTTTTCAGCCTTGGGAAAAAAAGAGGATCCAAAGCCAAGTAGTTGAGCGAGAAAATACTTATACGTCAAGACCCAGCACCAGCAGTAGACGTCTTCCAAGTAGAAGCTTGAATGGAGCTCTAGACACTTCTGTGATCATAAACAGAAGGCTTTCTATGGGAATCCACCAGCTGCCACCCAACAGCATAAACTCAGGAAATCAAGGCGTGTCCTTCATTAAGGATGGAAGCAATGCTTTAAGGAAAAAGATTTTTGGCGACCCTGCCTTCACCTCTCATATGCGATGAGGCATCATCTGCAGTGTCAACACACGATATACCCATTTTCCCCTAAAATTTCTCTGTCATAAACCTAGATTTTGACAAAAATTGCTTCAGAAACCTTCCTTTCCAAGAACACTGTTGTGGACCTGCAAAAAAAATAAGCATGGAGATTTTAATGTACTTGGGTTTCTAATCTTAAGTTGCCGTTTCATTGTTTCATCTTGCAATTTCTGCATCGTGTATTCCCGTTTCAGCCCCAGGATAGCAAGATGCATTTCTTGATGTAGATGTACTTTAATCACAAAAATAATCTTACAAATTTGAATAATTATAACTATTCTTGTATTCACGTTGCAACACATTGAACATGATTTCACAGTGATAAAAAAATTCTCGTTCAACATGTTCTGAAAGGTAAAACTGCTCCCTTGCACAGTCGCTATATAATCTTTGCCAACTACAAAACTGCAAAGCAAAGTTGGAAAGGATCTGTTTGGATACGAAGTCAGAAGAATTTTTTAGCGCTGTTCGACCACAAAAAGAAAAAATATATTTAATACAAACAAAAACTATATCAATAACCGAACAATCTTGATACATAACTAATTACAATCCCTCTTTCGCATTGTTAAATGGTAAATGTTATATCTGATTATGATCGCATACAAAATCTTAATTGCGAGTATAAACAAACGTAACCCTAAGACTCATCTACCGGTACTGGCGATTGAACTTGAGATGGAACTTCCGGCGATTGAGCCTGAGAAGGAACTTCAGGCGATTGAGCTTGAGAAGGTATTTCGGGCGCTTGAGCTTGGGCAGGAATTTCAGACGATTGGGCTTGGGCTGGATTTTCAGGCGATTGAACTTGGGCTGGGTTTTGAGGCACTGGCTTTCGGAAAAACTGATCGATGCGACGAGTACCAGGCGGCGGTGCATCAAGTTTTGGCCGAACAACGGGCTGAGTAGGCCCGTCGGGTTTGGCGGGCCGAGACGGCGGCGGAAGATCGTCGAGGAGAAAATCCCTGGTTGGCTGGTGCCTCTTAACGGCCATTCTCAGGTGTTCCAGATTCACGGTCTTCCGTTTCTTTTCAATGGCAACTTTGGCAGATTTTTCAGCCAGAAATTGGAGGAACAACTCTGTGGAGCGCGACACCAGGAACAACGCTTCTGAACTCACTCTCTTCACATCCTTGTCCAGCGTTATGATCTTCTTAACCCGACTCTTCGGGAATTCGAGTTGAGCCGACACCTCGTTCTCTTCTTCCTCCGCCATAGTAATCTTTTCAACTCTCTCTTCTCTTTCTACGGTGAAGTTATAGACAGAGTTTTCAAATTGGCGGGAACCAGAAATTACGAGGGGTATTATCGTCTTTTGGACCACCCTTTCCCGCCATTCGTGAAAGAAATGCGAAGTGGGCCGTATTAGGCCTTTTTGAATTTTTGGCCCAGGCCCTGACCAGGTCAAGTCTTTCTCTGCGTTTAGTTTAGTGGAGTGCTGGAGTTTGCAGTTGCAGAGTCACGCGTTCGGCATTCGGCGATCACAGAACGGAATGGAGTTTTCTCAAGATGATTTCGATCGGTTACTGTTATTCGAGCACACGAGGAAGACCGCTGAATCAAACTACGCTAGGGATCCTCTTGACGCTGATGTACGTATTGTTCTTCGCTGACCTAATATTCCTTCCTTACACTTATGCATGTGAGTTGCTTTGATCACACTCGTGCTTTAGAAGCTCTGCATGTAATGCATGAAATGAAATTGTTTGTAGTGTCGTTTTTCTGTTATTAGGCAATGTCACATTGCATTATGTAATATTGGAACGTCAAAACATAGATATAATGAAATTTTCTTCGAACTAAACTTTCATCTCGGTGATTAGCGAAATGCATGTTTGGTTTTGAATTATGCAGATTAGTGAGGTGAAACTTCAATTGAATAACACGTAATTGGAAATTATGTTTATGGAGTTATGCGTTTTGAAATTTTGTAGTTTAGAGAATAGCTTAGGTTTATTTTTTTTTCTTACAGAGATAGCTGGAACAAAAGTAAATGTGTCTAAACTTGTATATGAATATTCATACAGAATCTGACCAAGTTGGGGGCAGCTTTGGTCGAGTTGTCGGCTTTCGAGAAGCCTCAGGATTCCAAGGCGATGATTGCAGGTATATCGCGTGTTAAATTGGGCGAAATTTAGAAGTGAATTTTTGTTTTCGCAAAGTGAGGGGCAAGTTACTATGATTGATTGATTTGGGTTTTGGTGGAAACCGACCATCTAAACAGATGCCATTTCAAAGCTGGAAGAGGCTTTGCTAATCAATCCAACGAAGCACGACACTCTTTGGTACTTGGGAAATGCACAGACGTCATATGGATTTCTAACGCCGGATATCAGTGAGGCAAAGGATTATTTTGGCAGGGCACATGAGTATTTCCAGAAAGCTGTGGATGTGGTAATAATGTGATTGCTATATGTGCATTCCTCTTTATTATTACATGCTGTTGCAAATCTAGTAGATACTTAATGGTGGTTTCTGAAATTGTAGGATCCTGAAAATGAGCTCTATAGAAAGTCCTTGGAAATTGCTGTGAAGGTAATGGAATTGCTATGACCACTTTATCAATATTATATTTGCACTTGATTTCATTCTCGTGTTCCAAACTTTACATAAAGATATCAAACCAGCTAAAACTACCTTGTGATGTTTGTTGTGACCCAATGAACGTTTAAATATGTTCTCAACATTTTTATTTAGTAGCATCAACTGTGTTAACCTTTTTTCAACTCAAAACATCATACCCTTCCTCAACTCCATAAGCATTTGTAAAAGAAAACACATCATTCAACAGCATGGTGGAAACACTATGAACCATGTACCAGACAATCTTATACACTAATCCACATTGTACAAAGCCTCAAATATCCCCTAAGCCATTGCTGGAGAAACCACATGAACCAGCCCTGTTTTCTCGTTTTAATCAAACCGAAATGCCACTAACTCATATAACCCCTGTTATCCAAACTGCAACATCCATGAATTATCCACAAATGTCAACCGACCCAGTCGTGAACCATCACCATGAGCAGCCATCACACTTCCTTACCTGCACCACTATACCCAAAATGCTCAGCTTTGAATTTTGATTCCATTGAAAGGCTCAACATCCATTGCCTTTTATGTCATTCATTCTTATTATTTACTTGTCAATGTATGAAAAACTTTAAGATTTTAGTGAATTGGGGGTTTCCGTAGTATGAGTAGTCAAAAGGAGAGATCAGGTTTTAATCTTGGACTTAACATTACATGTTTACTTAAGGGAACAATATTAGTTATCTAATATATTGGTTCTTTTATTTGTTATTGATTTTGTTGTAATCGCAGGACTTCTTTGAGACTTGAGTTTTTAGGTAGGTACATATCTTTTAAAATTACTGTGGAAAAATAATGATAAACAAATTGAATATTATATCTGTGTTTAGGGTGAAAACAATAAAATAAATTAATCAAACAATGCATGTAACTAAATTACAAAAAATCACATGACAACTTGAGAAGCCAAACCTAATTTTTTTTTTTTTAATTTGGTTTGTTTGCTTGTTTGCTTTTTTAATTTCCTACTGTGAGTTCTCCATTCCTTTAGAAAATACGTAGATGCAGGAATTTTCTCATTAGGCTATATATTATTTTCACCATTTGCATCTTTTGCGAATAATTATTTTGTTTCCTATGTTTTATGTTATTTTCAGCAGTAAAACGAATATTTAAGCTTTATTAATTATTTTTACAATTTAACTTTGGTTAACCATTTCTAAACGGGAATATCTTAAGGGTACAATGTTATAATTTTTCATCATTCCTTGGGAAAATTACACTTTTAAGCTTAATATCTATTTTTATAAGCTAGTTTTCAAAATATATAGAGAAAACTGATTAATAAAAAGTGATTCCTACTCTATATATTAATTTTTAAAAAAAAAAAGTTCTTAGTTACTTATTGTCTTGACACCCTCCATTATATCGGTGATAAAGCCTTGTGTTTGCTTGTGGATGTTTGTCATTCGACATTTCACAACCTTTATTCACATGTATGATAAATAACTCTTACTGGTAGAACAACTTAGGTATTCTTTCTATATGCAATCAGGGCAATTGCTTTCTTCATTCCTTTTTTTTTTCTGATAACATTGTTTAACTATATATTTTCTACTCTGACGGCTTGCTGTGAACCATGCTTCATAGGCCCCAGAACTACACATGGAGATCCATAATAACGAGCTTGGTCCGATGAGTAATGCGGGATCCTCTGCTACTTCAAAAGGAAAGGTTGTATGTATTGAAATTTTATTGTATTTAATTAAATTTAGTCTTTGTATTACATATGCTGATTGATGACCTAAAATCAACTTCAACCTGCTCTGTCTTGTTAATTGAAGTGGCTTCTTGATAATTTCAAAATGCTCAAAGCAGCTCAAATGGAGTTTTTGTTTTAGTTCTGTGGAAAAAGCCTTGTTTGACAAAGTTACTCATGATTATTTTGTATGAGATTATACGTATTCAATAATCTATAATGGATGGAGCATGTTATTTCCGATAATCGATCCATGTCTGCTTTAGCCTGTTTATGGATGAACCTTAATCATTCATTGTTTGTCTCATCTCAGGAATCTAAAAGGCAGAAGAACAATGACTTTAAGTATGACATATTTGGATGGATTATTCTTGCGGTGGGTATAGTAGCATGGGTGGGAATGGCCAAATCTAACATTCCACCGTCACCTCCTAGATAAACATTTTTCTTTGATGCATTATTACCTAAGAAATTGGTGATAGGTTTTTCATTTTAGACTGAAACTTGTGTGGTGTCAACTTACTGACTTATTTACCATCAACTTTTTTTCTTGCCGTCCAAAAGATTGGCTTTTTAAGAATGAGCTTTTTTGGCATATGTCGTTAAAGTCTCTGGATACTGATAATGGTATTTTGACACCTAATAAAAAAAATTGATACCCATTTGACGTTATCATCCATTACTTTTCACTTTCTTTTTTACTTTACAAGTACAAAAATTTTTAGTTTTGTTTATGACTATTTTACCTCATAAAAGTAGTGAGGGAATAACCTATATATTTTATTGTTGCAATTCAACAAAATCTCGAAATATGTGACATATGTGCTATGTTGGTGGAATGAAATGAATCCAACTTATTACTTTTAATTCATTGGTTTTATATTTACGTTATGAACAATGAAACCCAAACGTTACTTCACCAAATTTGAATAATGGTAAGAGAATTTTATTTCGGATGATGCCGTTTCAATTCACATGTATCCAAACATCTTTAGCCATCAAATTCTTAAATAATATACCAAATAGTGTTTGTTTTGGTACTTCGTAAGTGGGTAACTTTCTATTTTTTTTTTTTTTTAATATTAGTGTATTTTATATAACTTTTATCCTTTGAGATTTGCGGTGTCGGATAGGGACGTTAATTATTGAAAACATTTATGGTGTCCAAAAACTTCAAATAAAAAAATGAATGAATAATTTAACTTTAAAAATAGAACTGTAGCACAAAGTAAGTTCTTTATAATATAATTTTAATTTATATATTTAAAGGTAAACATATATATTTATACACTTAATATGTATCTGTTATAAATATGTTTAATAATATGGAATGATTACTTTTCTTGCGCATCGTACATGCTAAAATATACTACCTATGATTAAAATCCATTATAAATGAAAAGAATTCAATGTGATTATAATGAATAGTTTAATTATGATATAGGGTTATCTTTAGTTATTTAAAAAAAATAGATTAAAGTTCTATGTTACCATTTATATTTATTATGAAATAAATTGCGAAGAAATAAAGCTTTGGAGAGATAAGTCAGTGAGTTAAGGGTAGATAGAAACTAATATTTGTGCAAAAACGGACTAATATCATTTTATAATTTTCAAATAATACGTTAAAAAAACTGGTGGGAAAATGATATGTATATTAAGTTCTGTTAGACAACTTCCATGACCACTTTTAATTGTGTATTTCTTTTCCGTTTTCTTATTATTAAGACTTTATTTAAGAAAACAGAATCTTTTATAGAACATAACACCCTATTGGTAATGCACCTAACGTTATTGGTAATTGTTCTGATACTCGACTTAAACAAAAAATATACTAGCCTGTTCATATATTTGAGTTATATTAATCCACAAAATTTGTAATTGAACCATTATCAAACAGACACAGATTGTGTACTCATCAAATCGTACTTCAGATTGTGTCCACATCATTGATTCGGCTCAACTGGTTGAAAAACACTGTACTAGTTTTTTTAATTGATTACATTGCTTTTGTTCAACCGCTTCAACAAGCAAAGTATCTCTCAACCCTAATTAATTGATTACATTATACTTAATAAAATAATAATAATCCAACTTAATCCATAATTACCTCCAGAAAAACTTGAAGTCCTGAAGCCTTACAGAACTACATAGAACAAAATCTGAATATGACTCAAGCTGTTTGATTCGCAGTCGAATTTTAAATTGGTTCATCACTCTATGGTTCGTATTTTTGTGTAGTATGGTAACACAGGTCTGTCCATCCTATTTTGACTTGTCACATATTTGATCCGTAAAAGTAAATACAAATTGATTTATATAGTTCACTCCAAATTGATCTGTGTTCGGTATAAAAAAATTAATAAATTTATTTTTATTTAATTAAATTAGTGTTGAAAGGCTCACATCAACTAGAGATAAGTCAATTTCATAACATATAAGTGAAGTGCAAACCTTACAAGCCACTTTTGTGGGGTTGAGTTAGACTTAAAACTCACTTATAACATGGTATTAGAAGCCTAACCTAGCGAACTTTTGTTGACATTCTGTTTCATCCGATATCGGGCCACTAACGAATCACCCACTAATTTCTTGTCCCACGCATGAGATGAATATACCTCGGCGTGAGGGGGTGTGTTGGAAGTCCCACATCGCCCCCGTTTTATGGGTTGAGTTAGGCTTAAAACCCATTTCTAACAACAATTAGTGAAATTAATAATTTATATATGCTCACGTATTAAAATAAATAATATTCATAATTATATAATTTTTAATTTTTAAGTACAAATCAGTTGAAAATAAAAATGACTTTGAACTAAATTGAAACAAGGGAAAAAATGTGAATGAGAGAACTACTTTTGGATTGACCGGATACAAATGAACAAGCTATTTTTGGATAGACTGAATAAGAAATGTGAATGAATAAATTTCTCATAAGAGACACAAATGACATACTGTGTTAGTGTTAATGGAATGTAGAAATTTAAGTCGATGCGGACCAAATATAAATCATTGCTAACCCACAAGTACTACAAGTTATGCATAGGGATGACAACGGATCGGATCAGACACATATAGTACTTATTAACAACCCAACCCACAATAGAAAAATTCCGTTGTTACCCATCATGTTACCTGTCAGGTTACCAGTTAAAAAAATACTTGCGGAAAAACTACAGATACCCACAAATATTTAAAAAATATATATTTTACAAGTTTTTTAAATAAAATTACAAAATAAATATAAAAATAAATTTAATTTAATGTAATAAAATATATATTAAATTTTGATTTTAACTAAACGTAACTTAATGAAATTTATTTTTTTAGCAAGTAATATAAACTCAGGTACGGATAATATGATATTCTCACACAATCTATTTATGAACAAATATTAAAAAATATATATAAATAATAAATACTCACACATATCTACTGTATTTTATTTTTGTAAATATCCGGAAACATATATTTTTTTTATCATCCTAATTATACAAGACAAACCTTAACAAATTATTATCCTAAAATACTCCATCAATCCCTCGTTTTTTTCTTGCAAACATGCGATCCACCCCGTTCAATCCGTAATTCTTTTTTTAAAGAGGAAGAACGGTATACAACACATCCATTCATGGCCTCAAGGTCCACCACTTTCTTTTAATGGTAAGAATAATTTGAGGTGGCAAACTTTCATTGGTCACCATGCAATTACTCATAAGGGAAAGCAATCTAATTGGTTATGTATAATGGCCACTAACACACATCGAAATTGGTGTACGTACGTGTCTAACGTGTGCCCTATGATACACCATGTAACGTTAAAACATCAAAAAGTTGCATAAAAAAGATTCCACTTACATTAATTTTCTTCTCCTAAGTTTCTTCGAAATTGTGGCAAGCAATGTTTTCTTCTATCTCTTGGCAATTCTGCAAAGACAACCTCCTTTATTTGCTTTTTGTACTACTTAATACATTTTTCTTTCGAGATTGGATTTGCGTTAATGCTCTTTTCCTTCACCATGGGATTTAATAATCATTATAATCACTTCATAGATCATTCATATGTATTTGGTGCTTTCATCCAATAATCACTTCGTTGCACAAAGTATCTATTGTTAGTGGGTGTTCTAAATTTTTTATATTTATTATGCTATTTGAAAATGACCATTTCAATTCAGCAAGAACAATAATATTAATAATAATTACTCGAGTGACTAGATTCATAGGCATGGGCGGAGCCACGCTTTCTTTAACTTATTTATAGATAGAGAGGGGTCAATATGTTTTATCATTATTATTATATTTTTTTGTTGAAAGGTGGTAAAAGTTACTTGCTTAACTTTCAAGTTGTTTTTCTTTTATTGCATGAGTTGTACTTTTCAATCATTTAAATTTATGTAACGTGAGAAAGATTTTGGATTTAGATGTTATGGATGAAAAGAAAAAAAAAAGAATTCAAGTAAGAGATTCTAATAAAAATTTGATAAGAGAAATCATGAATTTATGGTTTTCCTCGACTTGAATTATGGATGGAAAAATGGTTGGATCGGATTGATCCGTCATCATGTAGGAAGATTAACGGGTTAGATCATGCTGGGCTGTTAGTTTTTTTTTTTAACTTTTTTAATTTGTTTTCAAAATTTTAAAATTTATTATATATACTTTTATTTATATATACTTATAAATTAATATTAAAAACATATTTAATCAAATAAAATATATTTTAAAATTTTAATTGATTAGTTAATCTTTTTAATTAGATAAAATAACATAATTATTACATTTACATGTTAAATTACTCAATTACAACTAATAATTAAAATTTAATTTGTTAGTGTTAATGATTTATATTACAATACTATTATATATTTACACATCTAAAAATATAATATAAAAGATTTATCTTTTTAACAATTTAAATTTTATTTTTTAAAAACAGATTGGGATGGACCAGAACAGATTGACGAATTAAAATCTTAAACACAACCTGTCCCTTTTAATATGGACTGACAAGTCAACCTGTTGGGTCTAACCCATTTTGTCACCTCTAACTTTAATAAATGGCATTAAACTGATAGAGAATAACTTTGAAGGATCTTTAATTAACATTTACAAGCTTAATTAGTAGCTTATTTATCTCTTAAACAAGAGCATTCAATAAATTAGCCACTATATATATAAGAAACATTTTTAGAATTTATTTGAAGTTTTGTTTATCAATAACGTGTTAATAAGATATACAACACACGTATTCAAATGAGAAAAAAATGTTTAGGTTTGATTACTATATTTAACAAATTAAAATGAAAAAGTTATATATCCACAGTAATTTCTCCAAAAATAAACTACAAAATATTAAACTATTAATAGCTGACTGCCGCACTGTCTTTCAATATTCTCCAAAAGCCACCAAATAAAGAATTAATTAACACTGTTATTTCCATCAATTAAAAAAAAATTGTTATACTTCCCAGGTCACTAGGGTATCTATTAGCTTTGGAAATTTTTATTGTACGGATATGGAACCAATGTTATAATATACAACAAACTTACCTCAAATCCTCAACACATATAATCAACGATTACCATTTCAGATATTTGACATCAGAAATGCCATTATTAAACTCATAACAAGTTAAGTCTCAAGCTAATAAATTTTATTAATATTCAAATATTTTATATATTTTTTTCCAATTCATAAATAGAATGAATCAAATAAAAATAATTGAAATTTGTCTTGAAAATTTGAAGTTCTTGGTCTTGATATAACTAAATGTGATCACTGTGATGAGATTAAATTCCAGCGTATGATCGTGTGTGAAAATAATGTAATATGGCATATTGTAAAGTGTGATTTCTTTATGAAGTAAAGAAAAACAAATTATATATGCCATACAGCTTGCGCTAAAAGGAGAATCTTCGGATACATCAAGGATAAAGCTGTTTTTTTTTTGCCATGAATATTATATACCTGGACACTGTTTATCAATGTTGATTTTATTTCATCATGTCTCTACCTGCACACTGTTTCTGTTTTTTGGAAAATTATTCATTATCTTCTATTTTTTATTTTCTGACGTGATTTAGTATCGATCATTGATTTTTATGAAAAAAAATAATAATAATACAATAATCAATGATTTATACCGAGCCACGTCAAGAAATAAACGATAGAAGTCAAAAAAATAGAAGTCTTAATATTTGTTTTCTTATGAAAAGAGTGGGCAACAAGATGATTAATAATGCACAAGTGTTGAAGGCGAAGAAGAAAATCTTGGGTTAGTGAAGTAGAAAACACATACATATCTCCATTATAGTTAGTTTTATAAGTATAGTGGAACGAGAATCCTTCCCATGATGTTTCTGGGTTCTGTCTGACGTAGATTACGCTTGCTCTATATCATAAGCAAAACCATATATTCTTTTCGTAGCAATCGATCTTCTGCAGAATATCACACACCCCAAATCTATGTATATAACTTTAAAAAACTAGATAATGCGACTTGATGCTATTTTTCTGACATGCGAATCGCAGTATGAGACCATTCAACATTTTATATATCTCATCTTTTCCCTCTAAAGCATTCAATATCAACCATGCATCCACAAATAATCAAACATCATTAACCTTATTAAGCTCTAATCTAATCATTATGTGCTTCATTAAACTCTCGTTAATTGCCATTAAAATATTTTACGTCCTAATCCTTAGGCTAAGGCATCCAAGCGGGATGTCAACGAGACGGGTAGGGTACGGATAATAACTTCAAGTATCCTATTTATTGGATAAATATTCGTCTCGTACCCGTATTCATATGTATTGGATATCTATTTTTCTATCCATTACAGGTTTTATTCGCGGATACCGGTGGTTATGGATATTTTTAACTTCCCTAGATATGAGAGGTTTAACTTAACCATGATTATCCAATTAACCATAGATAAAACTTAACCTTAACCACTTCACTTCACTTCCCATGGAGTCTATATATACCATGCATTGATCCACACACATTGCAACCCAACAAAATCTCTCCTTCTTAATCATGATTCCAACACTTGAAACAATGTTCCAAAGCACCTTCTCTTTTTCTTCTTCTTCTTCTTACTCTTGGTCCCTCATCACTCTTTTCCTCTCAACGCTACTCACTGCTCTTGCTATCTCCTTCAACTACTGGCTTGTCCCGGGGGGGTTCGCATGGAGAAAACATCAGAACCATTACAAACACCATGCAAAACCTCCCGGCCCAATGGGCTGGCCCGTGTTAGGGACCCTGCCTGAAATGGGCTCTCTGGCCCATGCAAAACTTGCTTCCATGGCCACTTCGCTGAAAGCAAAGAGGCTCATGGCACTCAGTCTTGGAACCAACCGGGTTGTTATCAGCAGCCACCCGGAGACCGCGAGAGAAATTCTTTGCGGGTCAGGCTTCTCGGACCGACCCGTTAAAGAATCGGCCCGAACGCTGATGTTTGAGCGGGCCATCGGATTTGCTCCGTATGGGACATACTGGCGCCACCTCCGTAAGGTGGCGGCCACGCACATGTTCTCTCCGAGGAAAATCTCCGATCTGGAGAGCCTCCGGCAAAGAGTGGCGGCTGATATGGTGAGGAAAACGTGGACGGAGATGGAGACGAAAGGGGTGGTGGAGGTTCGAGGGATATTACATGAAGCGTCTCTGAGAACCATGTTGGAGAGTGTTTTTGGAATCAATGATAATGGTATAGAATCAAAAAGAGAAGAGGTGTTGGGAGATATGATCAAGGAAGGGTATGAGTTGATTGCAACGTTTAACTGGGAAGACTATTTCCCCTTCAGGTTTTTGGACTTTCATGGCGTCAAGAGAAGATGTCACAGATTAACGAGTAAGGTTAAGAGTGTGGTGGGTGAGATCGTGGAAGAAAGAAAAACATGTGAAAAGCTGGTCGGAAAAACTGATTTTCTGAGCGCTTTGTTATCGTTGCCGGAAGAAGAAAAAATAGGTGAATCAGATACAGTGGCTATCTTATGGGTAAGTAGTACTCACAACCGCACGTGCTAACGTTAACATTTTCCAATGTTTATGTCTCGTATTGATCATGGGTATGTTTTGTGCAGGAAATGTTGTTCCGAGGAACAGACACAGTTGCTATTCTTCTGGAATGGATTATGGCCATGATGGTGGTACACCAAGATGTTCAGGTGAAAGCCCGCCAAGAGATTGACACGTGCATTGGCCAAAACAGTCACGTGCGAGACTCCGACATTCCGAATCTCCCTTACCTTCAAGCGATAGTGAAGGAGGTGCTTCGATTGCACCCACCGGGCCCGTTGCTTTCATGGGCTCGTCTCGCAACCCATGACGTTCACATTGACAAGGTCTTAATACCTGCCGGCACAACTGCAATGGTTAACATGTGGGCCATATCACACGACTCGTCCATCTGGAAGGACCCGTGGGCCTTCAAGCCCGAACGATTCATTGATGAAGAAGTGTCGATCATGGGTTCAGACATGAGACTTGCACCGTTCGGTGCGGGCCGCAGGGTGTGCCCGGGCAAAACATTGGGCTTAGCCACTGTTCATCTGTGGCTCGCAGAGTTTCTTCACCGATTCGTATTGGTTCCGGCGCATGTGGATCTTTCAGAATGCCTTAAGCTCTCTATGGAAATGAAAAAGCCGTTACAGTTCAAAGTGATTCCTAGGTACAACACCACTAGCTCTTGAACTCAACTTAGTAAATCCATGCACAATAAAGGATATTGTTGTCCAAAAAAAATGTGTTTTATTAAGGTGGAGTTGGAAGTTATGAAACACTGTATGAAAAAAAATGAATAAGTACAGAGTACAAGTTCGAGATAAACTAACTCGTGAACCGTGTGTTATCTTATTTTGAAAGTACAGGATGTTGTTTTAGTAATATCAAAACTCACCCAATCACTCACCGGATGAAGGTTTTGGTAGATCTCTAGTTGAATCACACCAACCACCCCATATGTGTAATGAAAAAATATGTATGTATATATTATTCTGTGTCGTTGTTTAATAACAATAAATTTGGATGGTTTTTTGTGGTAAAACTTATCATCAAAACGTTACTATAAGTAATGGATAATGTTGGGTATCATGAGATCGAGAGAAATCAAAATAATATATTCCAAATTTATATATATTTTAAAAATTTAATATCAAACTCCTCTTTTTTATTTATAATTCTTTAAATCTTAAAATATTTACTTTAATTTAATGCTTAGATCTTTAGTATTATGCTTTTAAAATATATTAAGAATTCAAAATATGTAAAGAAGTAAATCACATTATTTTTATTTTTATATAATTTTTCTTATCATTTCTAAATAATGTATCTATTATTTTATATATATATATATATATATATATATATATATATATATATATATATATATATATATATATATATATATATTAAAAAATAATAACATATAACAAAAAATTGATAGATGTAATTATAATAATTAAAAAATAAATATATGATAATCACATACCAACTAAAAAATGACATATATAAAAAATACATAATACATTACTTTTTATTTTATATTAATAAAAAAAATAAATATATAAAAAATTCATAAGATAGAAAGATATTATTTATTAAATTAATATTTCATTAATAAATTAGACAAAAAAAATTATCTTTTATATTTTTAATAATAAAAGAACATATAAGAAATCAAAATATAATGAATAAGTTTGTGTCTAACTTCTTTTTTTCTTTTATAAACAAAAAGAAAATATATGAAAGTAAAATTAATATAATATGAAAATTATTCAAAAGATAATAAAAGATTACATAAAAAAATATTTCAATAAATTTGTTTAATTTTATATTTTATCATTTATTAGTATTAAATGTTATAATTTATAAAATAAATAAACATGTTCATAATTTAATTTTCATAAATATATATAAATATATATGCGTAGTCTTTTTAGAAAATTTTGGGAATCAACTAAGATCCTCGCCATCGAATGGATCAACATAGAGAAAATTATCAATCTTGCTACTTTGTGATTAAACTTTTTTACATTTTTTTTTCTTCTAATGACTCAACAATAACACACGTATTTGTGTGCATTTAATTGGAGTTATGTGATGTGTCTATTTTATATTGATTGGATTAAGTAATTGTCTGTCAATGTCCTCATCATAGTTTTGTTTTTTCCTCTGCCAAAGAATCTCTACTTTACAATATTATGCTTAAAATGGGAAAATACTGCATTCTACACACCGGAGTGTTTTAAGCATTACAAACAAATTTGATACTCATTATTAAAGCAATTCTCAAGTCCTGATTGGGAAATTTTGAAATACTTTTGAGAAATGAGTTTTAAATTTGGACTGTTGCAAAAGTTCAGTAGGAATAACATATTTACGAGCTTAGCTTTTACGTTGAAGATTCATTATTATGACTTTTTCCTTTGATCTATTTGGTTAAAAATAGATAAGTTTAATGAGAGATGAGTTTCTAAATTTAATATCTGTAACTTTTAAGTCAAACTCAATTCTTATTGATGAACTTTTTAAGATATACGTCCACTTATATATTATGAAACTATTTTATTTTTAATTAATGTAAAACTTCTAACAATATTATATATTTGAATAACAAATAATATAACAACTTACATAATTCAAAAATTCGATATCATAATTATCTTATACTAATAAAATACACTAGATGAAAACAAATACCTTGAATAATATATCTGAAATAACAAATTTACAACTAATCAAATAATAATAATAATAATAATCCCTTAAAGATTAATCAACTCGTTTAAACTCTCTTCAATTCGAAATTAAGTAAAAACATACCATCTTCAAAAGCTGACAATAAAATTCTATTATTTACTCTAAAAAGCCACAATAACTTTAATATATAAATATTGACTTAGTTCCATAAAAAGAAAAGCTTATAATTCATTTATATTTATATGTTTCAAAGTCAAAGTTTAAAGCTAAATAGATAACTTGTAGCTTGTAAAGATATATTTCACATAGTCTGCAAAATCTTATTAACGATTATTATGAAATACGAAATTCCAGTTAATTTTATTTACAAACTGGTCTCTTAATTAAAAAAATGTCACAGAACATCGAATATCATGTACAGAAAAAAAGAGTTCATTTTAAAGTTTGTAACAAATTATATATATCATTTTAAAGCACATTAAATGCAAGTTATTTTGTAAGTAATTTTTATTTTATTGTTTAAAAAAACAAAATTATTTTTTTAACAAAAAAAGTTAATAAATAAATATTTATTTAAAATTTAACCATGTAATTACATTTTCTTACACTAGAAATATAACATCATTTAAAAAAAAATACCCAAAGTTATATTGTCCTTTTCCACCTAATATCATTTATGTTCTCATGATACTTGATATTGATGACATATTTAAGCAGCAACATGTCACATTAAATATATTTTAATATTTAATAATATCAAAATTGATTGTAGACAGTGTATAAATATTTTTTATGTAATAAGAAATAATTAAAAACACTTAATAGAAAGATAAACTTAAAACCTATTTTCTCACATAAAAAAATTGAAAAATTCCATTAAAAGAAACACAAATATATAGTAAATTTTCACCTCATAAGACAATAGTAATCAATTTAAGTACGGATGAGAAGATATGAAAGAATAAATAGATGAAACCTAATGACTAACTTACTAATAAAATTTTGTAATAACATCAAATGAACTTATAAACTAATAAAAAAAAGACAAAAAGAACAGATTAAATATATGCATAAGCCACTATTCTCATAAAGTAATTATACTAATTTAAATATCATACATACAAATTAAATATAGGATGCAGTATGTTCTATCTAAATTATCTAACAATACATAAATTTAAACCATACCAATTCAATAAATTGAGATTTATTTAAAATTGAATTAAGACTCACTCTTATGCTCTATTTAATAGAAGGATAAATAATAAAAGAATCAGGTGTGCGAGAAAAAAAAAAGACAAAAAAAAGGTGAGAAGATATTGTTTAGTTGAAAAAAAGTAATTAAATAATACATTCGACAAATTAAAAGAAAAAATACAATCAGTTATTTTATTTTATAATAAATTGTATATTATTGATTTTTTACAGATTATACAACATATTTATTCTTACTATTACTGTTCATTTTTGCTCACTTGTAAAAAAAAATGAAAAGGTTTTTTTTTGTGTCAATGATAAGTTGTTAAAAATGTAGGAGTTTTCAATTTTCTTTAAACTTCTGAGTGAATGGAGGGAAAATACGTCTGAAAATTTGATGAAATTTGAAATCACTTTTGAAAATTTTCACAATATGAATATCAAAGAATTGAGGTATCTGTAAGCAATTTTAGGAAATTTGAGCGTGTAAAGAAAGTAAATTAAGAGAGGTTCATACTAGGAAAACTTGAATCTGGTTTTGAAATTCAAAATAGCACTGGCCATGTGGTCACCACCACGTGACAGCAAGAATGTGAGTCTCACTCTCTCAAAACTGCAAAGATATTTTTGATGAAAAGACACATGTTGGTCCAGATGAGCGCGTGACTTCCACTTGATCAATCTGGCAAGTGACACAAGAGAATAAAGAATCATTTGAAATATCGGTGGACAAGAATAAATATTTTTAATTACCTTGTTTAATCATTTTTGTTCTGCATTATTATTTATCAACACATCCCTTTGTGCTGCAAAAAATAATTTTCCATCCTTGATTGTTTTCCCTCTCACTTTCTCATTGGAGGGAAAACATCCAAAAGAAAATTTCAGACAGGGAAGGATATAGCTTCTCCTTCAACCACTGAACAAATCTAGGGTTTTAGCCATTTCCTTGAGCTCATTTTCTGTGAGTTGATTCTTTCTCTTTCTTTTTGTTCTTTCATCTGTTTTTTCCTGTTAAAGGGAAAATCACTGTTAATGCATGGGCTGCTTACTGCGAGAGTTCATAGCATTTGATCTCGGTACCAGGTTTATATGGTGTGAGCTGGAGCTTATTGGGTTATCACATGCCTGTTGCCATAACTGTTATGTTTTTGGGTCTGTTGCGTTTTTAGGGTTTTGTGCGATTTCAATGGAAAGCTTCACAATTATCTGCCCCTTGTTCTGTTCCATGCTCGGAATTTGGATACTAAAAATCCAATTTGTGTTGGGTAGTGGATTTGATATGCTTGTAGATGTTACTGGTTCCAGTCATTTCTTCTTGATAGTTTAATGGAGTTCTGGGGACTTCAATAAAGAATAACTAATTCATTCATTTATTGTGATGATGTATCAATAGCTGTTGAAAATTGGTTTGGTTGCATTGGAACGGATTTTGAGTGTGATCATGCTTTTTCTTTTCTGCTTTTAATTCTGCCTGATATAAATGTGATGAATTATAGTCCCTTGCCATTAGGAGTGTGAATTTTGAAATTGCAGCTCTGAAGTTTTTAAGTCATTATGAAGATTCATCCTGGTTTTCAGAAGAAACTTACAAAAAGTATTTTTTGGTGTTGAATTTTGGATCTAAAAAAGGATCTTTGAAATTTGGTTCCTAAATGCACTGTATTAGGGTAGTCTTTCTGAACCTGTTTTTGATGCTTTGATTGTTTTCACAAAAATTAATTAGCTCACCACATATTCTTGTTGAAGTGGATATGCAAACTAAGAAAAAAACTTCTAGGCGAAATGCCAGAAATGCCAGTCAAGATCGCAGCAGTCCTAAGGTTTCTAGATCACAGAGGAAGGTTTCTGAAAATGGACGAGCTGCTGAAAAGAAAGTGACAGACCTAATTACATCATCTGTTAGAAAGAATAAATCTTGTAAGTGCCATTGATTGTCTGACAGATCTGTTCAGTTTTTTAAGATAATCTACATCAATTTTTTTTTTCTTATGTCTAATTTATCTTTTAATTTGTTTGCTATGATTTCTGCAATACATGACTAATAACCATGTTGCTTTTTTTATTTATTTATAATTTGAAATATCAGGTATAAATATATTATGTTATGTCCAAGACGATATGTCTTTGAGCATTAAGAAACTGTGAAATTATCTGATTTTACTTCTCATCTTCATGGTGTAACTTCAGATAACAATCTCGAGAATAAAGCTAGAGAACCTGTCCCCTCAACAGATTTGAATCATGAATACGAGTTTATGGACAGTGGGACTTCCAATCTTTGTTTGGAAAATGATACAGTTGATGGTGTTTCACTGGATTTTATGGTATTTTAACTATACTGTCTTTCTACTTGTCTTGGTCTTGCTGTTTTACTTTGTGTGTGTTTGGGTGCGCATGCTACTACTACATAAGTCTCTCTTTGTTTGATAGTTGGTTTTAATCTCTTAGACTTCAACTGCACAATGACTCAGTCATTTGGCAATGTATCTCAAATATAGTGAATTTAAGGTTCTCATGTACACTGAGCATGTTTAATATAGATCCTTTCCGACAATTGAAGTGATGATTTGAAGGGATTTGATTTCATGTACACCTGGGTATTGTTAGTGAATTATTGTTTTTCTTTTTCTAAATGTTTTGCAATAATGCTTCAGGGTTGTAACAATGAAGCTGCACATCTTGAGTCTGGAACTATATTTTCTCCTGGTTTTCACTTATCGAAAAATCCTGGAGGAAAAGTTGTTGATAGAGGTAAATGGCATTGTATCATTTTAATCATTCTTAGCTTTGGATTTCTTTTTCTATTTTCCATGAAATTTTCCTATATTTTGAAATTAATTTTTAATCCCCTTTTTTTTGTTTCTATCTAGTTGATTTTATCAAAATTTTTCAGAATGAAGACCACAAGAGAATTTCTCCATGCCAAGAAATAAAGTCACCACAGGAAGATACAGTAAATGGTCCTGGCAGTGAAGACTTTGACACTGCAATGGAAATAGATATGAACAATTCATCCAACTTCTCTAATTCAGGGAGCTGTGGCAATCAGATGCATGCTTTAGGCACAGAAAAGGTGAACGGTTGCAATTCTGATTTTGATGGAAATGGTCTTTCCATGGAGGTTTCTGCCATATATCTTGCCATGAAAAACTCAAAGCTAGAATGTGTTGATGAGCATGGTCAGGATCCCATGTCTTCTGAAATATGTACAGAGGAGGATGAGTTCGAGGATTTTGATGATTTTGACCCATACTTATTCATAAAGACCTTACCGGACCTGTCAACAGTGGTTCCAACTTTTAGACGATTGTTGTTACCTAAGCAGACACGTAGTTGCCCTTCTACTACTCTTGTTCTGGATTTGGATGGTAAGAAAAAGTGTGCTTCAGAAGTTTTTCTTCTTCCTTTTTTTTGGGTTTATATATTATGGATGGTTTGTCCGTTGCAACAGAACCTATGCTAGTGTTCCGTCCATTTCTGTTTTGATGTCCTCCATTCCAATGTCCTTTTTCTTATCCTTTTTTGGGGTTGTCTGTCATTAATTTTGGCTTTGCTTTCTTATTTTACTATCATTCATTTTTTTATGTTGTTTTGTTACTCAGATTCTTTAATTTAATGTCAACACTAAACATCTGCAAGTATAGTTTCATTGGACCTATATTAAAGTGGTTATGTGGGGGTGAATCATCCATCTTGGTGCCATATTAAGGTTGCTGTTTAGTGACTTTTTTGTTGGTTCTTGCTCTTGGCTGACTGTCCTCCCCTCAGTTAAAGCAGTCTTTTGTCCTCAAATTATCATTCTATTTGATAAGTTTGCTGGGGTCTGTAGGTAGAAACATGCTTTTTATAGTGGAAATTCTAAAAGTGGTTTATTCTTCTACCATGTACCAGGTTTATTTAACTATTTTCATTTTCCTTTTCTGTTGTGCAAAAAGAACTTGTTGTCAAAGCTCATTTAATACCATATTTTTTACTCTGCAGAAACTTTGGTGCATTCTACCCTGGAACCATGTGAGGATGTTGACTTCACTTTTCCTGTTAATTTCAATTGTGAGGAGCACATTGTCTATGTTCGCTGCCGCCCTCATCTCAAAGATTTCCTTGAGAGAGTTTCTGGTCTTTTTGAGATTATTATATTTACAGCCAGTCAAAGTATTTATGCTGAACAACTTCTAAACGTTCTTGATCCAAAGCGGAAGATATTTCGTCACCGTGTATACCGTGAGTCCTGTGTTTATGTCGAGGGGAATTATCTCAAAGATTTAACAGTTCTGGGTCGTGATTTGGCACACGTTATAATAATTGACAATTCCCCACAGGTATGCCTATACGTTCTATTGCCTAAGACCAACTTGCTCTTCTTATGATCAACATTTGTAATGTGGTAGTTGCATACGGATATATCTTTGTTGTGAAATCATGCTAAAACACCTCAATAGAAAAGAATTATCTCCTGACTAATGGTTATAACTTTTAGTTTAGTAGCGCTATATATCATTTAAAACACTAATATATCTTATATATCTGTTAACATGGCATGAAATTTGGTAATGACTTGTAATATAAATTGTTACCCTTTTATTTATAGGAAAAAGGTAATGAACATAGTTGTTGAAAATACCATGTTAAAGGTTACTTACTACTTCTTCTGCTGTTAATTTTTTTCCACCTAGGCATTTGGATTCCAGGTGGATAATGGAATACCGATTGAGAGTTGGTTTGAAGATCGTTCAGATCGAGAATTGCTTTCATTACTTCCGTTTTTGGAGAGCTTGGTTGGTGTTGATGATGTCCGGCCACTAATTGCAAAGAAATTCAACCTGCGAGGGAAAATTGCTGCAGCCGTGCATCCTCTAAACACAAATAGAAGAGATTTCTTATCAGAATGAATTGTGAGTTATAGAATATCGAGGAAGGAAAGTTATAGCATTCTTGCACTATGATTTTAACTTTAGCATTTTCTTTGTTGTTGAAATTGTAATGATATTCAAACTCTGAACCAGCAAAAAGAAAGGGGGATGATGAGAATGTAAGCATGTGTCGAGAATAGAAACCGATTATACAAAATAACTTGTGCGGCGGATACATGCTTCTTACTCTCCTGTTAATAAAAGTTCCCCAATTATTTTTATTTAGCACAAATCACTCTTTTGACGAATGAAATTGTAATGATATTTTAATGTTTTACACACTCTATGGAAGGTAATTATAGGGATACACGAAGAAATATAACCTACGTGTTTAGAACTCCACATAAATAAATGGATGTTGTTTCTGCTCAAAATATCGTTGTGATGCAATGGAAAGAAATTAGAATCACCAACCAAGAAGTATAATGCTAAAAATCTATAGCTTTTGTTCCTACGCATGTATAGAGGAAGGAGTAGTTAACAAGTTTATCAATTTTTCTCGTCAAATTCTTTTAATTTTATTTAATTTCATCACAGTAACTTCTATTTTAAGTTTTTCTCATTCAATTTAATTCTTTTTTATCCTCTTCTCTTCAATTTTTATTTATTTATCTATTTAATGAACACGCACTTACTTTCACCACCCTCTTCAATGATGGAATAAGTGCTAGCGACCTTTCTTTAATTACACCCTTTCTCCATTTTTCGTTCTTCGCAAATCTCCTACTGATGAAAAAAACAATTACTATAATAATTTTGTGATTCCTTTTTTTTTTATTCAATAAATTTTATCTCTTCTAACGAGGTTTAAATCTATATTAGGTTTATTATAATTTTGTTATCAAGTATTTATTTGTAAAAGTAGTTATTTGCAATTAAATTTGTTATCTGATTATTCACAAAAAAATTAATTCTACACCAAAGATATTCAATATTAATGCGGAAAAATATGTTAAAAGTTTTACATCCATTCAAAAGTGACAAAATTATAAGATATATTGCAAACTCAATGGCGTCATCTAGACATTTATGTAGCCCAAGTATGATAAGGAACAAAGGAAATTAGCGTTTGCAGAGAATTCTAGGCCTAACAAAACAAACGAAGCCTACGATTTCTCCTTTTTCTGGCGCCAACTCGCTCACAGAACTCGCGTGACTCAACAATAACAGACTCTGAGAAAAATTTTAACGGCAGTGAGTGCCAACTTCCGTGGCGCTGCATCGTATCGTGGCCCCTAGCTACATCAGATTCGGCCTATAAATATCACTCCTTAGCTTTCATTCCCTCCCGCCACATTCTACATTCAAAAATTTTATAATTTAGCACACTCTTCTCTCAGTTTTTTTCTCTGGAATTCAGATACCATGGTGAGACGAGAAGCCTCTTCTTCATCTTCTTCTCCTTTCTCTTCTTCATCTTCTTCCTCTCCCTGAGTCGGTTTCTTAATTTTCCATTTCGTTCTTTCAGGTCGTTGCGCAGAAAGTCAAGGAAGCTGAAATCACCGAGCAGGATTCGCTTCTTCTCGTACTTAATTACGCGTTTTAATATAATATTTCTTAAACAGTAGTAATCTGATGCTTTTACTGTTTTCGTTCGAGTTTTCTCATTGTGCTTCCAATGCTGCATTTCCTTTCCTGTTGATAATTTATTGCATTAATGTATTTTAGATTTCTTCAGTACATGTAGTTTGCAATTTTATATAACAGTAATATTTGTTTTGTTAAATTCTGCACCTGAGATTATTTCGTTTACACTATATATAATGTTTGCCGTTCCAAGTTTAATTTAGTTAAGTCGTATGGAAAAATTGTAGATCCACATTTTACTTCAATTTGATATGCTTTAGTAAATTAATACAGAGTCTGAATCACCTCACTTTCATTATCTAATTGAAATCTCGTTTGCAAGACGAGGAATCTGCTTCGAATTGCCATATTCAATATCAGTTATATCAGAGGACTATTTCCTGAGAAGTATTTCAATGATAAGTCTGTTCCTGCTTTAGGTAAAGCCTGTCTAACGCTGCAGTCTTTTTCCTATACTTTTCTACAGAATTTTCTGATTTTTTTTGACAAGTGAATTTCATCTAAATCTATTCGTGAATTGACAGAGATGAAGATAAAAAAACTAATGCCATTGGATGCCGAGTCTCGTAGACTAATTGATTGGATGGAGAAAGGCACGCTTGAACTATTGTCAAACTGAACTTCTGGTAGAAGATTGTGTAGCTTGCAACGCGTGTTTCATTTGTTCTATCCTATTTCTTTTGCAGGGGTGTACGATGCCTTACAGAAGAAATATCTGAAGACGCTTCTGTTCTGTGTGTGCGAAGCAGTAGACGGACCAATGATTGAGGAATATGCATGTTAGGCTTTAAGTCTTTACGACATATGATCGAATTCGGAATTGTAGTTAAATGAATACCGCATAACTTTTTGTTTTAACGAAAGAGAGAATGGCATCTAATTGTTACTCTAAGGATTGCTATGATCAAATGGAAAAAGCTGGAATCTAAATTAATTTATCTCGAGATTTTGTGGAGGACTCAACAATCTTGTTTGCCGCGCAGTTTCCTTCTGCTATTCCGACTCTGACAACCAAGAGGTTTCAATGAATATCAGCCGAACTGGAAACAAAAAAAGCCGGGGGGCCTTCAAGTGTAATTCGACTACAGAAATTACTCCCCAGCAGATGAGGTTGATCGCAAAAGAAAATATAATTTACATCTGTACCGATCTTATCATGTTCACTCACAATCTAACTAATATAATTTATATTCGATAACTAGGAGTTCTGCGTGTAAAATGATCCGTACTCTGGTTCAGTTGATGAGAACTCTGGAGAAAATGCCAGAAGAGGTAAGTGAATAAATTCAAAATGCTTTGCTTAATAATTTGGAATTGATATATCTTCATGCTCAATTATTGGAAAATCTGACTTCTGCGTTATTTCCTCAGCGTACCATTCTGATGAAACTCCTATACTACGATGATGTGACGGTATGTGTTTTTCTTTTTTTATCGTAAATAGCAAATCTCGGTTCCTTTTATCTCTTTTATGAATTTCTGCATCGACCAGACTCGAATTGCTTTTTGGCCAGGTTGTTGTTTAATAGAGAATGGTTAATGACGTTGGTCATGTATACGCAACTGTGAACATTTCTATACTCTGTTATGCCAAAACCAAAGGCTGACTTATTTATATACAGGGTCGGGGTGATTTCAATATAACTTTTTTTTTTTTTTTTCCTGCAGCCTGCTGATTATGAGCCTCCTTTCTTCCGGGGCTGCACAGGTGAAGAAGCTTATCATCCATGGGAGAAAAATCCTTTGAAAATGGAGGTTGGGAATGTAAACAGCAAGCACTTCGTATTAGCTCTGAAGGTAATGGAAGAATATCGTGTTTACAGATAACGTTTTAAATCTACAAAAGTTTCTGCCCATTTTTTCCTCTTCAATTTTATAGGTGAAGAGTGTACTCGATCCTTGTGAGGATGATAACGAGGGAATCCCGGACGATGTGAGCAATGGCGATGATTCAATGCAACAGAATGAGTATTATGATACTGACAGTGAGGTAAATGGGATGGTGCTTGATATGACCGAAACTTACTGACATGCGATTGAGACAACCATCTAATTTAAATGAGATTTTACAACTTTCAGGTTGATCTTACTCAAGGGAATCGATATGTAGTTGCTCCAATAGGTAACTAGTATCATTTTTCTTATTACTGCACAACTCCATTTTCTCCGTTGTTTTCTTTTAACATGTAACAATGATAACAGATAAACAGCAAGAACAGGAAGACAATAGCATGATTGATGAAGGTAAATTTTATCATTACGCTTGTTTATATAAACTCAACCCGGAGGAATCATATTTGATCTGTCTTTGTTAGTTGACAAAGTAAAATACGTTCTTATTTTTCCTAGTTCTTTAAAACTGTTAATTCAGTTACTAGCCTGTAACTCTGAATATTTAATGATCTATGTTATGTTCAGACAATACACAGGATCCGGTGGAAGATGAGCAACAGCGGGTCCGGATCAAGGAGTGGATCAACTGTTGTCACCGTGACACCATTGAACTTACTGATGTTCTATCGAATTTTCCCGACATCTCCGTGGTACCTATTTCCCCCATGAATATCATAACACTGTTATGTTTTTCGTTAGCCATTATTTTATCTAACTACAAATTTTAGTTTCTTTTCTCATCTCTTGTAAAAAAATAATATCAATTGAGTTGTTTTACTTTCAGGTTCTAACTGAAGGTAAGAACGTTAAAAATGCTCGAGCTGTTCGCAGAGTTTATCAGTTGCAAGCTTTATTTATCTTTTCCTTGATTTTGATTGGTTCTTTAGAGATCATGGATAAGTTTGTTGAGGAAGGTGTGCTGTTGAAGATAGGGAAGGAATCCTACGCCATTAACAAGGACAAGGTTGACTTTTTTCTCAATTGACCTTCACCCTTACCCATTTTCCTTGTTCTAGTAATCCATTCCCTTATCAACCTCTTTCTGATGAAATTGCAACGTCAGAACCTTCAATATGAGTTCACCATTGTGAAAGAAGAAATCGACGGCCAACTTCCTAAAGTCTTTGACAAAGCTTTGCAAGTTGAAGATCGCTTATACATGAAAGTGAGATTTTATTTTTCCTCATATTTTTTCGTGTTTCCTATGAGGATCTTTGACTCTTTGCTGACTTGTAATCTGTACAACGTTTGTTCACAAAGAATGATATGGAGCTCAGGTACAGAAGTGATGTTTCTTTGGTCTAAGTAAAGTACCTCTATATCGATTTGAAATGAATTGAGCAAGATGCTGCTAGTATTTAGTATCATAAAAAATACTAAAGACGTTACTTACTGTGAACTATCTCTATCTTTCAAAAAAACATGCATCATCTGAAGCATGGAAGGATGGAGTTTGTTATCTAATCCGTACAGTAGAAGAAATATATTATCACGGACCTCTTAAATTGATGACTTATCATAGTAGTTGTTTAGTCAAATGACAGTTTCTTTACGTTATAATATATCCCAAGTTATGAGTAAATATCGCAGGCTCTCTATCATGCTCTTCCGATGACGCACGTGTCAATCAGTAAGATTCAAAGTTTGCTTGAGGGAGAAGTAAACCAGACGGCAGCTCGAAAGATAATTGATAAAATGGTGCGGGATGGGTTTGTGGAACCCAAAGGCAGCAAAAGATTAGGTATCAAATTAAGTGGGGATTTGGTTCTGCATGTTATACGCTATTATTTGATGTGATTTAGGCGCACTCTCTTATTGTGGAACCAAAAACACATTAGGGAATAATCATTCTGACTTGTTTCGTGGCTGCTGTGCCTCAGGGAAACGTGTAATCCATTCTGAGTTGACTGAAAGGAAATTCATTGAAGTCCAGAAAGCTCTAAGTACTACGGAAGATATGGTAACAACTACCGAGTATTTGTGGTTTATATCACCATTTTTTCCATGCATGTTGACAATTTTCACGTTTGTACATTTCACAGGATGTTGATCACTGTGAACCAAATAGCAAGTCCAAATTAACTGGTTTTCGTTTAAATGGTAACGTATTAAGGCCGTTAATGTTTTGACATTCCAACTCCGTAGCTATTCGATATTGGAACTATACCATCTGTTTAAATATAAATTAGAACAGTTTGTGAAAAGTGGAAATATGGAGGTCTTCTATTGTATCTTTCTTTCTAAAAAGACTCTAGCCAACTTAAACCATCGTGTTCTTCTTGTTGATCAGGAAACAACCATGACGTTTCTACATGTGGGGTTCTTCACTCCATTGGATCAGATCTAACCCGAATGAAAGTGACATCTGAGACAAACACTGACTCCGGGAATGGACAGAATACAACAAAGGCAAAAGAGCCCGGAAACACCCCCATAAGCAGGGTTGAGGCTGGTTATATTGATTAAATTTCTATTTTCTTTATAGTCGGATATTGTGCATATACAACTTATGTAAGCTATTTTGAAATTGTACAGCCTGTTATTTCAAGAGAGAGTTTCGCGATAGGTAAAGAAAATGGAAGAACAAACGGAATTGCAAATCAAGGGGACGAAGGCGATACAATTATATGCAGTAAGTCTTCCCAAGAGAAACGGTCAAGGAAAACTAGCGCGGTATGTTGTGGCTTCTTTATACCTTACACAGTGATATTATATTTTCTTTCTTTGATTTGGACATGTCAGTAGCCTGAAAGTAATTTTCTTCTTTTGCTAATTTTAATTTTTTGTAGGTGAAGGAGCCTATCCATCAAAATATAAAGCGACAGAGATCTGAGGTCTTGTGAACCTCAATCTGGACCCCTCAGTATTTGTGGATAATACAGTTACAGAAACAAACTTGTACACGCCTTCAGCACTATCATGTATGGCGTATAAAATAAATATTTGGTAGTAGCAGTTGATGCAATGACTTCATAGCCCACTGTTTTTCATTATTTGCTCACGTCAAATACTACTCTATTCAAGTAATGATATGTAAATTACTTTTAAATACAGATACTTAATTCATATTCTTTATCTTCTTTCCGTCCCATACACGAAAGGAAAACCATTTTTATGTTCTTATCTCATTATATTTATTTGTTTATTTTGTTTAATGTCAAATAGATGAAATGTGCTCATAAATTATTTTTATTGCTATTCGTACGTTGTATTTCTTACAAATTTTATTTGATGAAAGTTGTCCACTACCTTACCTGATCTTTATTCAGTCGTTACCTCGTTCCATTTCATTTAGAAGGACCACAATTTATGTAGATTATGTTTTTTATATTTTGTCGAATACTTATCTGACCTCTAACTAGAAAAATTAAGTCCATTGAAATTTTAGGAAGGTATGATTTGAACAATGGCCTCATAAGAACTTCAAATTTATGGCCAGAGTTAAGATAATAAAAAAATACAATTTGGAGAAATAAGTTACAAACTATATAATTAAAATTTGAATGTTGATAATTATAATTAGTGACTTCTTTTCATCTTTATTCAATTTAAAAATTGTTAAAGGTCAGGTTAGTGATAACATTTAATGTTTTGGAATTTAATTTTAGAATGGAATAATTTATTGTTTTCATTTTCGATTAATTTTGGATTTTATTTTCTGTGATTAATGAATTTTAACATAAATCTACTTTGTTGGATAAAATTGACTTAAAAATGTCTTACATTTGGGATAAAATTATTTTAATTTAAAATTAATTACTTAGTATTATGATATGAACATTTCCATATCAATCTATTCATCCGAATGTATTAAAAAATCTCTTGCATGACGTGTAGATCGCTTGTATAAAAGCCTATTTTAGTGTATTTATTCTCATAACGTTTATGCAGTTAATTTTATTTTAAATAATAGAAGTAAACCATAATTTTAAAAATTTAAATACAAAAATCACACCAAAATTAAAGGTGTGTAAAAATATTTGAACCATATAAATCAACTTTAATTTTCATTAATATCAATTGCAATCGTAAGGCTTAATGAGTTTCCAAGTTAAGTTATTGATTTGACTGGTTTGTGTTCTGTTTGTGAGTCTTGACATAAATGTAGATCCCGGTCGCTCCACTCCGAAGAAGGTTCTCAATTAGCAAGGAAGTGCCACGTGGCTTCTGGAAATAGGTAGTTTGCCCTAGAAAGATCCCAAGGAGTCGGTCCGAACGTAGACCCCACCCTTTGCATGACGAACACAGAGACGTGTGTATTTGATTCTGTTGTGCCATGCGATGAGATTTAGATGCGCATAATATAAGTTGCCCTACCATTACCCATTTAAACCAATTGCCATCAAACAAAGTTCAAGCTTTTCTCTCCGACACCGTCATCTCTGTCCATCCTGTGAGTCATTGAAGTTTTTCAGTTATTATTGTTTCATTTTTCTTCCTCCATTCTTTTCTTTAAAACATAATTGAACTCTCCACTCCTTAAATTTTAGTACCGATCCAGTTCTGACTCGTACAAATCAATGGCCAAGACCGAGGTTAGTTTTCAAAATTATATTTTTTGCTCTTCTGATTTTTCTTTTCTTCCATGGAGTAGGAGATTGTAAGTATTGTAGTGTAAGTAATCGATTGAGATTCTACTTTTTCCTGCAGTTGGAGGTAACGGTTGACAGGAAGAACAAAGACCTAAAGCACCTGGGGTTTGTGAGGATTGCTGCTATTCAAACCTTTGTGTTTGTGTCAAATCTGTATGAGTACGCAAAGCAAAATTCTGGGCCTTTGAGATCTGCTGTTGGAACGGTGGAAAACACTGTAACCACCGTTCTTGGTCCAGTCTGCAACAAGTTCAAGGGCTTCCCTGATGATGTCCTGGTTTTCGTTGACAAAAAGGTAACTTTTTTCTTCCTTTGCCTCTTTCTCATTTCACATCTATGTTTTAAGATAAAAAGTTTTTATAACCTCTGTTTTCTCTCGTGGATCTGATGATAAGGATGATGGCAAAATTAGAAGAATGGTTGTTGATGTTTCATACTCTGCTTGTAATCATCAATTGGCCTATTTCTTTCATATTGATCATCAATACGTGTTTCTTGAATTAAGGAAGCGGTTGCTGCCTGCAAATAAAAAGTAGATTATATTAGTGTGTAGTTATTCCCTTACGAAGATATAAGTAAAACGTTGGAAATCACTAACTTAGTTTTGTTGGCCAAACTTTCGATTTAATGGTGGTGGAAAGGTTTAACTTCCCCTGAGGAGGAGTTTCGTTGATTCATTGACCTGCTATTTGAAGTGAAGATTGACTTAATGATGCCGGAAAGGTTAAACTCTTGGCAAAATTGCTGTTTTTCTTCAGGACAACTTATACGCAGTTTCTTAGATGTTATTTCTAAAGCTCTTGGATAAGAATTGGGATTTCTCTGCTTTAATCTGAGTATTAAAGGCTTGAGTTAAAGGATTATTTGTCCTTTGTACACTTGAGATTCCATGTATTGTTAATTTATTGATCGATTTGTAGGTAAACTAATTAGCATAAGATTTGGACAGGTGGATGAAGCTACACAGAAGTTCGATGAGCATGCTCCTCCTGTTGCTAAGCAGTTGGCGAATCAAGCGAAGGGTTTGATTCAGAAAGTGGCAAACGAGGCAGGGAAAGTTGCTGGTGAAGCTCAATCTGGGGGACCAAGAGCAGCTGTGGTTTATGTGGCTACAGAGTCAAAGCATTTTGTGTTGATAAATTCAGTGAAGTTGTGGAATGGACTGAACCACTATCCACCATTCCATGCAATTGCAGAGATGGCAGTTCCCACTGCTGCTCACTGGTCAGAGAAGTACAACCATGTGATCAAGGCCATGACTCAAAAGGGTTACTGTTTCATTGGGTATCTACCCTTGATTCCCATTGATGAGATTGCCAAGGCCTTTAAGCAGGGTCAGGGGAACTTGAAAGGAGATGATGCACCCTATGTTGAAAAGAGCTCAGAGTCATCATCTGATTCTGATTGAGTTCAGCTTTGCGTCTTCAAAACATTTGCTTCTGAGAGTGACCTTGTTTCTAGGCCATGTGGTGGTAGTGACTTGGTAAGACTGTATAACTAATCCATGTAGAAGATAGGGTTCATGTAAATGGTCTGAATAATGCTCATAAAGTGTGTTTCCTCCTTCTATATGCCCATAAAATGTCATTGCTGCCACAGACTCTTCAATTTCATTTCTTTTAGTGGAACCCAAAAAATTGACTTAGCTTTTAGTTTTTTAGCATTACTTGTAGGACTCGCTGATCAATTCTTACTTTCACTTTTCTCTTAAAAGATAAATGGAAAATTATGTTGCGCATTGGATTCTGTGTCTTTACCCACTCAAACCATATACATGTTCCTGATTTCTATCTCCACACATCTATATACTGGACCCTTTCTTTTAACTTTCTTTCTGTTTTATCAAAGCATCATTTTAAAAGAAAAAAACAGTAATTGTTGTTACGTGTTTGTTTTGGCTTTACAAATAAGATAATCAGAAAACTGTTATTGAAAAATGTCGCTGTTACACACATACACAATTCTATGCTAGCATTTCTTTTTCTTCACTGTAACTCGTCGATTATCATTAATATGGTGAGATCTTTTCTTTAGCATTTCCTTTAACTTCTTGTTAGATGTTTTAATGTTTATAACATAAGTTTTATTCACTTGCAATTAATTCAATTTGATTCTTTAATTAGGCCGTAATCTCCCTAAATCATTTCGAATATTAATTTCTTGAATCAACAAACTTTTATTTCGAAAAAAAAAAAACCTTAATTTTCAAATGGTAATATTTTAAAATATACATTCAATTTCTTCAAATTTAAAACAACACTAATGTTTTTATTTTTAATAAAGTTACACCTACCTCCTATATATTTCTATAAAATATTTGTTTTCTTTTATTTAAAAATAACATATTTATTAAGATCAGTTTTAAAACTAAGATTTTAAAATAGAATTAAACACTCTTTTCGTAAAATTTAAATAATTTTAGTTGTTATATTTAACCTTATCTATATGTTGTAGCTTAACTATGTATAACAAAAATAATAAATTATATTTGTGAGAAGATATTGTCTTAAAATAAAAATAAATAACTATTAAATATATAATTAAATGTATTACTTTATATGTAAATATGATTTAGTACAAATATAAATATCAATCAAAATAGATATAGATATTATTTTAAAAATAAAATACGAAATGTCTATTTTGAAATTTAAAAATATAAACATTATCAAAAGAATTTCCTATTTACCCTACAAGCTATAGAGATGACTCTAAGGAAATATAATAAAAAAAAGAATCCGTAAATCCTGTATCAGAGATATGATTACATATAAATTTGTCAATAAAAAAATAACTTTAAATAATATGTTTTGTTTTTCAACTTTAATGAAATTTGAATTAGTTTTTTTAAAAGAAAAAAATTTGAATTAATTTAATTTTTCAATTTTAACATTTCAAACACATCTTTTATTTAAGTATTTTTGTTTATTTACGTGTGACACATGATCGTTTAAATTTTAATTAAAATTTTAGTTAAAAACATATTTACTTAAATTTCGCTTCAATATTAACTAGAAAACAATTTAAAACATAAATAAAAATGTTAGTTAAAAACGTATTTGCTTAAATATTAGCTAAAAAAGATAATTTAAAATATAAAATAAATTTAAAAAAATTGTTTAAAAAATTAATATTTATAAAAGTAAAAAAATAAATTAATTTAAAGTTTTAAAAGAAACTATTTTTACTTCTTACTGAAAAAGTTAAAAGACTAACCATATATTTAAGCCTTAAATAATTAGTAAAAAATTTATTGATAGTGATGAGTTTAAATAATTATGCTGATGTCCCACAAATTATCATTGCGAAACTACTCTACTTATTCGGTGTGAAGAATCATCCACCAATATTAAGAAACAATTATCATTTTCAATTACTATAAGAAAAAGATCCATTTCAAGAAAGAAAATAACATCGTTACAGTTGAAGGATTTTTTTTTTAAGATATATTCTGACAAAATAATTCTTTTTGTCAAACACGTCTTACCATAAATATACACTATTGAGATATATTAACGGAAATATTTCAGTTGAGTCATAAAATTCCTCTCAAAATATTTTTAACAAATATAAAATTATGGGTTTATGTAGTTAGAGACAAGTGTGGAATTTTGGGAATGAATTATTTTTTTCTTTTACTAATATTTGTCGGTGGCTTGTATGTGGATGATGTTTTATCGGGACAATAGATTTATTACAAGAGATGTGTCCATCACCAACTTTTTGTTATAATATTATAATTTTTGCGTATAATTCCAGTTATTTATTCTTTTAATGACTTTTTTTTTAAAAAAACTGGTATTTGTGACTAAAGAAAATGAGATTAAAATAAGAGAAAGATGTTCCTGCAGAAGAACAAATAAGATGAGTTCGGCACAAGCGTCACCTTATCATGTAGTCCGCTATCTCCTCAGTTGGCTTCTCCCTGGTTGATACATGTCAGCTTGGACCCAGGGGTTATCTACAGAAGACTCTTTGAAGGTTAAGTAAGTCAAAACTCTCAGAAGGTCAAATCAGTGATTAATGAATGCGTACCTTCAATTACTGGGGCCCATGCGTATTTATAGAGCATTAATGATGTCTGGTTATCTCGTGGGCCAGACCTTGACTAGGGCTCTAGCTTGGGCTGTGAGTGGGTCTGGGCCCTAATCCAGGCCCTTAAGGCCTATCGAACGCGGGGGTTTCCATTTTACTAAGTCTTCGAGAACAGTCTGATCCGTTTACTGCTTGGCTTCACAGATGTCGTCCTTGGCCGCACACTGTCCTAGGTTGACTGCTTTGTTGTTACCTTAGCCCTTATTCAGTTATGAGTTTGATTTCATGGTAGCTCAAGTCGTGTACTTGGGTTGTTTCCGGCATGTGCGTGAGAGTTGTCATTTATATGGTTAAGTTGACCAGATTCGATATAAGTTAGGCTGACCCGGCCTAGGCTGAATACTTGGCTGCCTTGATGCATTGTTTCTTTATCTGGTTGGGTTTGGTTAGGTGTGGTATATCAGTCCCCCAGCCTTGTCCGATATGAATTGTCGGTCAAGGGTGGTATGTGTTGGTATGCTAATGAAACAGGCCAAGTGTGATCCAAAAAAAAATATAGACTTAGGTTGCCAAAAGAAATGAATGTTCACTGTTAAATTATGAGTTTAAAAAGTTGGATCTAAATATTGAATGGATCAAGAATAAATTAATAAAAGATAGTAAATAGGACTAAAAAAGCACCATTTCCAGAAAAAAAGAAACGAAAAAAAAAACATGAACTATGATCAAGATATTTCTATAAAGGAAAATGGTTGAAAAAAAATTACGTTTCATGGACAAAATATTGCCACGTGTGGACCTAATTTCGCATTTTATATGGCTCTTAATGCACAAAATTAATATTTCCAGTAGCATTAACTGGGTTTAGTTACATAAGACATAGACTAAAATAACCGACAGATTAAAGGCTTGGAGACTTTTTTTTCACTAATTTATTTCTTTTAATAACTAAAATGATTGTGCCATATTTTTCAAATATCATACAAATCATCATTCACTTTTTCCTTAGCCACACATGTTATTACAAATATTCAAATAATTTGGTACAAGGTGACTTGATGGTTACATGCAATATGAGATAAAAAGAAGAAAAAAAATCGTAAATTCAATCTATTTATTAATCATTAAGATAATTTAATAAAATTGATTTGATCAATTTAGAAAGATTATGAGTTTAATTCTTTTTCTAATAACTAATATTTTTCGATAAAAAAAAAACAATTTATACAACAAGGGTTTAATAGATTTAGAAGTAAAAGGGAAAAATATCGTAAGTTCAACTCTTATCATTTGCTATTAAAAGAAATTATAATAAAAAATTCTTTTATTTTATTTCACTCTACTCCATTTGGTACTATATTAGATATGCAAACATGGTCTTACTTTTGGAAAATGAAAATAGAAATTCTAATAATGGGCCTAATGGAACTGGGCCTGGACCATCCATCGAAATGTGTAGCGTTTAAATGCGAACGAATATATAAATTCATAATGAGTGGCTCTCCCACCACACTCTCACACGACAATATTTAATTCTCATAAATTCACTTTTTCTTTTTTTCTCGAATGCGCATCAAACACTGTATGAGAAAAGACACATAACCCCCAAAATCTCTCTTTTCTCTCTCACCACAAAAATAGAGGGACATAAACCTAATTAATAATATTCATTGTAAACGGGTTTTTCGAATAGCTTCTTTCTTCATTAAAAACAAAAAACAATTATAATGTCAAATAATTGTTTAAGCTTCCCATGTTGGTAACCCAGCAAATTGATAAAATATTATTTTAAACCTAAACCAAAATTAAGATAAGAACTCATTTTTTTCAATTTTTTTTATGCAGAAAAAGTGATTCTAGGATTCCAAGTGTTATTATTAATATTCCAGCACCCTTACTTTCCAGTTAACAGTTTCACAGACATAATTTTTTGTGTATGCAATTATACAACAATATCTCCAAAATATTTCCCTAAAGAAGATTGATAGCTCTTTCAACCACCAAAGAATCGGTGCCATCAAGTGTTTGCCACATTTTTTTGTCAGTTGTCATAATCACTTTCATAAATCGTGGAAATCGGTGTTCTGAGTGAGGCAAGATTGTAAAACGCAACTCCACTTGTCATTTCCCTTTTTGACCTCTTTTCTACCACTCATTACCATTCTTCTTATGTGCATTGTGCAATCCTGGTTTACTTTTGTTGTTTCAGACAAAACAACTATACAATTTTCAAAAGCTTTTGTTTTTGTATAAGAGAGTTACTTTAACCCAAATAACAATAAAAATTAATATATATTAATTTATCCATTATATAAAAAAACAAAAATGAATCTCCTTTTTTTGTTTTTTAAGGAGAACTAATTAAGGTTAACTGCAGGTAATACTATACAACAGTAAAATAAAAAGAGTTTGAAGCAAAGCAAAACTGTCATTGAAGTTTGCATTTTGCATATCCAAGGTAATAAATGAGATTTTTTTTTTCTTCCCATTTTTCACCCCCAATAAAAAAAATAGATTCTTACCCCTTGATTGAAACTTCCAGACAGGCTTTGTTCTAACGATTCATCTAACTATTAGCCATCATTACGGCGTCGCCGCCAACGCCGTCCTCGCCGGCGACTTCTTCCCCGTCGTCATTGAGCCACCTCTCAACGGGAGCACATTCCGCCTTATGCCGGAATTTCCAATCAAGCGCCTGACACGCGCGCGAGCAATAATTCACCACACCGCAGACTGAACACCTCCGGAACTCGTGCCTCCTAGTCTCGGGTCGCCCGCAACCCGTATGTGAACACAGTCTCATACCCGGACCCAACGACCCGCTCCGAATTACAAACCACTCCGACAAAAACTTACTCGCCGGATGAGTCTCCGACGCCGGCACGTTGCAACCGTAATCACTCAACAGCGGACAACCCGACCCGGTCCCCAAACGGAGTCGCGGGTGCGGTACTGGGAGGTTCCACGTCACCCACGGACGCTTATTGCTCGCGGCGGAGAGCACGGCGGCGAGTTCACGCGCGTTGGCTTGCAACAAAAAGCGTCGACCTTCCGCTACGTTCTGCTTGACGCCGTAACCGTCTTGCAGACAATGACCAAGCTCACGCAGCGCGTCGATATGTCCGAGAAAAGCCGCGCGTGCGCACAGCGCGACTCCGGCCCGGAGGTCCTTGTCGTTTTTTGTGCCGCCGCTTCCGTTGAACTGTATCACGGCAAGAGAATACAGCGCCGGCGCGTGAGAATTCATAGCCGCCTTCGCCATCAGCGACGCGCCGCTCCCTCTGTTTTGCAGACAATAAAACCGAATCTGCACGCAGATAACATTCCAAGACTCAAACTTTCGTCCAACATTATAAAAAAAAATATTTTTTTAAATAAAAGGAAAAAAAAGAAGAATGATATTTATTTAGTGGTAAATGTTAACGAACCATGCCGAGAGTGTAACAGGCTTCAATGTTTCCGGCATCGGCACAATGCTTGAGAAAACGGTGAACAGAATCACACCAATTTTGGGGTTTGACTAAGAATGTTTTGTGGGATGCTTTTGATAACACCAGAGAGTGAAGGCCCAGAGAGTTTAGTCTCTTGCACCTGTTCAGTTTCACCAAAAACATTAAAAACATAAACTTTTCACTCTTTTCTTCTTCTTCTTCTTTCGAAGAGACTGAGAAAAGTGGGTACGTACGTTACTAAGACATTGACAAAATCGGAGGGTGACGATGCTGTGGCACTGAGCTTGCAGAGGATAGAGAGGAGAAGATCGTCCGGCAAAGATTCGAAGAAGTCGGAGGTTTTCTCCGGCGATGTTTTTTGTCGCTTGGAAGGGAAGGGCATGTCTGAAGACATGGTTGGAAATGGCAGAAAGCAGATGAAAGATAAGAAAGAGTTGTGTTTGTTTGCATAATATGTGAAAGTTAAATCTATTTATGTGGGTTGGTGTGGTGTGTTGAAGGGTAAAGCAAAGTGTGGAGAGTTATGTTACAATGTTACAAATCAGAATGAATCAAAATCCCCACATTAACTACAAACTTAATTACCAAAAACCCCTCATCTTCTCGTTTTCATGGTCAAACCGCGTTGACTCAGACCCATCTTGCAAAATACTGCATACTTTCAATGTATTCCTCGTGGTCTTTCTATACAATTTATACAAATACATAAATTGTATTTATTTTCTTTTTTTTTTCCAACGTGAATTGCTGATATTTAGAAACTATCCTATTTGAATCAAACGAATATAATAATGACAATAAGATTCATGTAAAAAATAATTTTATTTTTCTAACCACTACTAAGATACACTTCATTTTAAAGACTAGGTTAAGCTTTTGTCACATGCACTAAAGAACGGAAAAAATTTACACAGTAAGTTTTTTCTTCCAACATAATTTACATAATAAGTTACTTATTGGCTTAATCAACACTTACGTTATTATTACTCAGTAAAAATGGTTGAATACTAAAATAATCGAGGTTTTTACATTAATTGATATAGGTTTAATATTTTTTTCTTCATTATCATTTTTTTATTTTTATTACTTCTGACTCACCACAATTAGAAAGTACGAGGAAGTCATTTTTGTTTTGTAAAATATATTTTTAATATCTCAATAATTTGATGTAAGAGACTGTAGATGAAAATGTGCGCATTACAAAATATTCAACCCAAATTTTTCACAAATGTTAAATTTTGTATATTTAAAAAATACTTTGTGTTATAAGGGTCACTTAAAGAAATGTTTTTAATATTTATTTTTCTAGTCAGAGATCAGAGTTACACCATTTACAAATAAAGAATTCCTTTGCATATAGAATAGAAAGTAAATATATAATTAATGCATCTATATCTGATTGTAATTTTTTCAGTATTAAAAAATGTAGAAAGATCATTAATAATATTCTGATGTAATTTTAAGCAGAACAAAAATAGTTTGAGTGCATACTCTCTTTCCCTTTTATACCACAAATATATATTATATTCTATATTTAACCTGTTAAAAATCAAACGGCTACTCATAGGTTCTTGTTTTAAGTAGTACAACGACATGATTTTCGTTCCTCTTAAAAAACTAAAATAATAGAAATAGAATATAAAATAAATTTAAATTGTTTTAAAAAATTTGAGAAAACAAAAATAAAAGTATGTTTCATGTTTGAATAAACTCAAGCAACAGCAAGTGTGGGTAACCTTTCTTTGTTTAAGTGGAAATTCTTATATGAAGCAAATATTATACAAATATATAATTTTCTTCCACCTGATATTTTGTCTTTGCATTGCATTTCATAAGGATGAAATATAAAAAAAATAATAATTGCATTATAATTTTTTATTTTACAGACTTTACAAATAATAAAATAAAAAGAGCACTACATGTTATTATTATGGTAGGATTTAGAAAGAGATACAATATTATTCTTTTTTTAATTTCCCTCTAAGACAGATTTTTTACGAGATCCGGAGAATCAAAACCATGTCAAGTTTTTCTCTCAATTTTTAATATATATACATTAATTTTCCAAAATTATATTTTTTTTAACTCAGAATTATTTAAAATTTTTAACTTTTCCAAAATTTTCAATGAAAACTGGTCTCATGATTCGTTGCGATTTTATTTGATTTCACCATCGTGATCCCAACAAACCATAAACATCCGTACCATGGTGTTGTGTTATCAGTGTCTGTGGGAAGGAAGAAAAACATGTCCCATGATAGACAGAGTAAAAGATTGCGAATAAACGGTCTTAAGTTATTATGAACAAAATCATACACTCATACAAATGTTGTGGCATCATGGATCCAGAGAAGCTCCTGCTAAGTACTACAATTTAAACCCCATACTTTATTATTTATTTTCTATAGTTTCAGATCCCTTCTTTTTTAAAACCGTGATTATAAATGTACTGAATATATATATATATATATATATATATATATATATATATATATATATATATATATATATATATATATATATATATATAAATATAAACATAAACATAAACATAAACGTAACTTGTATCATATTTTCTTCAGGCTACATTAAAATTTAAGGTTAAATATGTTTTTGTTTCTTAAGTTTCAATAAATTTTAAAATTAGTTTATTTTTCAAAATTTTATACCAATTTAGTTATTCATCAGTAAAAATGTGTGAGTTTAATCTTTTTTTCAAATTTTGTTAAGTTTATTTGATATTTTGAATGCATTTTATGATAATATTTGAATTAATATTGAAGCAGAAATGTGCTAAATGGTATAAACAATTCAAATACAATCATAAAATATGTTTGAAATGTCAAATAAATTTACTAAAATCTGATCAAAAAATTTAATTCACACATTTTTAAAGATAAAGGACTAAATTAGTTAAAATTTTAAAAAAAATACTAATTTTAAATTTCAGAGGACAAAAATATATTTAACCCTAAAATTTAAAGTTACACTACATATTTGTTATTTCTTCAACTATATACAATAACGCTAAGCATATAAACGGACAAAATATGTGATAGATATTATAAAATATTAATGACCAGAATGGTTAAAGTCATTTTTAAATTTTGTAGACTTAAGTTTAATTTTTATTCACACCATTGTTAGTTTAGTGACATATGTTATTGACAATATAAATCCCATTATTCGTATGAATGACAAGTGTAATCCATTAGTAACTACAGTTAAGGAAAATACAATTTCTTTGAATTTTGAAAACTAAAAGATCAAAATTTAATCTGAAGGGATAAATACAAATTTAAGTCTATTTGTTATTTCAAGCTAATAAGATTATCATTTCAATTTTAATTAAAACTCATTCAGAGTGATTTCTAATATCAAATTATAATAATTATATATAATATAGTTTAAAAAATAGTCCTAATCTTAGCAAATAAAAAATAATAATTTGACCATATTTTATTATTTTTAATTAATGATGCTAATATCCAATTATCTTATCAATATATTTGTAGGAGTTTTGAAACATAATACTACAGAAATTAACACGTCAACATTATTTAAAAATAACAATAATTGGCAAGACAGAATTAATGTATTTATTTAATATAAACATAAAAAGTTGTTTTAATATCAATTTGGACATGAATTTTAAAAGTTACACAAACTTAATTAATTTCATAACAAATAAGATAATTTTCAAACTAGTCCTTTTAATATATACCTAAAATGAAGAAAAATTGTAAAGATGTGAATACTTTTTATAGCAGATTGAACTTTCACATTCTCCATTTGTTTTAAAAACATTAAACATGCTTCACCTTTTAAGTTGCATTTGAGGTTTTTAAAATATTACATATATACCATTTTAACGAATGTCATAGTAAAATTAACATGAAGAGGAATTAGATATAAGTGTAATAAGATAGAAACTATAAGAGTATTAATGCAACTTGGTTTTGTTTTGTTCTCAACACGCATTTCATTTCGTGTGAATTTGGGTAAAATGTGATTCCACTTGTTTAAGAAATCTGTTAAGTAGGACCCACTTTTGTTCGAAGGTTTGGACTTAAAAATCCTATGACTCAGAATTGGCAATTGTCATTAATAGTCAAATGTATTTTTTTGGTATAAATAATTAAATGTAACTTTAAATGAATTTTACGTATAAGTTTTATATGGTAGTTAAAAAGCATATTAAAAATCTAAAAATTAAATAAAGAGTACATAACATTTTAGTTGTATTCTTGTATATGCCCACTCCCACGACCATGATTTTTTTTCTTTTAATTTTTATCGAATACAGTTTAATGTGATGATTTCAATGTAAAATGTAAATCAATGTAAAATCCAACTATATTTTTTCACTCTCGTTATTTTACTCTTATACTCTGAATTTAAAAAGTGAAGGAAATATAACATTTAACCAAATACATTTATGTTTATAAGAATACCCTGTAAATCATATTTTTAACTTATATTTTTTATCATCCATTAGACTACAAGGTGGTGTTATCTTGTTAATCTAATTCGTCAATGTCCCTCGAACTCGAAGGACGTTGACTTTTTTTTTTTCAGAAATAGCAAAATGAATAATAAAAGGAAAATATTTTTAATTTCCTTATCTCAAAAAATAGCTTATGTGATAGATAACTATTAGCGTAGCTCTGCCTAAATAGCCAAAGTTTTAAATAAATAGCCAAAGTTTTAAACTAATTGGTGGTTAACGATATATTACTTTGAGCTTTTATGAATACGTGACACGTAAAAAATTTGTGGCCTTAGTTATTTTTAATAAGAAATATTTTAACATAAGATAAAGTAATGCACATTTTGTTCATGTTATAAACCCAAATTAGTCTTTATTTAAAGGGGTGTTCGAATTTTATGAGCATTTCAAATGTATACGATATTTTCAAAAGGTTTAATTTTATAATTTAAAATTATTTTCTTTAAACTTATATATATATATATATATATATATATATATATATATTAAATTATAAAATATTTTCATGTAAGGTTTAATTTCTTTTAGTATACGTGCTTCTAAAAAGTACCATGGAATTGTCTATTTTTTTTTTATTCTTTGATACACACGGTATATAAATACCTTTCTTTAATTATTTTTTATATTAATATATCTTGTTTTTTTTTATTCTTAAATCTGTCGTCTTTTAGTATTTTATGAGGTGTATTTTTGGGAGAAATTGATTTATAATAACCTTGACTTGCTTCTCACGGCTCTATAAATTTGTTATCTTTTATAGTTTGAAGTCAATATGCTCATTCAATTTGAGCAAATATGATCAAAGGTAGAATTTGACAAATGCAAGTAGATGGGTTCATTAGTGAATGAAAATTGAAACGCAGAATTTTTCAACTTTTGTATTATTCCATTAAATATAACTCTCTCATTCCAGATAGGATTTTTGAAGCAGCTAACTTTTCTACGTGCCCTTATCATTGCCATTCGTAGCATCCATGCATTCTCTTCAAACTTATAATAAGACATAACACTTGGCATAGGTTAAGTATGCATCAAAAAAAGAAAAAGGTTGCACATGTTGTGCTGTGATTGTTGCCACGAATGTTTATGATAATGGAGAGAGTTGAAACATGTTTTAGACTTATCTAAGGTCACAGTTTTTCGTGCGATTATTTATCATTTTTTCGTGTCAAGTCTTCATAAAGTCTTTCTTTAAAGAAACCTCTGCAAACATTACTTTGTTTATGGTTATGTGTTCTTATATAGATCTCAATCCCTGAGTTCTGAAGAATTTGAACCAAACAAGAACAGAGGATGTTGCTTAACGTATTTGCTAAATGCACCTCGCGCACGTGATGATGTACATATATATAATATGATATATAGATTGAGTTGAGTATGATGTAAGTTAGATTTTGCAAGCGTAATTAACTTTTGCAAATTTTGATTTCGTTTAAAAGTCTTATATCTACTAGAGATAAGACAATTTTATAATATATGAGTGTGGTGTAAACTTCACATCACAAGCCAATTTTGTAGGATTGAGTTAGGATTAAAGTTCACTTATAATATTGTATCAGAATCAGAGTCAGATTAAAACCTATTCTACTGAAATTTCTTAAATATTCTGTTCCACCTGCTATCAGGTCGCTAACGGACCATCCATTTATAGTCTCACGCACAAGATGTATATACCTTACCGTAAGAAGGGTGTGTTGGAAGTCTCATATCGACCAAAGATGAGACTACTATATAAGTGAATGCAAATCACAATCACATCTTACAAGTCGGTTCTATAAAATTGAATTAGACTTAAAATCCACTTCTTAATATATATATATATATATATATATATATATATATATATATATATATATATATATATATAAAAGCTTAATTAACTTGTGCAAATTTTTATTTCATTATAAAAAACTACTAACTACTTGGAATTCTAATCCAAGAAAGGTTAAGAATTAAGTTAAGCCAAAATTAAAATATGGATAAGGACTAATAAAGTCATCTAATTATTATTATTATTTATTAATTTAAAGACGTGAAGAAGTACCAATCGAACAACAATTATGAGAATGTGGTGTTCTTGATGGGAGCACCTCCATGTGTAATTTTGAGGCATTAAGATTGAGGTAGCATTGCGTATAATTGACACGATGTATCATTTATTAATTAAGGAAAATGATAAATATCTACCCCAATTTTGATGGATAAGGAGAGTACACAGAAAGAAAAAAAAAATGAAAAAAATCACTATATGACGAAAAACACGATCCAGAAACGAGAAAGAAAAGTAAATACCAAAATTGGGGATTAAGGTTCTGAATTGGGGATTTAGGGTTTAAAAAAAATTTATCCAAAAGATAGACATGAATAAATATGGGTGACTCTACCAAATATTAGTAAAAGCAGAATATAACTCTAATATTGATAATAATGATTAATCATAAGCAATATCTCATACTGATAATTATGCCGTAGATAGTAAACGGAACGGAAGCGTACTTGAATTATTTATAACAAAAATATTTATTTCTTTAAAGTACTACTGATCCAGTGATCTTCCCCCTGTTGATGAGATAGAGAGAAAGAAACAGGATCTTGAAAGTACGTTATGTTTCTGTGTGCTGTCAGAAGGGAACTATGACCATTTATAAACTTTTAATCACTTAAGTTTTAGTATTTATAATTTGACCTCTCGTCAAATTAAAAATTACTTTAGAATCTTTATACAATATTTATTTTCATAACACATGTCTTTAACCAAAAATTTAATTTAATCAGATAATTTTATTGTTTGGTTTAATAAATAATGACTCTAACACATTTATTTATGTGTCATATATATGTATGACCAAGATTACTAACAAACAAACGAAAGAAAACTAAATACATGTATAGACCCCATAATTCTTTCATCAATCGGAAAAACGCTCTTCATTTCTGATCGGCGGTTCAAGCACAATTTTAACGCTTTATTTAATAAGTATATTTATTTTTATTTAATGTTTTTCTAAAATAGTAAAAATATAAAAAGAATCCATGGAAAAAAATATTACTCTTTTAAATGCCATTATTTTGAGCATCACATATTTGTAACTATACTAGAAATATAGAATCATACATTTAAAAAATATATATTTTATTGGTAATAATATATATATATATTAAAAAACAAAAAGGACTATGTATAATGAAAGTAAAAAAAAAAAAATAGAAGTAATATTTTTCATCAGCTAGCATTTTACTTTTTGTTTAGCTTCTATTGCAAGTGTTGTCATCTAAACAAGAAATAAAAGTAAATGAATGATGAGAGTCACAGTAGGTAAGCACGTGAATACGAGGCAGGTGATTGCGGTAGTAGTTTCTAGGTTACCCTACTTTTTGTTACTCTGATGAAAAATTATACAATATCTTCTATTTTTTTTTTATTTTTTAAAATGATTAAATGTGAATTATTGATTATTTCACAGAAAAAATAATAATATATTAATTAAAGACATACATTAAATTATATAAAAAAATAAAAAAATGAAAGTGAAAAAATAGAAGTGATATTATGATCGTGTTTCTTATGTCAATGTTTGTGTTCAAAAGTTGCAACGAAAACGTATTCATACACACACAATTCATTGATTCCTTAGCACTAAAGTAGTACAACTTTTTCCCACCATATTCATTCAAATTACCAAAACACGTTCCCTTCAAAATCTGACTCTTCAACACCATAAGTAGAAAAAAAAAATTGTTCTTAATTAATGAATTGATGTACATGAAGTTGTTTGATATGAGTCCCAGTTATGGGACAAAGCACTGCTCCCTGTTTCCCTTCAACTTTACGTGCATGGTAAGTGAAGTCGCCCAATTTTCACTACAAACAAACACACGCACCACACCAAGGAACTTCCAAATAAATGAAAGGGGAATGAACCCTAAAACTCTTCCCCATGTTCAAAGTTGGAACCTGCTGGCCCTCAACTGAAGGGTCACTCACCCACCACTTTAGGGTTTTGCTTCAAAACATTAAGGGTGTCCTTTGACTCTTGAGTCTTGCCCCCACTTTTTCATGCCCACGTTCGAGTACATTCACATCGTATTTCAATTTACAAAACTCAAGAAATGTTTTTTTTATACATCTTTTGAAAGTTCTGATGCACGTTAGTCAACAGGAATTTAGCCGAAGAAAAATAAAAATAGGGTTGATGGAGTGAGTTGGTGGAACACAAATCATTGCATTTCAAACCTCTTTTCCTTTCCCACACAGTGAGCCCAGAACCTCCGTATGCATTAAACATATATAAAAATTAAGATTTTCTTTTTCTTTTTCTCAGTGTGATGTTGATATAGATTAATCATCACCGAAATTAATGGTATGCATTTGTTGGTAATATATAAATATAATTAGATAATAGTATGTAATTTTGTTCTCTCTTACTGATTAAATATTCATCAGGGTTTCTGTCCATATTTTTGAAGTCTCAATTTTATATAAATTATTAATCATAGTTACAGTAAAAAAAATTAAAGTATTTGAGCAATATATACATAATATATAATTGACCTTGATGCGACAACTAAGTGGGATTTGATTTGGCAAAAGTGGATTTAGCTATACTGACAAAAGCTGCACTCCATTTATTTTTCATACAACTAGATGAAGTTACACAATTTTAAAAATGTGTTGTAAAACATAAATAGTCGGTGACTAACTCTTACCAAATACAAAGAGATTTGTATCACACTCTTAACACATTTTTTATTTATTTTTTATTATCGTACTTATGAAATTTAAATAGGAGGCGTTGGATAGATCGACAATCTTTTAGATTTTAAAAAAGAAAAAAAAGGGCGAAAGTTACTTCTGTTTTCAGTTAAACACATTCTGTTTCTTCAGAGTTTACTTTTACCGACAACACGTATAAGTAAGTGTCTTATTGTGAATCAAGTTGTTGCTTTAACTTTGAACTAAACACACTTCACAATATCTAACTACATAGTTCTCCTCGAAGACACCAAGTTGTTGTTTTTAACTCGGATGAAACGTAAAACCCTCCATTTTTTTTAAAGTTTGAACTAAACTGGCGTCATTTTGACCGGTCCCGTAGTAGATGTTCCGATCTAAGTTTGTCCGGCAAAAGTCATTATTAGGAACAAGACTGAATTTTTGAGATATTGTTTGTTTTAAAGTGTTGGAATTTTATCATAATTTTATTTTTAAAACACGTCTCGAAAGATGAAAAGAAATAAAAATATTTAAATTTTGTTTAACTTCGACTCAAGTGATGTATGATTTACTGGATGTATTGAAATAAAGAAGAATAAGTATTTGGAATTTGTGAGATTTTAGCGTAACGAACCATAAATGGATTAAAGAGAGGGAACCAACGTTTGAGTGATGATGTTGCTTAACGCATTTAGGTTATGTTGTGCTTCTGAGTTGTGGTTTGTGGCCCCTCATTCCTCGTTTTTCGAGCAAATATCCCACTCGCCCCCTACATGTTTGAGTGATTTTCAAGTTATGTAACATTCTCTACTCTTTCTTTTTCACTTCTTTCATTTTTTATATAATATACCGGTTTATTATTCCACTGCTTTCAGAGCATTACTCACTGTTACTTTTATAAAAAAAATAATTCTGACAAAAAATATATATATTGTGTGAACATAGTTGGTCAAAAGTCAGATAGAGAAAGTTGGCTTTGGGGGCTACCTGCACCCACTAATGCTTCTCTTTTAACACCCATCATTCCTATTCAACTCACTTCAATAGATAATGATGGCTGAGTCAAGTAAACTTGCAAAAATTTAGTTTTTTTTTTCTTTTTTTTTTGGGGAAAAAGAAAGTTTGATGAAAGAATTTCATTCAAATTTCTCTTGGTGTTAGTTCGAAGGTGTCAAATTATTCAAACAAGTATAAGCGAAAAGTTTGGGGATTTGTTTGGTCTTCTAAACGAGAAACCAATGTGATGTGTTTTGAGATGAATTGCGTATTGCTGCCAATTCTTGGAACACTCTTTACGTGAATGGTAAGTGAAGTTAACCTCGTCTCAATCTTCTCATCATTCATGTGTTAATTGACAATTAACAGTTAATTAACAATTTAAATTAGGAACCAGCACATACAAATATCACTTAGTAATATCAAACTGTTTCAATTTAATAAATCATTATAAAATTAACTTCGTTATGATATTTTTTATTTCTCCTATATTTGCCACGACATTAGAATTAAAAAAATAAAAATTGTCGGGAAAATTCTTGTTTCTCTCAATTTTACTTTAGTTTTGAACAGAATACATGATACTCTCCAAATATTTCAATTCTGATTTATGTTTTCAATTCTGAAATCCATATCATAATCCAATCTTCAACCATTCAAAGAGAAGACAAGAATACGATAGATTGAAATAATATTGTTTTCTTATTAGAGAACGATGTTCGTTGAAAATCTTGTATCGATTAGAGATAAGATCAATTTACAATATATAAATGGATGTAATCTTCACCTTACAAGCCAATTTTGTGAAGTTAAATTAAACTCTAAAATTCATTTTTAACAACGTTTGATTGATTTGTACAACTGTATGAAAAAATAAATAAAAATAATATAAAAACAGTGGATTGAACATATAAAGATAAAGTATTGAAAGAGAGAAAGGTGTAGCATGCTTTCCACCCTAAAGAAAAAGAAGAAACGGAAAAATGACGAGCCAGCCACAGAACTAAAGAAAATATTGTGGCCTTTTCGGTTTTCATCTTATCATTATCACATTCAAAAGGACAAGGATACGTTATGTTATTTTTTTATTTAAATTTTATCGTATGTATGCATGCATCTTGACCAAGAACAACTTACGTCATCTCCGAATGCTACCTCCTATCTAATTTTCCTTGCATTTGCAATTTTCAATTAAAGTTTAATATTTGTTTTGAATATTAATGAAATAATAGAAACTTGGTAGTGGTGAGAGAGAGTAGTAGTTGATAATAACTTGAAGGTGGACTTAAATATAACATAATAATGTGCATGAGAGTGATACATGGCCGTCCAAAACATTATAGCTTTGTAAAATTAAATTAGGTAAAAGGGTTAGGTTTTGTTTCCAAACATTTTAGTTGAATCATTTTGGTTAATATATAAAACAAAACTATGATGCTTGGCATCTTATACTAACTATGTATAATCGAGTCATTACCAATCATAAATTGTTAGGTTTTTTATAGAGAAAGTTTTATTAAGGAGATACAACATCAATGAGACTTGAATCAAATCACATAAGTAAAAAAATCCTAAAACAATGGATTTATGGGTCTTTATTTTTATATAGTACTCTACTTTATCATTTTTAACTAATGTAGAACTTAGACTCATACTTGAATTTCTAACATAAATTATACCAAAAATCTAAATGGGACTTAACCAACAAAGTTTTATACATATTATACTCGTAGCATTTATAAAAGCAAATATACGAGTTTTAAAAATGATCAAAGACGAAAAATACTTACAATACAATAAATCTAAAAGATACGATAAATAATTTAATTTTGATCTTGAATGTAATTACGAGTCTTGACTTCAAACATGATTTGATTGGAAGCACTGGGGTGTGCTTGATGAGGAAGTAATTATAATAAGATCACTTCAGTTTGAGTTCTCTTTTGTTGGACCCAAAATCTTGTGGAAAGGGGTTGTAATGGTGCTAATAATTGAAAACCCTTGCTCTTCTGGATCTCAATAATTGATAGGTTAAAAAGCTGTCGGATTGTTCTTTTTTACCTCGATGCCGTGCTAGAATTTAGGATCACAAACCTGTGCAAGATTATGCAAAGATCCTCTTTCTCCTGTTTCACTTTTTAGTTTCAGAGTATATATAGAACAGTTGAAGCATAGAAAAGTAATTAAGATGCTTGAATAAATTCTAGTATTTTGATTCTGTACGAGAAATAATCTGAATTTATCAAAAAAAAGACATTTTAATCTGATGTTGTAAATTTTGTTCCAAGAAACTCTGATTAAGACCAACTAATGCTACTAAGAACTGTGCCCACATCCAACAACATGCGAACATGGTGTATGACAGTTAGGATATGACAGAGGCAACGAGACTGGTGTAATTCTGTCCACAAAAAGATGTTGTAAAATCTTAATCTTACATTCTCGCATTGCACCCACAAATCACAAATTTGTTTCATTATTAGCATTAGAATTGTCCAGAAGGATGCATCTTTAGTTGCTTCAAATCTTGAGAAGCAAAATTACCCCTACCGGCATGTGAGAATGTGGTATGAACACGAACTGAGGAACAGAATGATAATTTTTGTGATGGACCAAACCAAACCGAATCGAACCAAAGGAAACGAAACCACCGAGAAGCCGACAAAATAATATGAGGTTTTAAGAGCATAATTCAGTAGTTTGAGATATTATTCACATAACTGAGACAGAGGTTGAGGTTGTGTTGTTGTTTCTCACACAGAAGTGAATGATTCAAAAAGACTAGAAACTTGGCTTGTTGACTCCGCAACCAAGAAAGAAAACATAAGCAATTGAGATACCCCACACACATGTATGAATTAATGGTTAGAGGTAAAGTGTGTGTGAAGTGAAGGAGTTTCTTAGATTCATTCGAATTTGGAAGAGACATAATAAGAAGATTGGTTGAAGGTCAAAACATAATTTCTTTTTAGGCATAATAAGAATGGTAATAGAAGCACATGGTTGCATGAGAAAAGAATGAGCATGATGTTCTCTTTATAAAGATTGTTGGTAACTAAATCCTATCTATTATTATTATTACTATGATGAAGGAGATGATGGTGTTGGTAGACCTCAAACACTAACTCATTGGTAACCAACATTTGCTACCATAAAACAACTTGTTTCCACCAACCTAGCTATCCCGGTCGGTGTTTTATAATTTACCAATGTCTTTTCTGGGTAAAAAATTAAAATTAATAAAAAATTATAAATTTTTTTTTAGATTTATTTGATGTTTTGTATGTATTTTAAGATTGTATTTGAATTGTTTATAATATTGGATACATTTTTACTTTAATGTTAAGTCAAATACTATTATGAATTGCGCTTAAAATATCAAATAAACTTAACAAAATTTGATTAAAATGACTAAAATTTACATATTTTGAAAGATAAATGGTTAAATTAATTCAAAATTTTGAAATAGACTAATTTCAAAATTTAATGAAAATTAAATAATCAAAAACGTATTTAAACTTTTTTTTTATTCTCTTTTTAACTCAGTTGTTATATTCTTTACTTGATTTCACTGTAACAACATCACCGGCTCAGTCGACAGTGGAATAATGTGAACATAAAATCGATTTTTCAACTAAAGTTTGTTAGATTTTTTATGTGAGAAAAATTTCTCCTTAGGATTGTTTCAGACAATAATTATTACAGTCAAAAGTTTGTTAGCTAACATTAGTTGAAAAGTCAACCATAAAACTTTGAAAAACTAATTCTAATAAATGTTAGTAAAAATATATATGATTAACATAAGCTAAAAACAGCCTCGATCCATGCCAAATAAGAACACATTTTATCGACGTTACTTGAAAAAAACGTACCACACTTTGTTAAATATTATTTAATTTTAAAATAATTTTATATTTAGTGATAATTAAAATACTTAATTCAAATAAAAACAATATTAAAATTCAATAAATTTTAATTACATTATTGAAGCCCAGTATTTAAAATTTTAAATGATTTAAAAAAAATCAAATCAAATTTAACTTTTATATCCCATTTAGAAGGAGAGCAAGTATTATGGGTACAAGTTACAACCTTTTTTATTTGTTTTCGTTGATATGTTCTTAAAACATGCAAAAAATAAATAAAAAATGAACACAGCCTTTTATGTAGAAATGAAAAGAAATATGATAAAAATAATATAATTAATTATTTCAGAAATATTCAAATAATATCTTTATATATTTGCATTTGATTATGTTGTTACATGTACATATTTCATGATATAATTGTGCTATACATACATAATTTTTTTTTTAATTCTGAATGGTAGTAGAACACAAATTTTACCTATTTCCTTTATAATTTAATAGATTTGAATTATTGTTTTTTCTTTCAAATTCCTCCATTGGATGTTTAACTTACTTTACTACCTAACCAACTCATGTCTTAGCTTTGAAATTGGAAAAAAAAAAAAAAAAATCAGCAACAAAACCTTCCTTCTATCAATTGATTGCAAAGTAACCAAGTTTTCTGATTAGGAAAGTTAATGATAGTTAAACATGTTTCAAGTTATAAGAAGCAATTCGGGTAATCCGAAAAATGAAGAATATAGGGATTTGAGGGTTGAATGGGACAGAAGAGAAAGAGGGTGTGGGCCTTGTGTTTTATCTTTATCCACTTTATAATGTTGAAAATGGAAGCTATGATTTTGCCTCAGACATGAAGATAAGAATGAGATTGTGGCACATCTTTACCACATTCCCTACCATTCCAATATCATTCTCATGCCAACTATTTTCTTAATTTCTTCATTAAGAACAATACTTACAAAAACAAATATTTCAGACACTGGCTTAGATTTAATTCTACTTTTTACTTCTTCCTTGTCTTTACGTAATTTATCAATAAAGATGGGCCTTTTCTGCAATTGTAGGGTCTACTTCGTTTTTTTAGGTACCAAATGAGTGGGCCATATTGGGCTCTGCGATTTGGATTCAATAAAAATAAAGATGTGAAAAAGGTGAATCATTAGGAATTTTAGGTAACATGAAAAATTCAAGGAAAAAACGTTTATTCTCCATTTTGAATATTTTACATTTTTTTTACTCACATCACAACCAAAACTTCTTTTTTAATCTACACAAAATCCCTCACCAACTTGGGCTAATTCTTCCTACACTCCCATAGTTCCCCCTACATCTCCATTAGGTGTGAAAAATATCAAAAGTATCCTCCATATATTAACTTATTAAAAAATACATTTCGTATTTTGCAATTTAATTTTTTTATTTTGTACTTTAAATTGTACAATCTAATTTTTTTTTTTTTTGGATTTTAAACTATACATTGTGGAAAGTCTCCAAATTACAGATCCAAATTACATTGTGGAAAGGATAAATTTTGATTGTTGTACCATGGTTATTTTGTGGGCTTATAAGTAGTAAGGCCCAATACTGTGTTTGCAGTGCATGAAACAATGTAATGTGTGGGCAGGATTCAAAATCGACCGAATATAAAATTTGAATAAAAGAAAACCATAAAATGCGCTAATTTTAACATTTCCCGTTTATTTGAAGAATTTATCTTTCTTTGTTGAAAAATATTATGCCAAATAATTAGTTTATCTATTTAACTTATGAGAATTTAAATCTATTTGTTTCTTCTTATTGCCTTATCCTTGAATTTCTGTAAAGAAGCTTATTTAAACAAAAACTATTAAATTGGGGCTGTATTCAATTTCTTAAAAAAAAAAATGAACGGAATCAACTTAGTTATATATGTGCTGATCAGTACTTTTGTTCATTGGAATAAAATGAAAAAAACAGAGAACAAGTCCAACTTATACCTCAAACAGAGAAAGTCAACGAGTGGAACAATTACTTCTCTAACACAAAAAGAATAAAACTGTTATATTTATGCTTAACCACACTAAATTTTAAAAATGAACCAAACTGTTATATTGCTTGAATTTTCAATCGTTGAAGTTTCAATTGGATTACAACCTGTAAGATTGTGAAATAGACTAAAATAATAAAGAAACTACCAATAGTTGGTTATTTTGAATAATTTAAGTAATTAAAAATAAATTTAGAGTCCATTGTAAATTACAGATCTTGATTCAATGAATTGTTTTTTTTTTCTTCATAATTTCTGAAATGGTTTGTTATTCATTGCTCCACATATAATAATATACTCGTTGTGCATCTCCACCTATCCTTCTGGCGGCACCGTTTTGCTGCAAATTCAGTCTACATAGACTCCACAATAATCAAATACTCATCGTGCGAAAATGAATAATTTAAGGAAAAAGAATATAAGTCAAGAAAAATAAAGAACAATGTGAACACCTTCATTGTTTTTAAGTATTGCATTATGCAAAAGCAGGCATTAGTAATATCATTAACAGAAGTCAACTGGGGAGAATATGGAGAAGAATGGTCCTGAAGAGGAATTAAAACACACATCAAACGTGCACGATCGACATGGTGAACACTGTTCACACGTTTTAATAATAAATACACACGTTGGGTAAATTCTAGGTCAAAGTGACTCGTGCCAAATTCATACGATGAACACATATTTTTATGTGGGGTTAGAGGGAGTGAAATTTGTGGTGTTTTGAAACCTCTTTTTAAAATATTTAGCATGGTGGCTCAACTAAGAAGGGTGGTTCTGCAGTGAGATTTGAAGGTCTTACCGGTGTGCAGCAGTTGAAGATGACCAAGACCAATTGCTTTGACCACGTGATTCTGTATTGTTATGTCAGCCACCATCATTTAATTGGACCAAATCAAAGCATCAGCAGATATCTCAGTTTAGCATAATGATCATGTTTCAAAACTTCTTTTTTCCCTTCATTTTCAATTCTTCCGGAAGAATATAGTCCAAACAGGAAACAGTACATGCTGTGATAAGTGGCATTGATTAACTATTTGTGAAATAAGATAGCACTAAGATATAACATAACATAATCATAGATCTTTTTCCTTTGACTGTTCCACCACTTATGGAGTGAGATTTAGCACCCCACCAGAAAACAAAAACAAACATTAAACTCTTGACCTGATTAATTAGTTGCTCCGTCCAAGCTTGGAAGCCAGCTAATATAACAAAGACGCACTAAGCAACTAAACAATTCAAAAACCCAATGTGTCTTCCATCTAATGTAATGACAGAGAAAGTACCCTAGTCTCATCACCAGAAACAAGCACAATGGTCAACAGCAACATGAAATAAAAATCAGAAATTCTCATCATCTTCTAACATCTCACTGATGAGTTCTTGAACTAACTTTTCTCCTAAGAGTTAACGACTAATCAAAGTCATGCACAATTCTTGTGATCGAATCTAGAAATAAAAAAAAAAATGGTGGTTTGGCATTGTTTAATTTAAAATCTACGACACAAAATGAATGGCAAACCCCTGAAACGGTCCAAGTTGATCGGGTCAAGCATAGTGATAGATAATTCCAAAGCCATTTTTGCGTCGAACGTATTCAAATTCACCCAATCAATTGTGCTCGTCAACAATCGTGAAGCAAACACTGCGAGTGACACCCAACAATTCAAATGCAATGATTCACGAAACCAGATTTTTTAAGTGAAAACAAAAACCCTAAAAGCTTATAAGGTTCTCAAAAGCCTTTACTTTAACCTGTAATAATAACAACAATAGTTCATCAGATCTCAAGATTCTTCGAAATTCATTCACATTACAAGCACGTGCTCAAATTCAACAAGATGGTGGAGAAGCAACATGATAATGAATACACAGCACAATTCTTGAATTCAGCAAGAGTTAGAGCAAAAACGAAGAGAAGAATCTGAGAATTACAGGGATACTAATAATCTGAGCTCTGTGTTGATTACAAGTGTCAACGTGCACTTTATATTACATGGTAGTTGTGAGCAAATAATAACAGTAATAGGTACACAACAATTGATTGAGATGAAATAAAATTGAAAAAGGTATACATATATATATAATATTATATTAAAATGTTATTATACTAACGCTAAAAGCAGAGGTGGGGGATTAAGAGGGGCGGCTGGGAGGGCGAATCGCGATTTTGGCCGGCAAGGGTCGACCGGTGCCGGAGCCGCCGCAACTGCTGCAGGCCATGCGACCCGACCCGGAACACGTGGAGCATCCGACGTCGCCGTCGGACCAACGCGAACAGAGGCATGTGACTCGACCGGTTCCGTTGCAGGTGGGGCAGCGAGTGAATGGGCCGGCCATGGGCTTCTGGTCCATGACCGACTTGACGATGACCGCTCCGGCGAGCACGCTCAGACCGGTGGCTAGTTGGCTGAGCACCACCGGACCCATGGGTTTTGGCGGAGAGATATGAAGAGAGAGAAATTGAAGAGAAAGATTTTGTGATGGGTGTGTGGAGTGAGGAATAAGGGGTGAAGAGAGAAAAAAAACGTAAATAAATAAAGAAAGTGGTTGTGGAATTGTACACGTTGACGACACTGGTTTTGGTGGCTGGAAGAAGCTTTGGTTTTTGGAGTGTAGTGAAGATGTTTTTCTCTTTCGTTTCGGTTTCTCTTCCCGAACCGCAACTCCCACACATGTTTTCAACTGTTTTTTCACAATAATACATAAATACCATTCTTAATTAATTACATTTTTCAGTTTATGTGTAATTTTAACCCCTGTTCAGGCTCTCTTTTTTTCGTTCATTACGTTGTTTTTTATTTTATTTTATCTCATTAATATTTTAACTTTAGTATTTTCAGTTTTTTTTTTGTGGTTTATTAAGTTTTTTTTTATTAGTATTTTAATTCTAGTATTGTAGAAGGTCAATACGGTTTACATTTTAGTATATAAATTATTAATTCGGGTTGATAGTGAAATTTAAATTGTAATTTAAAATGCCGGGCTAAAATGAAATTTCTGTTTGCTTTCGTTAATTCGATATATTTTATCTCTCTAGTTTAAATTACAATTTAAATTTAAATGATGTGAATAAGAGAAAAGAGGAGAAAGAAAGTGAGAAATAAAGTTTAAAATGTTGGCTAAAATGAAAATTATCTTCTTTGTTTTTCCTAATTTGAACAAATTTGTCTATCGAGTTTGAATCACAATTTAAATTTAAATGATGGGAAATAAAGGAAAGATAACGAGGAAAATAGAAAGTAAAAGTATTTAGTGACAAGAAAACCATGACATTAAAAAACAAAAATTTGATCTTGGTGTAACAAAAGAGTAATATTGAACTAAAAGTGAGAAAAATATTGGAGATAATTTATTGAGGCCAAATTTTTCGGAGTTTGAGAACCATCACCACCATCAGAGTGCACATCACTGTGAGTCTGTTGCTAATGTATGAATCTGGATAATTGAGTTTATACTCATTTATTTATCTGTGCATATGTATGTTGGTGTGCTTTACTTGTGAATATAATTGCTTTTGAACTTTAATGTTTAATCTTGTTTATATTATCTTATCCTTTTACTTGTTTTATGTATTTGTTTTGTGTTATCTCTTTTGCAATGAATACTTAATTGTGTGAGCAATAAGAAATACAGATAAAAATACTTCTATTATGATCAGTAGTGAGTCCACTGAATAAAATGACAAGATATATATACAGAATGTGTTTTGTTAAAGAGTCATAAAATTCTTAATTCTTCTTCAAATAATATACATATATATATATATATATATAAATATTTACTTAGAGATGACTGTATAAATATTTATATATATATTTGTTTTTATTATTTACTTTGTATTATCAATATATAATATTGTGTTTAGTAATTTATGACTATTAAATAAATGTAACAATCATATTTTTATAGAATTACTGAAGATTTAAATTTTAGTATAATTGAAATAACTGGATAAAAACTCTTTTTAAATATAGCAAAATTAGTTGGCATGAGTGCGATCTATCATATACCGGTATTTTATTAAAAAGGTTCTAGAATATGCAAGTTTAATAATAATAAAAAAAGTTCTGTTTATAAACTGTTTATCTAGTATAAATTGTATGATAGTAATAATGGAGATTTTGTTATGAATACGTTAGAACATATTTATTTACTGAGTTAAATTATTGTAATTATTTGAAAATATCAATACCTTTAATTTTTAAGATTAAATCAATATTGTAAATTACGCTTTCAGTTGGTATTTGAATGAAGGAGGTCACTTGAAACCCTTGACTGAGATTTTTTCAACTAGGCATAATATTGAGATATTCAACAACACGGAAGAAGAAAAGAACAAAATAATGGATAAAATCTGGGACCATTTTCTTCGTGTCACAAAGGATAAATTATTAAATTCATGTTCAATTGTTTTATGCATTGCTTATCCAAAATTCTAATTAGCACAACACATATTCACCATGTGATAGAAGCTGACTCTTTTATTTATTTTTCTAATATTGTGACCAATGGTGGCTATTATTCTAGCTATTTATCACCAATTATTTTTCCAAAATATATAAAATATACAGTGATTTTTTAAGGCCATGGGTTTGATTTTAATTTCGGTATTCATTTGTTGTAAAAGGTAAAAACACTTTGCAGAAACTTATGATTTATCATGCATAAGTGGTAATTGGATTATTGGTGATATTTGGTAAACAAAATGTTTAAAATTTTAATAACAGTGATTTCACACTCCTGTTTTCCAATGCTAGTTAACATAAAAAGGGGAAGCCTCTAAGGAAAGTTGCTTCCATTAAAATTTACTTGACGGGACATAGAAACTAAAATACTTATATTATAACACAAATAAAATAATAAAACGAAAAGTTGAGATGGCCGAGTTGGTCTAAGGCGCCAGATTAAGGTTCTGGTCCGAAAGGGCGTGGGTTCAAATCCTACTCTCAACAAATTACGATTTTTTTATTATTCAAAATCAAAATTCTTTCTTTTTACACGTTTTTTTTTTCTTTTCATTTTTTGGTTACGAATTACTATGTTTCCCTTTAGTTATTAAAGGGATTAATTAGTTATTGTACGCTCCCATTGTAGTATTCTTTAATTATGTTTACTTCAAAATTAATATTCCTAGCCATCTTTTGCGTTTGGTACATTTCAAATTCAATCCCAGCCTAATAGTTTCAATGATTAAAAATGGATTTAGGCATGCCAGACCTAACTCCAAGCAAACATGAGTATCCAGAACCAAAAAACGTGTATAGAAAACATAAAGTTTCTTAAGAAGCAATATAAAATATCTTTTACTTAAACGTGTACTTGCATGTTGAATTCTTTAAAATCACATTCAAAAGAAATTAATATACTTTTAAATAAAATTTCACATATTAATTTACGTTAAAAAAACTTATTGTAAATCCAATAAAGTAAAACAACTTCTGATAACTTCTGTGTTGAATAAAAAAAAATTATAATAGTCATCCTAAGATAGTAGGCTGAAGCATCAAGAATACCAAACACGTTAAAAAGTTAGTATTTATCATTTAAGTGTTACCTTAACACCCAAGTCCCTAGACTAAAAAATATGAGGAAATAAATAACTCAAGGGAAAGAACTTGAGCAAAGGATAAGACTCACTGGTCGTATAAAATTGAAACGAAGCAATAATCTCTTACATTATAACTAATAAATAATAATTTGTTTCATGAACTGATACAACAAATTTTCACTTTGAAAGAAAAGGAAAGACTACTCAAAAAACTTGTCTGATATTAATGTTGATTCTAGAAGTTTGGATGTATTTTAAGAAACAAAGATCATCTTCATGCGATAGCTGTGTCTCGAGATGCCCTATTTCAGCATTTTCTTCATCTGTGAAGATTCGAGGAACCCCTGCGACATTGATGAAACCAATTCCTAGTAGTTAGGAAAAATCTTGAAACTGCACAAGTCAGCATAATAACTTAATTATAAATTACACATGTTTATTGCCAGCGATAATCTTTATTCAAGAGAAACCAATCACTTAATTTCAAAATTTCGAATGATCATATGAACCACTTTGATTGAGTACGTGTTTTGTTTAACTTTAAATACACATTATGATGCACATTCAACATGGACGAGTCTCTCATAAACTCAATGTCAATTCAAACACACCCTTAATATTTCACCAACTAAGTTCATAGGAGATGGTTACCATGAAAGCATTCCCTTGCATCTCCAGCCATGAGAACCACATCGCCACTTCGAAGGAACATTGCCAGAGGAGTATCCTCTCTGGATTTTCCTCCCAAAAGAAATATAGCCTTGCAACCCAGACTAACCAAGGGGGACAGCAAACGAATTAGGATCCAAATACAAGTTAACAAAAAAACAGAACATCAAAAGAAAGTACAATAATACCTTAAACTAACTATAGGCTTGCTCCAATCTGCTTCCATGTCATCAAGGTGACCACCCAGCGTGTCCCCTGGAATAATTCCAAAAAAAAAATAAAAAATGAGAGGCTATATATAAAACAAATATGAAGCAGACAGTTCTAAAAAATTGTTAAAGATGTCTTTTTTTTTTTCCTTCTCATGAACTGGAAAACATCTGGCTTATGCAAGAAAACGACGATTTCTCGCTGACCAATGGTGTGAAGGATATTTTTTGCTGGCAGTAGCCATAGTATCAGAGCAAACTAAAAGGTGTAGAAAAGGGCACGTGGAACTATTACACGTCTGAATTCATAATATATATGTCCTTGAAGCATACCTAAACCAAAGTAATTCACAATTGCAGCTTCAGGTCTGAATTCAACACCAGCAGGTAAAGCAGACTTGGCCAATTGTTTGGCAAGTTCACACAGTGGTTCAGGGATTTTGTTATGTGGGAGAGACATATCGTAATTCCGCTGCACACAAACGTAGTAATAAGTAAGTTCAATGAATATCAATAGGTATGCCTCTTCTAGGAAAGTGAAACTAAATTATAACTCAAAGATTTACTGGTGCACAAGTAGGCTATGCAACTATAATAACTTTAGCAAAAAAGGTTTAGTCTGAAATCTTTATAACAGGCTAGCAAAACTTAAGGTACATGTCAAACAACCTTATAATAACAATCTTTATAACAATTTTTATAAGCAACCTTATAAAAAAGGTTTAGTCTGAAATCTTTATAACAAGGTACACAGAAACTAATTGATTGAGACGAAACAAGTCCTCCAGTGATATTCAGGCACGGTGTGGAACATGTGGGCTAGTTCTTAAAGCAATTGTCCAATATCTCATTCACACAACTACAAAAATCGTTCATCTCAAGCTAAAAACAGATGTATGCAAAGCAGTAGATCATGTGTAAGCAATAACCAGCTGCAAGGTCTCCAAAGCAAGAAAAAAAAGTCTGATAACATACTTCGATAAGAACAAAATACACCCACAACTAAATTTTAATTATTTTGGAGAGAAGCAGTATTGATTCACTGAAAAATATTTAAAATGGTGAATCAAAACTTACTTTGGACCAATCAAACTGCAGGCCCAGGGTGCTCCATCGCAACTTCCGAAGCAACGCAGAAGCAGAAACGGATTTGCACTTTCGCAACGACGCTTCCTTTTGGGTAGCAAATTTCCATTCCTTACAATCTCCATTATCTATATCAGCACCAGTTTCTGATGAAGGAATTGGTGAGTTGTCTTCGACCAAAACTTTCCCTTCCTTAGCAGCACCAAAAACATCCTGAATTGGACCATAAATGGCATTGTGATTTGTTCTGTTAGGGGGCTGCGGAAAATCAGTCAAACTTTCCTTTATCAAACTACATTGTTTCTCTATGGTTAATGCCCCAGGAATAAAATAAAAGCCTGCAAATTAATCATCAGATAGTGTTGCTGAGTTCTTTAGTTACTCATAATACATGAACTAGCTAGCTACAAATGCACGGGTAAATCCGTTAAACGACGAATAATAATAAAAGAAAAAGAAAATACCTGGGCGATTTTGCAAAGAGAAAACCGGAGAGGTGAAGTTGTCGTGAAGAACGATAACACCGGGAGGAAGCGCACCGTTTCGAAGATAGCATTCTAGAATGGCTCTGAAGTCAAGAACCTCCGTTAAATCCACTGGTTTAGGTTGTTTTTTCCTGTTGAAAAGAAAAATGAATTGCAATTACAATTTGATGACATAAAACTGAAACAAACTACGATCAACGGAAAAAAAAAAAATTGAATACTTTTTGTTCTTGGAAGAGGCATTGTTGTCGTAGTAGAGCTTGTATTTCTTCTCTGCTCTTCTGAAAGCGGTTCGCTCAGAATCATCGCGGTTATTCTCGGACCCGTACATCGGAAGAGGGAAAACTCGTAAGAGGGGTAGGGTTTTTGATTTTTTTAACTCAAGAAAATAATTAAATTATTAAAAGGAAAAAGACAATAAGATCCTGGAATGAACACTTGTGGCAGGGGCATTAGTGAGAATTCACATTGGTCCTTATCGAAAAAAAATCTGTGTTTGCGAGGGTGATGGAGATGCTTATATGCACTACTACTACGAATTTATCGTATGTTACGGAAACTAGACAGAAAAAATGGCGTGCAGGAGCATGCTTCGTTCATCGATTATCGTGGAGCCGTTTCAATTCCAAAATCTTCATTTGAATTGTAACAGAGGCGTTAGGGCAGGTCCGTTTCGCCGGGGCAAAGGAGTAACCCTTCGTTGCTCTCACAGCGAGACGCCGTCGTTTCAGGACGATCAAGGTCCGCCTCAAGAGGCGGTGTTGAAGGCCATTTCCGGTAATTGATTCTCACCTGTGAACTTTTTAATTTAATGTATGCTTAATTTTAATTGAGAGATTGAAACTGAAAATGGTTAATTTATTTTGTTGCATTGCGACAGAGGTGTCTAAGGCGGAAGGGAGGGTTGGGCAAACTACCAATATGGTTATTGGAGGCACTGTGTCGGATGATTCTACCAATGAATGGCTCACTTTGGACCAGAAGGTACTATTTCATGAATTCGTTCATTCATAGTTCTCTTTGCTTAATGTTTGCTTTTAATTGTCTATTTTGTCTGCACGTTCTGGTACTTTTGATTTTTGTTATTCCCTTGGCATTGCAATACTTATGTGTTATAATGTGTGCTGCACAGGTGAATTCATACCCAACTGTTCGAGGATTCACTGCAATAGGAACGGGAGGTGAGGATTTTGTGCAAGCCATGGTTGTTGCCGTGGAATCCGTAATACAGCAGCCTATTCCTCAGGTGTGTATTCATGCCTCATACCTCATAACTATTGTAGAGCCTTTAATTGAAATTGGGAAATTCAACTTATTTATGTAAACCTGATGCATTGATTTATATAGTATGAACTGTGATCCAAATGACATTGTGTTAGATTTCTATACCTAAACTACCTTCCCCAGTGAACTTAGTTTGATTTCTTATTGTCGTGACCACTCCTTGGACCGTGACTGGCATATAAACTATGCTTTTCTTAACGTGACCAACCTTAGAATAATTCTATACCAAGACACAAATAGAAAGCAACCAAAGGGAGCTACTAAAATTTTGCCACTTATACGGCACAAATATAGCCCGTTCTAATTGTATTGGAAATTAGAACTGTAACATATACATATCTAATGTATATTTTTTCTTTTTACGATTTGTATGTTACTCTTATTACTTTATGGCTATTTTTGTGACTAGTTCTGCTTCAGGCCAACTTTGTTTGTCTAACATGGCTGTTTCTTGAACTTCATGTGATGATTGTTGATGATGAATGCCAGTTTTGTTTGTTAGGCTTGTAAAATGGCATTTCCAGTTGGGACTATACATTCTTGCCTTCTATTTCAATGTTGGATAAAAAAAAAACCTGCAAAATAAAAACGAGCTAATTGCAATGACTGTTACAAATTTTCATCGACACTATCTAATTCAGTATCACATTCCGTGCAAACAATCAGTATCTTCACATCCAACTTTGGAAGATCATTTCAGCTACAGCCTTTGTTTTTGCACAGGATTGCTGCCACGTTTATTCCAAGATCATATATGAATATATATAATTTATCTACAGAATAGTTCTTGGCCTGGGCTGTAAGCTTACAGAGCTGTCGCCAATAGTTATAACAATACCAAATTACTACCTATTGACCTTCGTAATAAATCATTTGTACATTTTAGTATTGAGGTAACAACCAAGAAGCTTGAGAATTGAGATACATCGAATGTAGAGATAAAAAATAAGCATTGAAAAGAATAAAGGGGCCTGCATTCTAAATGAGTGTGATCAGAGGGTTTCACACAGTGAAAAGACTCTCTTCTGGATGTTGCTCATTGGAAAGGAAAACACAATGAAAATAATTTTAAGCACGTGTTTTTGGAGTTTCTTTTATGAGGTGTATTACCGGTAAAACCTTTCAAGGATGTGTTCAGAGTTTCCGATGTAAGTTGTATTCTTCCTAAATCTTTCAAGCATGCTGCCAAGTTTTCCAATATGAGGTTTATTGCCCCAAAATTTATTGTGGGAGTTGCTCAAAGGAAAGGAGAATGTAGACTTTTAAGCATGTGCTCAACATACAAACACTCTATCAAACATTTAAAATATCTTTTTGAAGTTACTGAAGGGAAGGACAACACACACACACACACACACACACTTTGAAGCATGTGTTAGTAAATTGAGGAGGAGAAATATGAAGTAGATTTGCACCAATGGGTTGAGTTAACCACATAAGTGTACCTCACATCACATTCAATCTAAAACTCTGAGACATCAGGTTTGTAGGTATTCACTTGTATGTTGCTCAACTTATTCATTCTCACCCAATGTAAAACTAAATAAACAAGAATACTCACGTGTGTACCCAATATATGGAATTCATCCTATGTCTTCTCGGTTTCTCTCCTCTCAACATTGTACCAAAAACTTACCAACCTCCATGATTTGTTTTGTCACTAATCCTTTCAATAGCACCAAAAGATAGGGGCACAAACTAAATAGTCACCATTTGTGTAATAGTTCTGAAAAGTATCTCACTCCTCTTTCTTGCAGTGGAAGTGCCTACTCACACGATTTAAATCTAGATAGGGCACTAACTAAATAATCATCATCTATGTAATAGTATCGAAGAAAAGTATCTTGATCCTCCCGCTTACTTGTGTTAGTGGCCATTCTCACCCTCAAACTAAGTTTTGTTGATCTAAAGCATAAATCTAGACGTTAGCATCAGCCCATTGCTAGATGGATTTGCTTGTTATCTTTTGATGGATATATAATTTGCCCTTATTCACTCCTTAAATGAACAAATTTTACTAGCGGGGTATATATTTTGCCATCAGCTCTATTTGAATTTTCTTTTACTCAAGATGTTTGGGAATATAGAATAGGAAGACAAACGAGGAAATGCTTTTTTACCAGGTTTGTGCAAAATAACTACTATAGTAATGCAGTGCTCTTATGATCCTAAAAGGATTTAATAATTAAAATTGATAATTGTGCCCTGGTCAGTGACAGACAATTTGATTGCTCCTTAGTCTTATAGCAAGCCACTGACACTTTGAGCTTTGAGAAAAATAAAGTACTCCATCATAAGTAAAGACTTGCAAAATGGATTGTCTCCCGAGTTCATTGCAATTTAGAACATATTATTTCACCACATGTACGGTGCGTTCAGGTAAACGCGGCTTTATTTAACTTTTGTTCTATAACCTCTTATCAAATGGAAGTTTCTTCATGAGTTTGATTATGAATCTTATTGAAATAAATCTTAACAGGATGTGGTTTCTTAACCATCTATATGAACCTAAGTAAAATTTAAAATAAGTTAAAAAGAGCTAATAGGAGGGTCATACGCCACTTTCCCAAGCTCTAAATGTGATTTGTCCAAACGCTCTCACAATATATGGTTATTGATTTTTTTATGAAGTACTAATGTTTTACCTTACATGTGTGAAATTGCCTTCAAGGGATTGCTACAGGAAGATTTTGGAATATTTCATTTTTAACTCGATAATATAATACTTCTAGCTTTTTATTTGGTGGCTGATGTTCATATTTGAAGAACGTTAACTTTTCTGTTACAGGGACGTGTGAAGCAGAAGTTATCTGCAAGAGGCAAATATGTATCCGTAAATATTGGGCCTGTACAAGTTGTTTCTAGTGAACAGGTCTTTCTCTCTTGTTTACTTGTCTCTTTTCCTCTTGTTGAAGGAAACTTTTGTAGCCTTTTTTGCTAAAGATGAATTTATTCAAAAAAAAGAAGAAAACATGAAACCCCATTTGTCCTGCAAATGATTCTTGGTGAGTATATCTTAGTATGGAATTTTGTTGTATTTTTCAGGTCCAAGCTGTATATAATGCCATGAGAAGGGATGACAGAATGAAATATTTTTTGTAGTGTTAGATTTTGTATAGAATGCTGTGTTTCCTGGGGATGAATTTACACGTCTGCCTGAAGTGGTTGGGCGGATTTTGTTCTTTGATTAACCCATCATATCATTGCAATCATTATGCAAATTGGACCTCTGTTGTATCTTAGGAAGATGTAATGTAATTATTATGATTTATTACCCATAGTTATAATATTGTATACATTATATCATAGTAGATTGGTTCAGTTTAATTTCCTACGTTTTGATTTAGTGTACGACATAATTGGAAAAGGACAGTGAAACGTGCTATGAGATATCACTATGCTAAGATATAAACAATTGTTGAATTTCTGTTTTAGGTAATCTATCATTTCTGCTTTTGACACGAAATGAAAATCCATTGCAAACTGTAAATAAGAAGTGGATGGGAGCAACATCTGAGAGGCGTCTTATAACTTTCAATTAAAATGCTCTACCTTGCTCTTTTTCCACGATTGGCACCTTTAACCAGCAATTTTGTTTGCTTACTCTTTTTCTTCTTCCCATTTCTCTTTCAATTGCAACTTCTATTAGCATTACATCCTTTTCTTTTATTTACTTCCAATTATTGTTTCTTCAATGAGATACAAGCAAATGAATCGACAAAAGAATGTAAATGTTCTATGTCTGATTTTAAGTTTCTAGTTAGAATCTTCCAAAATTGAGTCTATTCACAAAAGAGTATTTCATGAGTTTTTAGTTTCTTTGATATTTTGTTACCAGATCTTTGATAGATAAGTTACATTTTCTTTTAATAGAATATCGAGCTAAGTACTGATACCTGTAACTTATAAACGATCAGTAATTCAATTATGAGACAGTTAAACTGCTCTAAAGAAGATTTCAGGTTTAAAAACCTAGTTGTGAATACCGAATCTTAATTGGATCGAGCCATGAGAGACTGAAACATGAATCATAATTGAATTCTATCTAGTGTGATGTCAAACAATAATAAAATCATTGATATATTTGATTCACTGAAATCTTTGATATTTTATTTTTCTAATAATCAATTTATTCCAAAAAATAAAAATGCATATCACTTTAAAACTTTGTCAAATATCACTTCTCATTCATAAATTCATAAAATACAAGAGATTCTCACATTAACTATAAAAGTCAACCAGAAGCTACAATTAATTAATACTAACAAGTTAAGTGCACGTAATATTTTCTCTTGAATAAGCCAAGCAAGCACGTTCCTTCACCATGCAATCACACGTTGCGCTGTCGGAAAAGTGGACATGAGAAAACAGTCCTATAAGCAGGTGAATCCTTTGGTCTGGATTTGGAATTACAAAAAGTAAAATTGGAAAGTAAAAGATAGTAACAATCAAAGAGAGAGTAAAATATAATGTAAGATCCGATACACAACACGATGCTGAATCATACTCTAACCAGAGAGAAAAGAAGAAGCAAAAAAGATGAAGATTTATGGGAATGGTTAGCAGTGAAGAAATTTCTAGCAGAAACGAGAAGCGAAAGTGTCGTTAGAAGGAGGCATCTTAAAGTGCCAAAGCCTTCCAGCACCATTCACCAAATTCTTCCGACACAGAAACTCTTCCGCGTAAAGCTTCTCCACCTTGCGATCCACGTCATGCAAGAACACGTGCGTCACACCGGGTTCCTTCCGGTTACGCGCCATTACAGCGGCGGAGAACACCGCCGACATCCGCCCCGGGGCCTCCGCGAAGTACCCCTTGGGCGCGTCGATCATGATCATGTCCCACTCCGTCTCGTAAACCTCGTCGGGGAGATTATCCAGCGCCAGCTTGCACGCTTTGTTGCCACGCAGGTACGCCGTCGTAGGATTGCACGTGGCTTCGGTGCGGTACGAGGTGAGCAGCGTATTGGCGTCGCGAAGCTGCGTACGGTAATGGACGGTATGAGCCCGCAGGCCTGGCGCGTCTTTCAAGATCGAGTGGACCCACTTCGGATCCTCCTCCAGGAACACCGTGGTGCCACCCGGGTTGAACGAGGCCCACATGAGGGAGTCGTGGCCCAGCCCGAAGACCAGGAAGTTGCATGGCCGGCCCAGTGACTTTATCACGTCAAGACTGACCTTGATCTCCGCCACCGATTGCTGCGGCACCACGCGCGAGGTCGCGTAGTGGAGAATGGCGCGCATCTGCATCGGTGCCGGGTCGTAACTGAATTCTTTTCGGGTTCGGATCCCGAGCGTGCCCGGACACAGGTAAGCAGTTTCCGAGGATCGGCCTGTGGTTGAGAGGAAAAGCCCGACGACAACGAGGCCCACCACGGCCAGGCCCACCAACCACCGTTTCCCCTGTAACGGATAACGGCTCTTCATTTTTGAACCCCTTTAATTTCTTCCCCTTTGGATTGCATGTATGTGATGATAGTATAATATGGTGTTGATTATGAGTGTGTGTGTTTTTGTTGTTGTTGTTGTGTTATGGAAGATGTAGCATGAAGGAGTGGAGATGCAGTGATTGGAAAGATGAAGTTTTGCTTTGTGTTTTAAGGAAAGGTGCTTTGATTTTGTCAAATGAGGAAAATTGGCAGCACAACCAATATAAGGTACCAATTGAAATTTAAAAGATTTTTTTTTTTTCATGATACGATTTCAACACATTTTGGGTTTAAAATTAGGACAAGAAGATACCAATTGTTACACTAGGAGTGTGGAATAACATTTGACACGTGGCACTTGGAATGTAATTAATACAAAACCCTATTTGGAATTCGGAAGCCTTATCCTTGTCCCAGTTTCATGTTTTTACATAATAGAAATAACGTTATTAGTTTTTCATGTTTTAGATGCATGTTTTTTAATTAATGAATAAAGTATATTAAGAATCAGATAAATTGTGTAGAACTGATAGTTAATAAATGTATATGATTCAAGTAGCAGTGTTGAATAATCTTATTTTGAGATACTGTGTTTTAGAAAGTTAGAGTAAGCATACATTATTACATGAAGGGCTTCTTTTAATATAGTTTCATATATTTTTATATGTGCTTCTCTTAACAATCAAGTAGTACAGAGAAGAGTTATCATTCATGCGTATTCACGCTTAACCAATTAATATCATTAGTTTCCAATTCCACTAACTTTTTTTATTTCAATATCATAAAATAATCACACTTCTATCGCAATTGTTCCGACGAAAAATTGAGTATCTTAAATTGAAGATAAAAGATACAAATAACTTTTTTTAACAAAAACATAAATAATATTAAATTCAAAATAGTTTCGTTATTATTTTCAACTTGTTCCCTTTTTCTAGTTCTACCTCTTTAACCTCATCTTCAAATTGTGGTCTTCGATCGTTATATATATGATCAGAGGTATAATTTTGAAATATTGGAATTAGTTGTTGCAAACACAACAAGTAGCCCTGCGAGTTCTTAAACTATTCTCATAGCATTTTCTGAAAACCTCTTGATCAATCTTCATGGTCTCCACCTTTCCTTCTGCAGTTGGAAATTTCATCTTGAAATTAACCATTGACAATCGCCCTTAACTTATTGAGAAGACCTTTCGAGCAACAAATTATACGAAGACAGAGCATTCACCACAATATACATAATAACAATAGCTTATGTTGCGTGTTCATCCGAAAGGGTCATTCTTAAGTCAACATACCTTCTAACCTCCACATGCTCTTCCGAAAACTCCATCAAAAGGTTGTAGCTGACCTCTTGGGATTTGAAGGCCCACAAATGTATCCCAACCACATGACATTTGTTGAACTTCCTTGGTCTATCAGAACACAATGAACATTTCTCTCCATCATAATCACTAAAAGGACTATGAGATCGTCCTCATGAGAAACAATCCAACATTGGTCCTCGTCCATGAAGACCACATTAGGTGTAGGTGTCATCCATTCCATTTTTCTTGCGGTTATAAAACTTTAAGCATTTTTTCTAGTCAACCTTCTTATTCCTCCACTGATGATGGTGTTAAAATCTCCTAGAATAGGAACCTCGTGATGATCATTTGTAGTCTTCCTAGGAGATCGATCTACATTTTCATTGACTTAATTGGTCTCCAAGTAATTTTGCAACATTCCCTTTTGTGCCAACCTCTCCAGCTGATTCATTAATGAATAACATTCCATTGTATCATGTTCGTGGGTTCAATGAAATTCACACTAGGACGTCGTATTTTTATCGGAAACCTTATGTGTCTAATGGAAAATGTAGGTGTTTGAATACTTCCTTATATTTCAAGACAATTGATCGGGGAACAGTAAGAAAAGGGCATTTAAGTCATTACCTTTTCTCTTCGTCACGCCTTTGAACAATATATGGGACATAACTCTAATCAACGTGTTTGCTCGGTAGGGTCATCTCTTCCCTTTAGCAGTTAGGTTCCTTGTTCTTATGATTTGATCCCAATCATCTTTCCTCATATCTCTTATGACGCATTATTCCTCAGTTTTTGTATGAATAGAAGTAGGATTACGTATCCCGACTAATGATATAACTAGCATTCGAATGAGGGACTCATTATAAGATTTTGCTCGTATATGAATAATATATTGCATAAAATAATTGAATTTTTTATTTTTATTCTTTTCATCTATACATGTATGCAATGATAACAATGATATTATGATTCTCATTTTTTTACTCTCATCCTTTAATTAACAATGATAACAATTGGCTTAGTGTGGACCATTAATTAATGTACCACTGTTTTTTTACTTTGAAGAAAATCAATGACCCACACTAAGTCTCGTCACGTAATAAAAAAGAGTAAAGGATGAGAGTCAAAAAATAAAAGTCATAGTATAATTTTTCTCATTTTTCTCATGTTCACACTGTTTTTCAATTTTCATTTAAATAATTTTTTAAAATTAAAGTAATTATTTTATTAATTTTATCTCTCTAAGTGACTTTTTTTTTTCAAATTTTATATATACTTTTCTTTGACCACTTTTTTAAAATTAATTATTTTTAATTATAAAATTACTTATAAAATAAATAAAATTATTTACAATTAAATTATAAAAAATATTTAAATTTAATTTTATAATAATAATAATAATAAATTTATTATCTTTTATTATTATAATAAACACATGTTTTTATTAATTTATAACAAAAAAAATTAACAATAACAAAATTTACATTTCTTAAGAATATAAAACATGTTATATATATATATATATATATATATATATATATATATATATATATATATTAAAGCAATAAGATATCGAACTAATTTTTAAATAAACATGTGATATTTGATTGAAAATATCTTTCCAACAATTTGATACCCAACGTAATAGTAATACCTAATGAATGTGTGACTTAACAACATAGGTGGCTAGTCTAAATGCCAATGAATAGAAAAAACAACTTTCAATAACTTATTTGAATTTTCTAATCAACAAAAAATACTTTTAGAAAGTGAAAAAATATAGAAAATGACAGAAATACTCTAATTAATAAAGTGAAAGAAAAAAAAATCTAAATTGCATGTTTTAATTTAATGCAAAATAAATACAATGAACACATATAAAGTAAATGTAAAACTTGTTTAGAAAAACATATAAATTGTTAATAAAAACTACAACTTATCATTCAAACTTACAGTTCTATAAATGAACTTAATGATATCATTTCCCCTCTTGGCTTGCCTTCCCAAAAAAAAAACTTATAGGTAAACACATTTATTAATTTTCGTTCACATATATTATATTGATATTTGAAAACCACTCTCATTGTCATGTTTAAATTAGTTTTCAATTATTGTTAATAAACAACAGATGATTAAACTAAATTCATCTTACCATATAAGTTTATTACAAAATAACATAACCACATCCGAGTACTTTTTTAAATATGAATAAATTATTTAAATTTTAAAATAATAAAATTAAAAAATATAAAATATATATAATTATAGATACAGATATTGATAAAATAAAATTTAATTATAAAAAAAATATTATAACTAGTAACCATTGAAATAATGAAAGAGTAAATAATTCTTTTGTAATGAATAATTATTAAAATGATATAAGTAAAATACAGTTTTTTTATTATAATAATTATATAAATTTTAAAAATAATAATTAAGGGGATAAAATTGAAAACATAAAAGAGGACACCAAATAAGTATATAATTTTATATATAATTATAGATATACAATTATAAATTATAGATGCAAACTATATTTATAAATATGTCTATTTATTATTATTTTATGTATAAAATGCAAACTTAATTGAATTTCAAATTTTTTATACATTTGGACATTAATTTTTTTTAATTTATTAATTAATAAAAATAATTATATTCTTCAATTGTGTTTCAAACACTTAATTTTCCGATATTAGTCACAATTTAAATTATATAATAGGTTACTTATTACAAATCTAAAATATATTAAGTTTTAAACCTTTAATAGATTTTATTATTTTTAATTTTATTAATATTTTTTATTTATTTAGTACTCAAAATATTTAAATTTTTCAATGGAAGTTTTACAATTTATTTTATTCGTTTATTATCATTTTATTTGATCATCTCACTCACTTATTTTAACTAGTCAATAATTATAAAATTTTATAGTTAATATAAAATTATATTTTGTGTTGAATATAAAATGATAAATGACTCTTTATTGTTTGAATTGATCTCACTCACTTATTTTAACCAGTTAATAATTATAAAATTTTATAGTTAATATAAAATTATATTTGTGTTGAATATAGAATAATAAATAACTCTTTCTTATTTTAATTGAGAACATAATAACAACAAACTTTCATTATCACAACCTGGTAAGGATGTTGAAAGTCTCTTAATCATATAACTAATAACACAAAAAAAAAAAATAAAACATGAAGATTTTGTTATTTAATATGTTTCCAATTAAAAAAATAAATTATTATTTTTTAATATATTAGTACAAAAATTTGCATTTATTACTACTTAGAAATAGGTGAGTAACATGACAAAACAGAATAAGAGTCGCATTATCAATTAACATCAAATTAAAATGATTCCAATTTAATTAAAAAATATAAAAATTTTATTATTAAATAAATAAATAAAAATTAATAAAAACTCAATTAAGAACGTAATGATGTAAAAATTACGTACTTATAACCTAACTAAACATATTTATAATTATTGTAGTTAAAATTAAAATTTATTTCGTGTAATATCATAAATCTTACACGTGATTCACAATAGAATCATTAAAATCTTCAAAAAAGATCGCAAGATTGCGTGGATGATTGTTTTTTCTAGCTTATCTAAAATTCCATTCTTCATTCAAATAAATTTAAATAAAAAAATTAAATCTAATTAAAAATTAATATAATTAAAATTTAATTATATGTGTTGGAAAGGAAATCATCATCTAATTAAAATTTAATACAATTAAAGTTTACATTTTTTAAAACTACAACACTTATTTACTTTATAATAAACAAAAATTTTAATTAAAACAAAATTTAAACCTAATTAAAATTAAAATTTTCCTGTTGTTTTGTTTTTCTTAACTTTGGTAACAATCCAAATCCAATTTTTAGAAATGAGTTTCACTTTCCACCAATACCAATGGGTTGTGTGAACAGTCCAGAGAAGAAATACAATTCCAAATACAGATCCCACTCAAAACTTAAAAGGAAGAAGACGAAGTTCAACACCCAACAACCTTCGAACCATGTTGCATGGTTATGCCACGTGGAGAATTAAATTAGGAGGTGGAAACGAGAAGCAGTGGTTGAGGAACAACACTATTTATAGTATCTGTCTTCCCACAAACTCCTAAGTCATAATCCCAACCTGTGACCTCTTCTTAATTGCACTCCAACCACCACCAGCTTCCTTCATTTATTTATTATTTCCATACCATATTCATAACACTCCACATGTCTTAATATTTTTAACGGACTTAATTATCATATGAAAATAAGATATAATTAATAAAATGAAATTTAAATATCTATTTTCGAAATGTTTTTTTCCTTCACGCGTGTAAAATAGTAATTTGGGTGAAACGTGACACGAGACACTAAACAAATACTGCCGGTACCATGTTCGTAGTTAAATTGGAATAATGAATGGTAGTTGAATTGTGGCGTGTAAAAGAGATTAACGGCGTTAAGCTACCGTTCAATGTTACACTAGGGAGACTTAATTGGACACCACCACCACCTCACCTGTGTACATTAAATAGAGAGAAGACCAGCCATAGCACTTCGCTAAAACAACACAGACAGAGAAAACAGAGACAACATCGGAGACAGAGGTTTTCGTGACCATGAAGCGGCAGAGCAGAGTGTTTGCGGTGATGTTTGTGGTGGCGGTGGCATGGTGTGCGGTGGAAGGCGCCGATGAAATGGCGACCAAGTGCGGGAAGGTGATTCAGGATGTTATTCCGTGTATGGGTTTCGCTTCGGGGAAGGAAGCGAAACCGGCGGAGAAATGCTGCGACGCAACCTCGAGCATAAAGCAGAGCAACCCAGAGTGTTTGTGCTACATCATTCAACAGGTCCACAAGGGTAGTCCAGAGGTCAAACAAATGGGGATTCAAGAGGACAAGTTGCTTCAACTCCCTTCCCTCTGTAGCGTCAAGAACGCCAGCATCACCGACTGTCCCAGTAAGCACTTTCACTCTCTTCCAAAATCCTTTTTCACTCTCTCACGCCATTAAAAACTTCACCTTTCATCTGCATATGTGAAAGTTCGTGTTTTTTTTTTTTCCAAAATCCTAGGTTTAGGGGTGTCCAATTGAAAGTCTCATGGATACTGGCTTATGTGTTACGTAAGATGCTTGTGTGTTTGTGTGTGAGAGTTACCTTATTGAGGGGAGGTTCTAACTTTAGGATCACAGATTCGTCGTTTAGGTGATTCTGAAGGATACCTTATATGAATCAAAATATTTTATTAGTTAGTGTGAGAACACCGTGAAGGTTAAGTTCTTACTTTGTTCTTATTTAATAGTAGCTTTTCTTATGTTTTATTTTGAACAGTGAAAACCCAGAACCTATGCTTTTCTTTCTTGCAAATCTTTTTCAACTACTATGTGAAACTTTTAGATTTTAATATATGTAAACATGCTTAGAAACTGTAATAAGAATGAGGCGACCCATCATCTAGATTGGTTAAGAGGGCATCACCATTACTTTCAACAAGATTGCGTATATTAACTACAATCTGATTCTTGTCGCTAATTAAATTGATATGTGACCAAAGAACAAACCCAAGAGCTCACAGTTTCAATTTTAACCATGTCTCCTTCATCATTTGGAAAAGTAACAGTCTATAATAAAAAACTCATAACTGTGGACACCATCGTAGGTGAAAAAATGAACTACTTTATAGGAGTATTTCTATCGCATACAAATTTATGCAAGTAAAACTACTATTCTTGTGTATGTTTTGATAAATACTAGCTAGCTGGTGCCTAGGGTTTTTTAAAGTGTTTGTTTGATGGGACAAAAATGGAAGATAGATGAACAGTTGTCGGTGTTTGATTGGTAATAAATTTGGTCACATGTCGTCAACCACTAATGCTGAATTTCTGTATAATCTATAGTTACTATATACTGATACTAATAATACTACATGGTATACGATTTTAATGTTGGCAGAGCTTCTGGGTCTAGCACCAAATTCCCCTGATGCTGCGATTTTCACGAACTCTTCGAAGGTAACTCCTGCAACATCGAACACACCAAGTACGACCCCACAAAGCCAAAACGCATCGCATGGAAGTATGGTTGTACCTAGTATTCCGATGCTGATAAGTTTGACCGTTGTTCTGGTTGCAATTTCACCGGTTTTTGTGAGCATTTATACATGATGATGGAGAACGTTGAACGTTGTGATGAATGAAGCGGGTGTAGTCAGTGAAAGTTGTCGTTTTGTTTGCTGTTTTTGGTTTCTGTAGGACTTTCAATTAATGAATTGGTTTGCCGTTTGCATATGTCGTTATGGGACCCCATGTAATGCTCCTCCTTTTTTTCTGCTTCTCACAGTTAATATTAATGGATTCTTGGTCGCAGTTCAGAGTCTTCAAATAAAGATAATGCTAAAAAAATACTACTACACCCAAAGTAGCAAAATAATTCAAAAATTTCCTTTTTTTTTAATTATGTACAAATAAAATATGTATGAATATCCCTAGTATGAACATTTAAGAAAAAAAAAATATAATTTTCTGTCTATTACTGTCACTACTCTAGGAATTTCAACTGCCCATACATTTATCTATTTATTTCTATATTACAGGTTACAATATTTGAGAAAAAAAAGAATTCCGGCTCAACAATTTTTTAAGTGGACCTTCAACTAATTTTTAGTGGAAAAGCATAATTCAATGGAAATACATATTGCCAACATAGTAAAATTGGAACCATTAGATTTTTCGTTTCTTTCGCAAAGTAAATCCCTGTTATATATAATATTCGGTTGGTCAAACAGAGTGCAATGTTTTAACTTCTGAATTTTTATATTGTATTTCAGAAAATGCATAAATCCTTAAAATTACAAGTTTTAGGTAACTAGTGTTGATCAGGAACAATTACCCATTACAGAAGTTATATTCTGTGCACATGATTTCTACCTAACTTTAAATTCATACATAAGTGTTGTAGAGCAAAAACACAACTTTGGGATGAAAAATAGGATCTCGTGTTAACTGAAGTCGTGTGGCAGAAGAGCAACTTTCAAGTTTTTTTCGCATGGGCGCCACTTGAAGTTGTATGAACAGATAATGTCTTCCAATTTTTTTAAGAAAAAGGAAAGTCGTATGCGATGTGGAAAAATTTGTAAAAGCAAAATATGCGGTTGGAAATAAAAAAAGAAAAATAATATCTTATCACCCAAAGTACACCTACCTTACTATCCATTATAATGATATAATAATATTTATTAAAATTTTAAATTAAAAACATATACTAAATATTAAGTTATATATGTGATGGGTGATAACATATCACCACCCAATAAAAAGATTGGGTGGGAATAGCAGAACACTAGATATTGTGGTAGGATGGGCTTGTAAGCCCTTGGTTGGACCGTGTTTGGGCCTGAAAATATACTGTGCCAGTTTTTAAAAAGAAGTATATTAGATTAGTGTGATTTCGGGTTTGGTTTTTGCGTGTTTTTGTTTCCTCGAGTAGCTTCAACTATTTACCGCCCCGCCGGAGAAGGAGAAGAAGGATCTGTGTCGTGTTGTGTCGCCATGTCTCGGGTAATCAAACGCCGTCTCTCTCTTTCTCATTCCTTCACTTATGATAATTATCTCCGATTTCTTTCTCGTCTTCCTTAGCTACGGTTATTGAACCCTAACCCAATCGATCTCGGATCAATGTAGTCGATTTTTAGGGATTTCTCCATTGTTATCGATCTAATTTTGATTGCTCTCCTTTTTCCTCGTTGTTTTTGTCTTCGGGCGGATTTCTTTTTTTTTTCTTTAATTTGTTGTTACGGCACGGTTCTGTTTGCTTATGCATCGTCGCAGTGAATTCGAATCTTAGACTTTGTGTGGTTTCGCAGGTTGACAACAGAAATTCCTCAGCCGCCAAGCGTGCCAGGACTGATGGTGCGTCGTGCCTTTTCTGTTTTTCTTTTTAACTGTGATGTTTATGGATACTTCAACAGTGTTCCTTACACTGGAAGTTGAAATTATCGTGCGTGCGTATTATTTTACATTCTGCTATCAATTTATGCACCAGTAGCCGTTGTCGCAATGGCTAATTTCCACACCCTCCATTATGTTGTGCTGCTTTTTTATACTGCAATCTGATTGTGTGGTGATAAAACTGAGCTTGGGTGCATTTTGATTGGTTTTTGTTTGTAGGTAGCCGTAGGGAAGATGATTGGACTTGCCCCAGCTGTGGTAATGTCAATTTCTCTTTCAGGACAACTTGTAACATGCGTAATTGCACTCAACCAAGGCCAGCTGATCATAATTCGGTAAGATATTATATGTAACGTCACCGTGATATTTTTTGAAATGTATTTGAATCTCGCAAATGATTTAAGGTTAGTTTATTTTATGACAAATGTCATCGATAGCATTGTTGGTAGACTATTGGTTTTTTCTCTCTTTTTATGCTCTCGTTTTACTGGTATTTCTTATGGTCTTTTCTTTTGTATTCCTACTTTATTTAGTCTTTCGTTCCCAAATAAAGGAGAATGTGGAGGGTATAGTAATCAAATGTTCATGCATGCAGGCAAAGGACAGACATGTAGTTGTTTTTATTTTGTTTTCTTCTAGAGCTACTTTTTTAATCAAATTTTTTTATCTATCCCAGAAATCTGCTGCCAAGCCTCTACAAGCTCCACAGGGTTATTCATCTGCAGCTCCTTATTTAGGTTCTAATGCTCCATCTTCTATATATCTTAGTGTCCCACCATATGGGTCTTCTCTGTTCAATGGATCATCAGTTCCTCCCTATGATGTTCCATTTTCTGGAGGATCAGCATATCACTACAATTATGGTAGTCGCCTTTCTGCTGGAAGTCCTTATAGACCATTGCATTTATCTGGACCTGCACCCTACACCGGTGGGCCAGTGATGGGAAATGGTATGTTCTGTTTCTTGTTTTTTGTCATTGAAGGCGACGAAGTTTCTTCAATTGGATGGGCGTAATGAATAATCAATTGGAACTTCCTCATGTGTTGATAATGATTGAGTTAATGTTACATAAATCTTGCTTCTTTGATTCTGTTATGTTATTTCTCTCTCTCTTTTGCTTTTCTCCTTTTGGGTAATATTACCTTTTTGATTGGGTATTTTCTTGCAGGTGGGATCTATGGAATGCCCCAACTGTTGGATCGCTATGGCCTGGGTGTGCCTATTGGACCTGGGACAATGGTATGAGGCTGTAAGCTAAAAGATTAAAATCAATTCTATATAACTTCAAATGGCAGGAACAACGTTGTTTTATTACTGTCTGTCATCAACTGAATAATCTTATGTCAAGTTATGCATTTGTTTGTTCATTGTAAACAATATTAGTGAAAGCTAGATATTTGTTTTTTCTATTGTGTTACAATCCCAAGTCATTATGGTCTTAACGATCTGCATTTAGTTTTTCATGGTAACAGCTTAGGGATCATGCATACATGGTCAATCAATTGTATCTTACATTAAAACAAATTACTGTACGCTCATTGTTTTTCATCTTCAAAGCTGGATTTGATCCCTTGTCAGCTAATGAATGAAGCTATAATTTGTAAATTGTGTAATTTCATGGATTTTGTTGCAAAATTTGATGTAATATTCATTCTTTCCTGGGCAGGGTGCCAGACCTGGATTTTTTCATGATGATAAGTCTCAGAAAAAAGGTACGGGTTTGTTATTCATAGTCTTTGTCTATTTATGTTCAAATGGAAATTGATGTGGTATTATTGTTCCCATCCCCACTTCTCGAATAGATGCAACTCGTGACAATGACTGGACATGTCCAAAATGTGGCAATGTCAATTTCTCATTCAGAACTGTCTGCAACATGAGAAAGTGCAACACACCTAAACCCGGATCTCAGGTTTGCTGCCTTTGTTTCTGTTGTGGGCATATTTGTTGTGATTAACTTTTACATCCTGGAAAATTTGATGTTTAACATTTTTGTATAAATGATGATTAAAATTGTTGGATGTGATCGTTGGGCTGCAGGCCTCAAAGTCCGACAAAAATTCTAGTAAGTATCTTCTGTCATGACACATTTCTGTCATACTTGAATGATGTCATTATCTTATACAAGAGTAACATTTGTTAATTATGTTTCTTTGTGTTCGCCATTCAGAGCAAAAGATGCCTGAGGGAAGCTGGAAGTGTGAAAAATGTAACAACATAAACTATCCTTTCAGAACCAAGTGCAACAGACAGAATTGTGGTGCTGACAAGCCTGCTGAGTCTGATAAATCTCCTTCACCATCTGCTGATCAGAATGATCAGGTTTGTTGTCTAAAATGTTTTGATTTTGTTAACCTTCATTTGTTGTTGCAACAGTTGTTGGTTTTCCAAGAGCAGCTTTGTGACATGATGAGCATTTTCAAATTGCAATCTGTTGTGAAGTTTTCTTTTAAGTGGATTCTAAGGAAAAGCTTCAGTTTTGTTTCCTTTCATTTGAAACCTTTTTATTACACCTTTTCAGTTTCTTCCTATCTATCCGTTGCAATCTTTAATTTGCAATTATTTACTGTTCCAGTGAGTACTAGGACATGTTTGAGGGTTGAGAAGGTCCAGAGTTGTCATCAAGAATTGCTCAGTTTCGGTGTCTGACAGTCAGTCTTGTCGTCCTCTATGTTGCAGCAGTTGTCAAGTCACTCACCTTCTCAATATGTGTCAAGTTGTTGTATTAACTGAGATGGTATTTTGGTCTTTGTGGATTGTTATGATGCATGTGTCAGCCAACTTTCCTGGCACAAAGGTTATTGCAGTTTCCAGTTTTAAGTTTTTGGTTCATGAATGTCTGTGTTTAAGTATTACTCTAGATGCCTCAAGAATATGAAGATTCTGAGTTTTTAGATTTATTAGGTGGCATTTAGTTTTGGGTAGTAGATGAAAGTGTCTTCCTAACATACCACTTAGGATATGTGCATCAGTATTTGTTACAGAAGCCATTTTCTCTCATGCTATTGCTTGAGCTACATGGATGATTCATGTCGTGTCGTTGAATTAAAGTTGGCGGTAGATTATTTAGTTGTTTTTTTTAGTTTCATTTAGACAAGCTTTCCTAGCCCGATAATATTTTAGGGTTTTGGGTAATCTTTTATGTACCTTGAGTGCTAATCTTCGTGTTTCTGGTATCTCACTCTTACATTTTGTTTCGCTACTCTAATATTTGGTGGATGTCAAGTAGGTATCTGTTGTCCTTTATGAATCGTGTCAATTGGGCAATTTAGTAGTCCATCGGAATTATTCTCTGAAATCATAGTTCGCGAATTTGTGTAAAAGTTAGTATCTGAATTTATGACTAGCATCACGGTAGTCATTCTTTTAGCCCATAGCCAAGAAGGACTTGTTTGATAAAGGTTTTGTTAATATAGACTAGAATACATTAACAAAATTCAACGACCAGCTGATGATTTCAAGGATGGACTTAGATGTCTATAAATATTTAAGTATTCAGTGTAGTGCTGCTTCGTACGAATCGGACCATAAATCCATGCAGAGGATGGTTGGGAGAAGAGATGAAGTAACCTGATATTGTACTCCCAAGAAGCTTTCAATATGCTTTATTCTAGAAGCACGTCGGACTTTGACGAATGATTGGTAGGAAGTCTGCTAGTAGGGTGTTCTTCATTGCTGGGTCTCACTACGTTAGCTGCATTTTTGTATTTAAAAGTAACCTTGATTTGAGTTATTAGGATTAAATTTTACCCATAACTTAGAATGTCGTATAACTTTTGGCCTGCATGAGGCTCATTAAATCACAATCCATTTTACCTCCTTTTATCTAATTTAATTTTTGGTTCGTTCACATTTTTAGTTTGTTCAATTTGATTTTTATAAATAATAAAATGATCAATTAATCACTTTAATTTAAAAGTTGTAATGACTTCTTCAAGGTTTAATCAAGTTTTCGATTTTAATAATGCAATTGTATGGGTAATTCCTGTAAGTTTAGATCCTTTATAGTTTGTGCCATTTGGATGTAAAGTTGAGATTGAATCCTTGAAAGTTAAGGAATATGATTCAGATTAAATTGAACGAAATATCTAAATAATGGAAATTAACAGGTAATTAATTGTAATATTTTTATTCAATTTTAAACGATGATATTGAAGAAGCCTACACTATAAGTTGTTTTAAGAAATGCTGACGAGTTGCGTTAACAATGGAAATTGATATCAACTCGAAAAAAGAATCATACTGCACACCTTTGTAAGTAGAACGGATAAAACCTAAAAGAAATGAGATACTGTTATGTTATCTCCAGTAAGTTCAAGTTGGGGTGTTAAAAGTTTTCAATGGAATTTGCTAACGATATAAATGATTAAAAATGAATTGAGGGTTGCCATATTCCTTGTTCTGTCGATGGAAATTCGTAGAACTTCAAGTTTATTAACATGTGGTTGAAGCTTACAGACCTCGAAGCGTATTTTATTCCGACAGCTGCTCATAAATAGGTTCAGGTTTAATTGGTTTGAGACATTCTTATTTACATTCTACAGAAATACATGTATCTGAATTCATACTAGACTTAATTAAATGGATGCTCTTTCAATATGCAAATATCATTAGAATATGAAGATTCATGATTAGAAGTGGAAGTTAAATGAAAAAAAAAACATTTAAAGGTGATGGGCATGCACTGTAACGATAGTTCAAATTAGATGGGCGCAGTCTGGTACAATATGAAATGTATCGAGAGTTTTCAACAAAATTCAGAAAATGGAGTGAACGTGCACAACGAGCAATCAGTTCGTTTAATCTCCATTAAAAAATGGACGCAAAATAAGGAGAGAAAGCAGGCTGGGATGTTGAAGATGTAAGCATTTGAAGGAGAGCATTGCATTGATCATTCCAGATGGTTGCATGGAAAAGGCGAGTCATAGGGTGCACTCAACAGCTGAAAGTCTTGAAAGCGATTGTTGGCATCACAGTCTGAGAATGAGATACACATGCTCATGGTGGAAGGGGATGGTTGTTGTTGATGATCAGTGTGCCAATATTCTGAAGAGGAAGCAAGTGGTAAACGCTGTTGCTGGTGCGTCATCGAGTGTGTCATAGACTGATTAATGCCACTTGTTCGAGAGGAGCGTTCCAGGGATAAGAACTTAGTCTCATATGGACCCCATGAATTGCTTGACAGAAGAGAGAGAGCACGGTTAACATCTTGTGCACCATTCGGATCACACGAACTAATGGAATTGGGATCTTCTAAACCTGCAATAACAACAATTCTATCAACACTTAACAATAATAATCATCGTTTCACCCAACACTTCATATTAAGAGGTCAACAACAACAACAACCTGGAACAATAGTCTTAGCTGCTATACTTCTGGATGTTAGAAGGCCACTGTTATCATCAGAAAACATAGACACAATACTGGGTATCTTATCGAAGCCTTTTGCGGGCTTCGGAAGAAAATCTTTTGTCTGGGGGAGCTTGCTGCTGTGCATATCCTGCCAGACCATGTTTGTAGCACTTCTTGAAAATGCAAATGGGCTCATCATTTGCCTCCCATCTGCAAAGTATTCAAATGTAAATTGTGCTCTTGAGGTGACTGACACCACTCAATTATGAAAGGAACCAAACTAACGGGGTTTCTTGTTTACCTACCACATGCTTTGCTTCAATTAAGTGTGTGCCCTGTCTAGTTTCCTATCACTCGCCCACCGTACTGTGTTTATGCCTTTTACAAGTCATAGTTCATCATTTTTTTTACTATGGTTCTATTTATATTACTTTTTTATAAACACAAGAAAAAAAAAGATATTTAAAATGAATTCTCTTTATTTACAGCTCACAAGTTTCCAAGAGAAGTTGAAATAAACTCTAAGTACATAACAGAAACACTATAGGAAAACATGCAACTGTCGCTAGCTGGAATCAGTTGTGATCATACAAAAATGGGAATTTGTAAATCGCCGAAAAAGAAATTTCTGATAACATGGTTACGATAAAGGAAAAATGGGTCAGATTCTGCACACATTCACCAAATTTTGTTCCCCATATGTTCATATTTTTTACCACAAGTTTCATTCTCATAATTCTCCCAGAAACATTTCATGATATGTTCTACTATGCATCCATAATAATAAACTGCAAAACCAGACCAAAGAGCAAGGGAAAACCAGTGTATTTTCCAAGAGAAGGGAGTGTTTTTGTTATACCATAAGGCGACGAAGACAAAGCTGATGGATTTAACTGGACTGAGTCAGGCTGTGGTTTGCGACGCCTTGCATTATGATCTGAGAGACGTTTTCTGCAGCTTCTTTTTTTGTCATCAAACTCTGACAGAGCATGGAACCTTCAACAACATAATTCATGGGAAAAGCTTAAACCAATTTATCTGATATGACCGACAAAGACAGCCAAATCTTTATTTTAACTGATATGTGTCTGAAAAATGTTATTTTTACTCCATGTCATTTTCTTCAGAACAATCAGAATTTTACTGAGATTTACCTGCTACATTGCTGGCAAAACCGGCGCTCCAAACCAGCTACAAGCACCTTAGGGGATTTGGAATGAGCTTCACACACTCTGTGTTTGCGATGGTAATCTTTAGCAGAAGAAAGGTCAAGGCCACAACCTTCCACCTGGCAGCTTGGATGCTGCAAATTCTGACCACTGGTTTTATATTTCTTTCCTGAAGAAATTGGAACCTCAAAAGAGGGTTTCTTGGAATCACTTCCTGCGCATACATCCTCAAAGTACAACCTTTTTCCAAGCTTCAGAGTTAGCAGAGGTTCACCAGAGACCGGAGAAGGAACTGCTGATTGAGAAGTTTCAACTGGGCACAGTTCTTTCTTCCCAGTGGAATCATCCTGAGAACCTTCCAGAGTCAACACCGATGCCTTGCTATCCCCATTTGACAGTGAATTGTTGGAAGCTGATTTTGAGCTCCTTGGTGAAGAAGCATGTACTAGTTCAGACCCAGAACATGCACTCCCACCTGATGGATAAAACACCCCAACATTGATTTCTCGATCTGCTTCGTTGCTGCTACAATCAGTTGTTGGTAACCTCGGATTTTCTGTTGCTTTTGTATTGAAGAAGAATAAGTGCTCCCAGTCCCATTGTCCGAGAGATTTTGTATTCCACTCCATCATCACAAGTCCTTACAAATTCATATACAAATGCTCACTGTGATCTGCAAACTACAATTCAAATCAAAGGTAAGTGCTAACCGCTTTAGTTTCTTCAGAAGCAAAGAACAAGCATACAAGATCTTATGAAAGAAATTAAACTAGTACAAGAAAGAACAAAAACTAGAATAGTGTTTGGCAGAAGCAAAGGGCACAAAGAATACCTGAATAAATGTAGTGGACGCATGATCATATTAATAATACAATAATTGTGAACGGACCAATAATTCATAAAACCTAAGAACAGCTAATTCTTAAGGGTAGTAAACATAGAAATCATCAATCTTTCAAAGACAACATTAAAACTAAAATCACTTGTTCTAGCCCTATGTCGGATGGATTTCCAGCAAGACCAGATGCAGAAACAAACCAGAGATTTAAACAAGAATAGAAAATATCTTGGCAGCAAACAAAAAAGTACTTAGCAAATAGCAAGTTGTAATGGTAAGTAAGCAAGTATAACATTGAAAGTGTAAATCAGTTTAACCATACATTTTACCAAAGGCGAACTCCTAACCTGAGATGCTCCTGGGGGAATTATCTTATTCAGAATAACCAAAAGAAAGAAGCTAATTACACAAATCAAACAAATCCGTGGACTCCACAGTGTTCTGCAAATCCCGTCCATAACTTTACAGACAGATGAGTGGCTGTATTTTAGTGTTGCAAGACTTCTCAGACTGATATCAACCAGTCCCCACCATCAAAAATAAAAATAATAATAATAATAATAATAAAGGTGAGTTATTTATCTGTTTCCCTCTTTGAAATTTGTACTAACTTCCCACGCAGTCAATTTGTGGCACTGCATTATTTTTACCTCCAGAAATGTAACCTCCACAGTGAACATTGTGAAGGGCATTTGATGGTTTATTCATTCATGGCAATAACAAAAAACGGTAACAATCCCTATTGATGTGATATGCAAGGCAATGGATTGCACCTAGCGATGTGATGTGTTTAACCCTTTAACTCTTCCTACAAGTGTGTACTTACCACCAAAACTTCCCTTTCAACATGGGAAACCTTCAGATTCCAATAATTCACATTTATCACAGCAATGTCAGGAGTCGGTCATTGAATGAGACCCCACAACAGCAACAACCCAACAAATCATGACTTCTTGACTTATCAGAACATCCAACACTCTGGCCAACACATCACAGTTTAGGCCCTTGTTTTCGTTAACACAGAATTAAGGCCAACAACCTTGCCTCCAAATCATAAATGCAAGAACCTCCACTTTTAATCGTCCCCAAAAACATATGTTACCATGAACCAATCGATATAAACCCCATAAAAAGAATATATTTTTTTCCCTTAGCTCAAAATATCTGAGGAAAGTGGAGTAAAAAAGAATGTTATTCTGGATTTTCAATGTAATTGTTAACAGTATACATGATGGTTTTGATGCTGTAGTCTAAGCCCTTGTGGAGCCGATGTCAATTCATTAGGTTATATAGGAGGGGTCTCTTTTCTTGGGACTTAGCTAGTACATTAAAAAGCCTTGGTCCCCATTTCCCCTCAAAAAGCACAAGGTTTTTCTTCCTTTTCTTGTTTTTTGCATGAGCAATTTCATTAAGAAAAAAACACAGAGGCATCTATCTCAAGCTTTCAACAATCCCACTTTCCCAAGAAAATGATAAACCCACAAAAGTGTAAAGAGTAAGAGAGATGAAGAAACGGGAAACCCCCCAAAAAAAAGCATCTTTTTTTCATGGGCTAAGCCAAAAGTCCAGCCTCACATTGTGAAAGGTTTCAGAAAAAGGATGTTGCAATCTGACTCTACCACAAAAGGAAATCACAGTAAAAAGCAATAACAGCAGCACAACAGGAACAACAGTAGCAGTAGCAGCAGCAGCAGCACTCATAAACCTCACCCTAACATTAACACCACTAATTAATACCCATCACTAAAAAAAATTACCATAAAAAGAAAACCTCCATGTTGGTATCACTTTTGTTCCAAGTTCTCATCTTTAAACCACAAGAGTGGAAATGGGAAAAGCTGCAATACCCACTTGATCCGTGGTTCTTCCTCTACTCATAAGAAGATGAACCATAAATGGGCGTGGAATGAACAAGTTAGTGAACCACCAAAAGGGTTTCCTTACCTGTCAACACAGAGCTCGAGGTGTGTGTTTGTAAGCTAAATCAGGAAAAGCAGCAGATAACAAACTCAAAACCAGTGGTCTTTGTTTCCTTTTCTGACTCTTGTGCCGTTTTGCTTTTGCAAATCAAATTTAGGAGACTCGCCTAAACTAAACACAATAAGAGAGAATTTGGTGTGGTTAGTGAAATTGGTACAACAATAAAATAACCTCAAGAAAATGTGAGAAATTTGAAATTATCCAGCCTTTGGATTTTGATTTCAAACACACTCTAAGCATTCCATTAGTATTGATTACCGTTTATAGCGACATAAACACAAACAGCTGAACCTGAGCATAGCATGTACTCTTCTTCGTACAACACATCTCACAAAACACAACCAACAACCACAGTGTGTGTTCTTTTTGCACTGGACTAAACAATAATTTTTACTTTTATTATTACATTTATTATTTTATCTTTTACTGTATACAAAAACATTGGTATTATATATTCAAATGGTAGGATCATTTTCTGAAACAAATAGGTTAACTCGTTCTGCTCTATAGGGGACAGCTCAGACTCAGCATAAAAATGGACACATTTTTCATGAAAAAGAAAACCAATCAAACAAGTTGTCTGTATCTTCAATTTCTTAAAATTCACTGGAATTAACAAAAAAGTTATATTTCTTCTACCTTTTGGTCAAACAGAGTGCAATGTTTTTATTTCTTTCTTCTTCTGTTCCCTATTTGGCTTTGTGATATTTTAATGAAGGCTAAACTGAAAGAGAAGTAAGAATGAGACTATGTTGTTGAGCCCTATGTGCTGGTGCCTTGGTTGAAGAGAATTAGTATTATTAGTGTGAATTGGAATTGGAGTTACCTTGGTGCCACCACAAGTGGTCCATCACCATTCACTTTCACTGTACAAAAATATACTATTCAACAATGGACAAACCTCAACTTGTTATTTGGACACAAAATTTCTGGATAATGTGGCAAAATCATTCCTTTTCCAGTGATTTAGACTACTTAATTCCCTAATTATTGATATGATCATAAAATGTAAAGGAGGTTGTGATTATGTGCATTGGTTAGTTATGTTATTGATTACTATTCACTAAATTGATTGAAGGGATGGGGATTATTTGCAAATGATAAGGTTGTTATTAGTGGTGTATTTTTATTAATGTTTTGGAGGGGAAAATAATATATTTAAAGTAAGTATATTTTTAATGTTTAATATATATTTATACATAAAGTTATTAGAGTTTATTTAATAATTATAGTGTGGACTAATTTTTTCTTATTATATTGTCGTGGTTATGTACATGACTAAATAATATGAAAAAATTCCAACCTTTTTAATTACCAACAATCTAATCTTTTAATCTTTGACTTTGTTCTTGCAGAAAAAACTTTAAAAATTGTGAAATCATTTAAACATTTGTATTTGAAAGTATGTGCTCTTTTATTGTTAGAAAACATTTTACAACAAACTATATTACGTGAAATTTGATAATCAAAAGTATGAATTAACTGGATTTTGCATTTGATAGTTTATGTGTAATATATGTATACACACAAAAAAAAAAATTACCAAATGTATCGAATGCATTATTAATATAAAGCAAGAGGGTCACGTGACGTGAGCACGATTTGCCATGTCTCTAACTCTTGCGTTTCATTAATTGCATAATGTCATGCATTACAATAATAAAATAATAATAATAAATCTTTCTGGTATACATACATACCTTCACAACTCATATATATATATATATATATATATATATATATATATATATATATTCTCATCAAGTTGAATTCTGCATGTATCTATGTTATCATTTTTAGGTAATATATGTTGTCACGAATTTTAATATCATACAAACTACGATGTTATTTTTTAATAACATTTATTCACTACCCTAAAGTAAATTATAGAATTAAGATAAGAGTGATATTCTTCTTGGTTTTAACAATTATCTAAAAATGATTTATTCAGATCCTCACATATGGTTATTGTTAAGATAACAAAAATAAACATATTTTTATTAAGTAAATCTGCTGATCTCAAAATATAATTTACTAGGAATTTTGTACAAAATTCGAAAAGCAGTTAAAGTTCTATCGACATGAGAAGTGAAAATTCAGATTACTGTTCAAACTTTTTAATATATATTTTCCATAAAAACTTAAATAATAGTAAAAATCAAGTAATTATATTTTATATTCTCAGAAAAATAGAAATAATAGAGATGAAGATGTTTTTAGCCAGAGTTTTCCTACATTTATTTACCATATTTTTATCTTGCATCCCTTGAATATGAATTTTTTTATTTTATCTATTAAAGATCGTGTTATTTGAAAGTTATTTTTGATTTTCGGATTACTGATTTAAAGTCATTTTTAAAAAATAAACCTTTTAACTGTATAATTTGAACTTTAAAATAAACTTCCAGTAGAAAAAAAAATAAAAAAAAATTATTCAAATTACACAATTAGAAAATAATTTTTGTTTTTCAAATTGTATAACTTTGTAAAATTCAAAATCATTTTTTGATTTTAAATTTCATAATATGAAAGTTTTTTTTTTATCTTAAATTATATAACTCAAAAAGTCATTTTTTTTTACCTTTGATTACATAATGCAAAAATCATTTTTAAATTTAAGGTTAATTAATAAAAAAAAGACAAAACGAGATTCACAAGAATGCAGGAAAAAAAGTGTAGAGGTGCAAGTATATTTTTTAATGTGAATTTACACTTGGAGTATGGGCCATTCATCCCGATTAGTTTGGGCTCACTATTATGGGCTCACTTGGAGTACAATGGTAATGGGCTCACTATTTCCTCTGATCCAAATATTATGCTCCTATTTTTGTAATTAGGACTTGTAGTGCAGGCCTGTTTGGATTCAAAACATCATAATAAATAAGAAAATTAACCTTTAGCAAAATGAAATTTCTTCCTGCACCCCCCAATTTTCTTTCTGAACTTTTTCAAAATTTCCCCTTATCCTTTAATTCCTATATAAAAATGTTGGAAATTTGACAAATTTTGACCTGAATTTTTTAATGAAAGAAAAATTAGGGTTGTAAAATTTTAGATTTGAAGATAAATTAGTGTTGAAAAAAAAAAGAAGGTGAAATTGGTATATGTTTTGCACACGCACGGAGGGGAGGGGAAGAAGAAGAAGGATAAGATTAAAAAGAAAAGCAAAGCGAAAGACACACGTAAAAGAAGGGAATCCATGATGACGATAAGGATTAGAAAGAGAGAGTAATGATACTGCTACACTCTATTCGCACCAACCAACCATTAAAATTAACCAAACCTAAATCTCTTCCTTTCCCAAGGCAAAACCAAATCATTACTCACCGCAAAATATGCATCTTAGGTTTTCTCAAACCCAATTAATCATCATTCAAATTCAAACACTTTCTTCCCATTCTTTTTTTTTCCTTCAATTGCAAATCATATTCCCAAATACCACTTTCCCCTTTTCTTCAACATTCATTCACTTTCCACCTTTCAGTTTGTTGGATATTCATGCACAATGCTTCAATTGCGGGTTATCTTCCACCTTCAAAAAAAAAATGCACCATTGTACAATGAATACACATTTTCTTTTAAATTCTTCAAAATTTCAATAACCCTATTACTTATAATTCTATCAATTCCTTATCGAGATTCATAATACATAAAGATGTTATGTGAGACATAATGATGTAGTAACTTTGAAATGACAGGTATACACCATCAGAGAGCACTCAAAACTGTGACCAGGAACCCACATTCTCATTCCTTGGTCATTATACTCTCTTTATAATCCAGATAATTATAAATAAGAAAATAATCCAAAAAAAAAAAATCGAAGACTTAGATAACTGATCTCACAAAACTTGAACCAGAACAATTTATTTATTAAAGAAGAAAGTGAAAAACTTATTTAAAAAGGAAAAGAAAAGCGTGAGTATACATAATTACTACTTATTGCGTGACACTTATGACCATTGAATGGAAAATGGAATGATGTGCAATGTCGCTTTGGAGGGGTATTTTCGTCAACCCAAATAACTCATCATACAGAGAGAAAAAGACCGTGAGGACTATCCTGCGGCGTGCGTTGAAGAAGGGCCCACCAAACGCAATCTCGTCCGTTGATCTCCAAAGTGAAATTATGACGTTGCCGTGCTAAACACTAACCCATGGGGACACGGTGCTCGTGAGTGAGTCTTTTTTTTTTTTTTTTTCAGATTATTTTGTTTTTACAATAATTTTTCAGCTTATTTTTGTAAAGTCATAGTTTTAAACCATCCACGAAGCTAATTAATTCAATGCTAAGATTTTGGAATAGAGAATAATATCTTTAAAATTTGTTTGAATGTGAATTTTTCAGAAATTTGAGGGAAAGTGTGGAATGGAGGTTGAGAGATGCAAAAGAAATAAGGCACTACATTATCTAAATGGTGGATGACACATTCTTTATGCATGTTTGATGGATTGTCCCATGTAGGAAACACATGTTTAAAATCATGATCTATTTTGACTAGAAAATTCAATTTAAGTAAATTTATAAATTCATGTCTCCCAAATGCTATTAATTTCTGCATTATCATGTACTACTCCTACTCTGTTTAGAGAAACATGTCAAAGGTTGTTGTAAATGATTCAGTCCCATGTCTTGAGAAAAAAACTGGTTACAGATTAACATGTTAAAGTTGAGTGTTTGAGGAGATTAAGAAAAAGGTTAATTGGGTTTGTTGTTGTTGTTTGAATCATTGACCAATCTGGATAAAAGTTGGTCGTGAGATTATGTTATGGTCCTGAAAGCAAGTACTAGCTAAAAGGTGGGTCTGGGGCCTAACAAAAAATTCACACAAATTGTTCCCACGAGAAGAGAAGTGTTTGGTGCAGCAATCGGTGCCTAACTTGGTTTTCAATAACTGCACCAGATCACACACCACGCCTCACCTCTGTAACAAGAAATTTCAATACTTAGTTTGTTGTTGAAAGCAAAGATTCAAAAGGGTTTTCTTAGACCTTATAAAATAAAATCAATGTTACATGTGTAAAGAAAAGATTTGATTTTTATAGACAAATACACATGGTTAATTTTAAATTAGTGGTTAATTTATTAATCAGAATAATATTTTTGTGGATAATCAAGAAAGGAACTTTGATTTCATGAAGATTTTTTCTTTCAATATCTTAGGTTTATTTAAATCATCATAAAATTAGTCTTGTTTGGCACTGTGACAGGAGGAGTTGTTATAAAAAAAAAAAGGAAAGAGAAAGAAAAGACGAGAGAAGATGATGATGTAGAAGCATAGGCATAATAATAACGCAGCATAAGAAACAGAGTGGAAAAAGGAAAAGAGTGGGTGAGAATAGGAATTAGGGAGGATAAGAGAGAGAAAGAGAAGAAAGTGTGTGTTTTGGGAGAAGGAGAAGAAGGAAGAGGAATCGGGCGAATCGTGTTTTGGGGCATGGAAGGGGTGGCCATGCTGAAGCAGCTAATTGGTCAGCTTCAGCAGCTATTGGACTCTTCCCATTCCCATTCTCTGATTCTTGAACCTTCACACCACACTCTCCTCTTCCAACAACAACACCCCAGGTCCCCCCTTTTTTCCCTCTCTTTAGATCTATTTCTTCATTCTTTCCCCAATTAGGTTTTAGGCCCTCTCCCCCCCCCCCTCTTTTTTTGGCCCAGCACCGTTTTTTTTTTCTTCTTCATGTTTTATATAACTATTATATTTATGTTGATGTTGTTGTTGTTGATGTTGTTAATCTTTGAAGTGAATTAACCGGCTTGGTAGGTAGGTAAGTTAGGTCCTTTCTGCTCTGTAATGTGTGAGTGTCGGAATTAACCACTCTACTCCAATTTTTTTTTTTTTTTCTTCTCATTCCCATGCCTTCTCCAACACAATCGCATACCCTAAAAATGCACCAATTCCTATGCTCTGTAGCTTTTCTTCCTTGATCGTTTCTCTCTGTGTTTCTTTATTTTTTCTTTTTTTTTTTGTTCTTGTTGCTGCTTAGTTCTTCTCTCGCATTGGATTTTAGCTCCGGCCTTCTCTTTGCTCACGCGCTTCTTCTGTGTTACTTTCTTTTTGTTTTTCTAAAACTCGTTTATTAAGTAAGTTCGATAGAATTTGATGTCCTTTGCAATTTCCCTTGTCTTCTTTTTTGTTGAAAATATCTTTTGTTCTTGGGGGTAGTTTCTGGGTTTGGAGCTGCATGAAAAGGAACAAAGGGTAAGAGCTGCATTTGGACGCCGATTACTTGTTTTAATGGTTCTCTCTTGCGCACACACTTATATGTAGTTAGTTCGAGAGATCTAGGAGACATGCAAGGAGGATGATACTTGTATACACCCTACTTATCTCGCCATTGATTTTTCTGTGTGATTCAGCAATAATTGACATGGAATAATTAAACTTTTGAATAAGCTAAAGGAGAGATTCTCTGTGAATTAGCTCATGCGTAAGTTATTCTTAGTTTGTGGGAGAAACTTATTTCTTTTTCTTTTGGGTATCTCAATAAGGTCTTAATGTACTGCATACCACACTTGGCTCTGTTAATCCTTGCAAAGATCACAGTCAGATTACTTGATTATTTGTTTTAACTATTGGATGTTTTATATTTGAACACCTATTGCTTCTGATGCCTTTCTTGACAGTCATTATGGGATAAACATCAATTTTTTGCTTTTTTTGTGTCATAGTATATCATCAAACAAAGGAGGGTTTTGTACCGCCAATTCTCACATCATCACATTCCTTGTGTGGACAAGTAGATATAATTGAATGGAATTTTCGGCTAACTTGTTACGAAAATTCGTCTGTTGGGTTCTAGTCCTTAAAAAAATTAAGAAAAGGATTAACAGAAAAAAGAAGAAGCAAAACTGTTGCTTAGATTTCCATTTAAAACATTTCTTTTTATTATAAACACACATAGTAGATGGACCAGTTTAGTTCCAATTTGTTGGTGTGACAAACTAAAGTCAAATACTTTACTAACTTTTGACCTGAGGATGCATATCACTCGAAAAAGGGATGTTGTAATGAAGAGATGACAATTGTTAGGATGATTACCTGTATTTTACAACTTTTCTATCAGTTTTACTAAACTCCTTTTGCAAATAGCACCTTGGAGGCATTGTGTTTAATAGATATTGATTTTATATAACGAAAATTAATATAGGATTCCTCAGAAGCACTGTCTGTTTACTCACCCAAACCCTAGATACTAGAGTAAAGATATCTGCTGCATTACACTTGTACACCACGTAATGATGAATTTGCATTTCTTTTATAGTTATGCATTTGAAAATGTCTGTTTTGGCACCTAGGGAACTTAGAATTTTGTTTTTAAGTGTAATGTGGCCAACCTCCTCTAATTGGATAAAACTATTGTTGTTGTTATTTAGGGCTTTGTTAGGACAAACTTCCCATCGAGCGCTTTTAGGGAAATAAAAAAAAGAAGCAAAATGAATAAAATTTCTTCCACAAATTTAAATCAATTTATGTATTCAGCTCCTGAAGAAGTCACAGATGAGAGAAGTTGTGAAAGTTGAAGTGCATAGGTTGATTTTAATTTTTAAGAGAAGTTTAATTCATTTTACTTTCATATTTTTTTCTCCTATAAAAATGCTTACGGAGAAGTTTGTTCAAGCAGGATTTAAGTGTAGTCCACTGTATCTACTGTGATGGTGTAAATTTATTATTGTTACCTAGACATTAAGATACCTATAGCTGTGCAGTTTTTCATGTGTGAACTGATACTTCTTTGAAATGCTCTTGATCCTTTAACTATACCGTTTCTTCGGTAGTTAAGTCTCATTTTTCTACCCGCTTATATAACTTTTCTAAGTGAGATTGTTACTCTGACAAATCACAAATTTCAATCATGTTTCCTCCTCCCCCTAATCTTATTTGTGTGTGCAATTGCATTTCAAATTTGACACTTCATGTCAGGAAGCATATGAAATATGAACTTGTTTGTATTTTTCACAGATGGACATCCTTTGATGTTGAAGATAGCTCTGTAGATGACTTTTGTGGCCTTGTAGTGACAGCAGGAAAGTCTGGCCGTTTCAGGATGTCAGAGCCTGTGAAGTCTCCACCTTCTAAGAAGTCTCGTAGAGATAGAAGCAGGGGCAAATCATCTGGACGATCCTGCTCAACTGAAGTTATGGATCAAGAAATTTGGAAAGATTTTCCGGAAGATTTATTTGAGGCTGTGATAGCACGACTCCCCATTGCTACATTTTTCCGCTTCCGCTCTGTCTGCCGGCAGTGGAATTCCATGCTTACTTCTCAAAGTTTTTCTCAGCATTGTACTCAAGTTACACAAGCAAATCCATGGTTTTACACCATTACCCATGAAAATGTGAACTCGGGAGCTATGTACGATCCTTCTTTGAAAAAATGGCACCACCCAACTATATCGACACCGCCCACAAAATTGATTGTTTTACCCGTGGCTTCTGCCGGTGGTTTAGTTTGCTTTCTTGACATTGGTCATCGTAACTTCTTTGTTTGCAACCCACTGACTCAATCCTTCAGGGAGTTGCCAGCTCGATCAGTTAAGGTCTGGTCTCGGGTTGCTGTAGGGATGACAATTAACGGAAACTCGGCTGGTTCAGGCTACAAGATCTTATGGGTTGGTTGTGATGGAGAATATGAAGTTTACGACTCAGTCAGAAATTCTTGGATTCGTCCTGGAAACATGCCTGCAGGTATGAAGCTGCCACTGTCGCTGAACTTTAGGTCTCAAGCTGTCTCTATCGATAGCATGCTTTACTTCATGCGATCAGACCCAGAAGGGATTGTTTCGTACGATATGGCAACTGGGGTTTGGAAACAATATATAATCCCAGCGCCGTTGCATCTGACTGATCACACTCTGGCCGAGTGTGATGGCCAGATCATGCTTGTGGGTTTGCTCACAAAGAATGCAGCTACTTGTGTATGCATATGGGAGCTGCAGAAAATGACACTCTTGTGGAAGGAGGTTGACAGAATGCCAAACATATGGTGCTTGGACTTTTATGGGAAGCACGTTAGAATGACTTGCCTGGGGAACAAAGGCTTGCTCATGTTGTCCCTGAGGTCGAAACAGATGAATAGATTGGTTACTTACAACATAGCAAGGAAAGAATGGCTGAAGGTTCCTGGGTGTGTGGTGCCGCGTGGGAGAAAACGACAGTGGATAGCTTGTGGTACTGCATTTCATCCATGCCTCACAGCGCTGGCATGATTTCGTTTGTATCTCTTAACAGCAATGGCCTGTCATTGCAATTTGCTGGCCTTTTTATGGTGTTGTACGTAATCCTAATGTTCATTGCTGGTTTAACAGAGTAGTTCAAAAATAATATGGGTTTGTGATTCATGTCTTTTCATACTCTCAGGCATGTGAACACTACTTTGGATGTGTTGGGAATGCCTCATCCTGGGGAACACCTTGCTAAAAGGTGATATAGAACTTAAGTTTCTTTTTGCTTTCAATAAGTGTATGGTTTTAATTTTTGGTTCTTTTTGTTTGTGTGCTATGGGGAGGAGTACCCATAATCTCCGACTAGGTTTTCATATTCACACTATCAATGCAATTACTAGCAATTTCGTTGCTAAATTCACAACTCTGCTAGGTTGTGAAGAACAGGTGAAACCAGATTCACACTCCTGGGTGTCACTCAGCCAAAAGGATGACCTACTATGAATCTCTGATGAAGCATGCTTCGACATTGCGAAACGTTCTTCTGGTGTCATTTGTTTACTCGATCATGAAACCTTGTTTTTGGAAAAAAAAAAAAAAATCCTTTCATGTTTGCATAATTTTGTGTATTTTAGTTTACACAGTGACTTTTCAATTAGTAGTCATAGACAGTCAAAGAACAGTTATTAAAAGCTATTTGACATTTCAGTCCGAAGAGCGTGTACTTTTTAACTAAAAAGAATAGAATGAACACAGGTTTTACTTAATATTTATATTATCATAATTCTTTTATTGATATATAACATCACAGAATGTACAACGTTAAATATTTAATAATGTTATATTTTAATTTATAAAGAAAAGAAAATGTCATTAAAAAAATGAAATTAGGACAATGATATAGGAATTTAAGTTTGGACTTGCGGGTCAGGAGTTGAACCCGGAAAGGAGTCCAGTCCAGTCCAGTGGAGTTAAATATTAAATACGAAAGAAAGAGTTTAGGATGGTATTATTGTGAGTGTTGTGTGTTAGTAGAAAAAATTAGGAAAGAGCGAGAGTGAGTGTGTGCGTGAGAGTGAAGCAGAAGAAGAAGAGAGAAGAACGAAGAGAGAAGGAAATGGATCCAGACGCATTGGCAAAGGCATTCGTGGAACATTACTATTCAACCTTCGATTCGAACCGCAACAATCTGGCGAATCTGTATCAGGAAGGTTCCATGCTTTCTTTCGAAGGCCAGAAGATCCAGGGCGCTCAGAACATCGTCGCCAAGCTCACTTCCCTTCCCTTCCACCAGTGCCAACACTCCATCACCACCGTCGATTGCCAGCCCTCCGGAGGTAACGGCGGCATGCTCGTCTTCGTCAGCGGCAACCTCCAGCTTGCCGGCGAACAGCATGCCCTCAAGTTCAGCCAGGTACGCAATGCTCCCCTCTCTTCTCTTACTTCTTCCACTAATCTATTTTTTAGGGTTTTCTAATCGATCTAATCTATTCTACTTTATTCCACAATCAACTAGGTTTTCATCGGATAATAAGTTTTTGTTTATATCTGTTTATTCATTGTCTATGCGTGATTGAAGTTCACTCGTTCTAGAAGCTTGGAGTATTGAGTCATATGACTCGATGTTCCTCAACACTTGATGATTGTAGGATGTTTTTGTTCACTCATCATGAATTGTTCCTTTTGAATTCCTCCGAGAAAAAAAATTATTTCAGGTGTGTCTGTCTCGTATAGTGAAACCCATGTGGAGTGGTGTCTATGTGGGCACATGTTTTCTGGTAATAGATGAAGGTGTTTGACATTATGTAAAGGAGGAAGAGAAGGATTTGAAATGATTACAATAATTATTGTTTGCTCAGATATAGAATGCGGTTATTTGCCATTTGCTGTAGAAGCATCGGTGTAACTTGACATCAAATCATCAATGATGTTATTTATTTTCTGCTTTGATTTGTCTGCTAATCGACTAATTACTGCGTTTATGTTATTAATTGATGACTAAACATGTTGATCTTTTTGTTATACAGATGTTCCATTTGATGCCTACACCGCAGGGAAGCTATTATGTGTTGAATGACATATTCCGGTTGAACTATGCATGAGATAACCCCAAGTATGTCGACGTGAAAGGCCATATTAGTTCTTGCCTACAGCTGTTTTGTTTCTGACATTTTCATTCGAGAATGAGTTATTTTTGGTTCGTGTTGAACGCATGATTGTGCTTCTCCTGTTTGGATTTTTTGGTTGTGATTGGACAAAACGCTTTCAAGGATAAATGGTTAAAATTGATGAAAATTGGAGGTTCTCAAATTTGATATATTTGCTTCGAACATTTCTTATAAAGTTTACCTCTAAAAGTCTGTTTGTGCATATGTCTTGTATTTTGTTATATGTTTGATTTTATCACCTAATTTAAATGTTTGTTTCCCTGCCATCGTGATGAGTTGTTTGCTATAGTTCAATTTTCATTCAAAGATGAATGAGGAGCCAATTCGTTTCGAACCATCGATCGAATCCTTCAACATTTTCCTTCACTACTACCTGACCTAAAAAAGAGGAGTAACGTAAATGTTGCAGGCGCAGGTGTTAGTGTTGTGTGTTAAATTTGGTGTCAGAAAGCATTGCTCAGTGGTTAATGTTTACCGTATTTGAGTAGACAGTGAAGACAAAACTCACGAGGAGTTTTGAAGCCATCGAGGTTTATCACGTTTTCAAAAATTTATGAATTTCGTAAGAGTCTTCTTTAACAAACTACTGCAGAAGCATTTTTAAAAGAAAATAAATAAAATTGAAATTAGTTTTTCATACTTAAAATTAGCGACTTAATTTATTTTTTAACTAATAATCAGCTAAGTGAGTTTGTCTCTCCCTATAGAAGGTCTTTTCTAGTATTGTGACCCCAGAGGTTCTTTCCCTGGCCCTTCCAACACAGAATAATAAACAACGCTAAGTAAAATAAAGATACAAACCCATTTTGACTTTGAAGGATTTTTTTTATTTTTTATTACCATGTGAAGAATCTGATCAAGATCTCGTCTAAATGTATGCATGGATATATTGTACTTGCAAATGGTACAAGAAGAGGGAATTTACATTAGAAGGGAATGAGAAGTTTGACTAGTTTCCGATATTATGAGACATATCTGGAATCACCATGGAGGGAAGGGATGATGAAGATTCAAGAAGTTCTTCTCTGTCATCAGCATCCTGGCCTTTCACGTCAGGGACTTTCACCATACCTTTGAGTATATTTCCGAAGGATCTAAAAGGGTGACTTAATCCATCTTTGAGTTGCAAAATAAGAGAGACTTCAGATACCTGCCAAACCACAGTGAGGACTATCATCACTGAAAGAAGGCAATGAGTTACAAAGTTCTGCTTCTTCACCTTCTTCAGCTCTTTCATTATCTCATCATTTTCACTTCCTCCACCCTCATCTTCTCCTTCTTTCGCCTCAATTACAGAACCCACCGTATCAGAAGATCTACAACCTTCATATTGCTCAGGTATCTCTTCTCCTTTCAAAATGTTCGACTGCCAAAAGATTCAGCATTTGAGTGTTACCAATCTCAATAATTTAAAATATTGAATACATACCATTAATATTAAGATAAAATTTCAAGCAAGATTGACAAACTATATGATTATTAATAAACACCATATCCAAGGATAAGATTTGAAACTAGTTTTGCATAGGCATGAGTTGCAAACCTGAGAAACAGAGAGAAGGTGGGAAAGAGCGTTTTGGTATTGAGCATCGTTGTTATGGTGAGATTCTTGGACTTTGTTGGTGTTGGTGTTGGTGTCGTGTATAAGCTTCTGAATTGCGTTGTCGATGAGCTGAAGCCTTCGATCTTGTTCCATGGTAACGGGAGACAAATAATTGTTGTGGGTTTGTGGGTTGTGAGTTATCTATCATCCACCGTCACTGCAAAGTGAATGTATTATTGAATTGAATGAAAAAGACAAGAGACGTGGCCTTATGGTTTTGTTTAACTTTTCATGCCAAACGTGTCTTGTCTACACTTAGCCTCACCACATAATAAGTGCGATTCTTCTGTTGTGTTGACTCTAGATTACACTACTTGGTTTAAAATTGTTCATTCTTAGTATTTGACGCTTTATGTATCTAAAAGTGGAACTAAAAGATTAGAGATTAAGTTTTATATAAATATAAATTTTACTCCATTTGATTTGATTTAATTTTTCTATTATTTCCTAAACAACATATTCTATTATGAATATGAAAACTGTAACGACAAATTATATATCTATTAGCTCTTCTTATGTAATGATTTAGGGAAGCATAGTTAAGTAAATTAGTGAAGTAAAAACATTTTTATTAGTATCTGCTACTAGTTACGTCTTGCATGCATTGAAAACTTTATTATTATCACCACTGGGTATCTATTTTTTTTTTTTTTCATAATACATAAATCCGAAATGCGACTCGTGAAATTGATATACAATCCGAAATCCACGTCAAAAATGGAAAATTATACTAAATCATTTAAAATCAGAAATATAACACATTTGTTTATCTCGTTATGGTTTCTGTCTAGTTTTACTGATGAAAAGAAAAACAATAAATCATAAATTGAAACCCTTTACTACCCCAAATCAGTGAAGGCAACTTTGTACATGAAAAGAGTGCCCACCGCTTTTATCACACTATACAACCTATACTGTTTTACAAACTAAAACCTCAATCAAGCTTTTATACCTACACATCCAAGTACACAGAAAGCCAGAAATTTATCCCAAAGAGACATAAAACTTCCTAAGCACATAATTTTTGCCATAACAGATCCCAATCATCCTCTTCCATATTCAGAGGATCCTCTTCCGAAGTTGATGACGGTGCTTCATCACTTGTACTCTCACGTTTAGTCTGTAAAAGAATCAACAAGTCATGCATTGCACATAAAAAACATTGTTAAATGGTAGCTTAGCATGTTTAATTAAGTCCTAATAATTTTGAGAAGTGTTAGCATCCCACTAATTAATTACCTTGGCTTGACGATACAACGAAAGCAAGCGCCTGTATTGGTGGCGAGCATCGTCATGACGGACCATGGAAAGCACCCGCTTCAAAGCCGTCTCAATTGTTCCATTTACTTTCTCTTTTCGGAAGACGTTCAGAAAATCTTCATCATCACTTTCTCCTTCATTTGAATCCATTTCTTGGCGGACACTAGTTATACCAACGCGTTTTCTCCTCCATCGTAGCACAACCTTATTCAGGATTCCAACTGCCCATAATATTATCTTGTATTGCTTCCGAGCCTGGTAACCCCTCACAATGGCCTGCCCAAATAAATATAGAAAAGCCAAGGTTAATAGCAAGTTCTTGATGTATGCATGTACATGTCAGGTTACAGCTTTCATCCTCGCCAATTTATGAACAAATTTATTCACTTTATGAAGTATCTGTATTTCTACAGGGCCAATATCTACGTAAATGCAGAGTTCTTGGAATTAGAATGGTAAAACTGTAATAACAACTATTTACAGTTACCTGTATCTTAACTACTTTCTGGCGCAATGCTAAGAATTCTTTGCGACCTTTCCAACCTCGATATCTCTTCTGAATCGACAAGGCAGCTAAATTGTAATCACCCGAGCTCCGAGAATTAAGTTTTGACATGGCAGAAAGCACTGAAATGTTATCATCATTGCAACCTGCAGGATCAATACAGTATCCATCTAGACATGCCGCAGCAGCAGCAGCCATAGCTTCTTCTCTTTCTTTCCGTTTTCTAAAAGAATATGCACGAAAAGCATCTTGTATCCGTGCAGCTGCCTGAGATGCATTTCTGACAGCATCCAAGGAAGCTTTTAGTGAAACATCCTCCTCACCGGCCACAATATTTTCTTTAGAGACACTGCGGACAGTTAACTCGGCTTCGAGCTCAGAAGATCCTTCAGAAAGCTTACTCGCTGTCAAAGTCAGGGATGATAAGTGGCTCGTTAGCTGTACCTCAGAAAGATAACCTGCCAGTCCCTTATGGCCATGGGAGGCTGCAACAGATGCAGCAGTTTCACCGCTTGGATTTTGTGAACTTGGATCTGTCACCGCTCCAGCAGATGCACCAGAAGCTATAAGTGAAGCAACCATTTTTTCCCTATCATGGAATGAAATATTTGTGACACAATATCCAGAACACTTAGAATTGAACAGATAATTTACAAAAGCTTCTAAAATCAAGGGTTTAATATGATAATCGGTAAAAGGGTTTGCCCTATGATGGTTTGAATAGTGTAGAAGACCATTGGAGACCCAGGTTACCAGGTAAGATGAATTAATTATATGGAGGTCAGTCTGATCCATAGAGACAGGGAAAGAGAAAATAAAGCTCTAACAGATACCTTTTAAAAACACTGATCCAAAAGGACATTTCTGAAAAATCGGTTACTGGTCTAGCACAATTTGATAATTTAATTAATGTAGCTGATACTAGAAAGATAGTGTGGGAAAAGGCTTCTTTGTTGAAATAAAAAAAAAAAATTAAACATTTTTGCTTTGATTAAGGCTTAGTATGCATGTTCAAGAATGATTGAAAAATCCTGTTACACGAGGTTATCACATCTTAAATGCAGTCATCAATTTCTAACGCGTCAGTTACAGGCTAGGTATTACACACAGGTTTTATTTCCCATGATCTCTTTCTTTGTATCTACATTCCCTTTTCCCAAGGATGAAGTACAGGTTTCTAAACAGATTTTATCAACTATATTTTATTTGAGGTTTTGAAAAAAAAAGTTGATAACACTACTGCATATTAATATAAACAAAACTGCATATTAATATCAACAAATCAGTTTTCTATTACCTCCCAAACTTTGCAGCCCAATGAAGGGCGGTCCATCCATTGATGTCACGGAAATTTATATTCACACCGCAACTGAGAATGGGGTTCAGGGCCCACTCAAAACCCAACCCAGAAACCATGTGTATAATTCCCTGCTCTTTCTTGGACAAAGAACAGTCTGTCCCTTCATCTCTTTCATGGGATCGGTTAGAGAGCCAGAGCTGCAGCTTATCCTTCAGCAGCTCTTCTAGAAGCCAGTTAACAGTATCAGATGATTTTCCAGTGCCAACTAGAAGAGTGTCAATCATATGGCTCCATGAATCATCACCATCTTTCTGTTCTGTTGAAAGGTTACTTCCAGATTCTGTGCTGTCATCCTTTTTAGATGAAGCAGAGTGGAGCATCTCCGCAAATCGAACAAGTAATAGCAGATCTTCCGGACTTCTACCATCTTCTGTTTCCAATGAATTACAGCGAGTGCAACTAGTAGTCCTATTTCGAAACTCAAACTCACTCACTTCACTGCAAGGCACCCTATTTCCGGAAGTAATGCACAACTTAACCTTTCCAAGAAGATTGGATGGAGCTTCACAACTGATTACGCCATCCTGAATAATCTCAGCAGGAACTTCAACATCATCAAACAAACAGGCCCAAGTAGAATCCGAGTGATGATAGAGAAACGATCCAATAATGATAACCTATACATATAACTTGAGAGTTTAGGATTCAAATGCAGACAACAACAATAGTATCTGTATCATATTATACGAAAAATAATAACAGTTCAACAGGAAAGATAGTAAAGACAAAGTATATGTCTCAAATGGTTAAGTATAGCTATCAAAATCTAAGAGTTTGTATGACAACTTCCTAATTATTAGATATATAATTACACGATGATACCAAAAATGCAGTGTATTGATTTAGAAGTCTTTAGGAATGTAGGTAAAGCTTAGTAAGCACCAAAAATCATAACGATCCATCATTCAATACATAACATTCACCAAGTCATATATCATCGCATGGGACATAATAAATATTGAAATTAAAAGACACGAACCTTTGTAGTTTCATTGGCATAGCAGTATTCTGGGGAGACTGCCCTAATTGTAAATTTCTGTTTCTGTTCAAAAGTCAAGCTTGAATCTACACCCAGGGGTTCTTGAATTTTTGTTTGGTCAAAAAAATTTTCACAGTAGTCAGAGGTAGTTACTGGATTTTCTACCCGAGAACATAGAGGAAATTTGACTCCAATGTCGCCTTGAGGAGGTGGAAAAACAGCTGGAGATAAGGGACCTCAAAGAGATGGAGGAAATTTCATTATATGAAAGAAAAAGGGAAATGACCAAGTAATTTTAGGTTGAAATGAGTCATACAGTTCTCAACATAATTACAGTTGGAGTTTGGCCACTGATTGTTTTCCATGTTGGCAATCATTTCCCTTCCTAAAGAAAATAATGACTCTTCCTGTTTTAAGAATAGAGATTTTATTTCTTTGTAAGTGGCAAACGAGAAATGAACGCAAATAAATATCATTTAAGTGACAGTTTCAAACGATACAATTGTTTCAAGAGATACAAAAATACATGTTATTTGGAAACTTCAGCAGACATCGATTATAAACTCTTAACATCGTGAAGTGTGTATTAGGAATACTTACATTTTCAAAAGCCTCATATCCATATTGATCTGGTAAATTGGTCACAGGTAAGGGCTTGCATGCTTCAAGCATCTCGGCCCAGTATATATCTTTTTCATTTCCATCAGGACAATCATTAGGGAAGTCATGATCACAGTATGTGTAACTGTTATCTGCAGAAAATACACTAAGTTCAGAAGATTTTGCTTTCCTCACTTTACAGTTTCTGTTTAATTATAATAAGGAGTACCAAAAAAAGAAAACTATATGGACTTTGTGAAATAAATTGAATCTGATCTAAAGCTGAATTTGAAAGTTTTGAAAAAGCACAATGTTTGAGTGGGGGAATAACTAATTAACAAAAATCTTTGTTGATTGTAATCAGACATGTATGTAGTGTCTCTTTTATGAGAGAAGACTAGATATATAGTTTATCCTTTAATTGTAGGTAACTTGATCTCAAGGAAAAGTAAAAAATACCATGTATTGAAACAGCATATCATATGTTATGACTGATACGACTTGCAAACTTTTATGGCTAAAGGGTTTGCTTGTGAGATAGGTCCTATGGAACTTGCTTGTGATAACCAATCAACTTTATACTTTTTCTCAAATTTGATCTTCACAAAAAGGACTAACAATTTGGAGAAACAAGATTGGTTTAGTGGGTTTAGAAGGGAGGGTGGGAGAGGTTATGGGTTCAACTTCCCCCATTAACAACAACTAAGAACTAACATTTGCCAATGAAAAAAAAAAAAACAAAAAGGACTAAATATATAGAGGTTGGTCGTCCTTTCATTACAGAGAATATCTTCTTTGACATCAACAAGACTAAATTTGTGTATTCTATTGAACAATTTGTAGACATATCTACTAAATCCTTGCAGGGTCCGGGGATAACTAACATTTGTGACAAGACATCTATGCTTATGCTTGAGGAGGGAGAGTTGATTGCAATCACATGTAGTTCATATTTTACATAAGATCAGATATGTAGTTTATCTTTGAGATAACGTCATTTTTTTTTTGTTTATACATGATGAGTACACGTGTTGTAACCCAACTTGGTGAATAATACAGATTCATAAAGGCTTGTACATATTTAGCAAATTTCAATAATCAATATCTTAAAATCAGAACACTTCTTTAATTTAATTTTTCAAGCACAAAAGAGGATAACAAGATTTACATAACATGCAATATATAGAGTTTATTTCGTTAAAGATTTGAAAAATGTTCAGCTTGGTTAACATAATATGAATATCCCTTTAATTCCTCCTAGAGTGATTTGAGATACAACAAACCTAATCGTGATGCCGTTGATTCAAACTTCTTTTATTTCTGGTTTCCTTATTCATAATAGTGGTCATACACTTTTTTAAGATTTTGAAACAACCAACATATAACAATTGAGGACTTTGGTTTCAGCCAATGAAAATATATGATAAAGAAGGGTAAGTTGGGCAACTTAAAAATAAGAATGTATGTTACATATTTAACCCAACAGTCACACGTTGAGACTGGAAGAAGCCACTGGAACATGTTGCACAGGTAGAAGACAAACATCTATTACTGGGCAAACCAAAACTCAATACAAGGTAAGAGCATAAAATAGGGATAATAACTCAAATCCTTCAGTTACTTCAAACATATATCGATTTTATCCACTTCCTCCAATAAAAGAAAAAACAGTAATTTTTAACGGCTCAAGTTTGTCTAAATTACCTTGTCTTCCATTATATCTAACAAAAAGATGCCCTTGATCATTTGGTCCAGACAAAGTAGACTTATCTTTATAAATCACCCTTTCATTGAAGCTGTCCTCATTTATATTCAGCTCTTCTTCCAATTGGCGCAAGGCTTGTGCTTCAGATGTAACTTCTAAAGACCCAGGACTAGGAAATTTTTGATTAGGTTCACATGAATCACCAAACATGGATGATGTCCCTGGGTTGTGATCTGTATACAAGCTTTGACTCTGACTAAAAACACGAGAGGAACTCGATGAAAATTGTGTGAAAGGTTCAGAATTGGATTTCCCCTGCAAAATGTGAGTGCAAACCTTAATGCCAAACTCAACCTTTTACTGATACAATTCCCAGGCGACGAACAAAATAAAAAAATAGAATAGATAATAGCAGATGTGAAAGGAAGTGTGAAACTGTTATCTCAAGAGTGAGATACAAGAGGAGAATTCCACTTGCAAGGAAAAAAATGGCTCTTTAAACTGAGGATATATCAGTTTCTGTTATGTTTCCACAGTGCCTCCCTTTCCATTACCGTTTCCCCTATTTGACTAACCTCCTAACTGCTTTTGTAACACCTTAAGTTGACCTTCTAGCCGTTTGTACAGTTTATTCCTCATGGAACACACCTTTGAAACCTTTTTTGATCCCAAAGATAGTGCTCTCTCATTGCTAACAGCATTACAATGAAACAATCTACTACTTCAAAATGCTGAACGTGACTAGATAATTGCAATTCAGAGAATCAACAAAAATGATGATTTAAATGAGATTTGAATATATCTCCATTTGAGGTCATACACAATCTGAAAATAAAGTACTTAGCTCCAGAAAGTAACAATACATTCAAAAAGGTGGATGTAAACAAACTTAAGCTAATTCATCACAATTTCAGCTCTCTGATGTACTTGTTTGGAGTTATAGATGAGCATAATTTGTTTTGGAAATACACATGTTTTGACGTGGACACCAAAGGCCAATGCCATGACGAAAAGGATCAAGACCGGGACTCAATTCAAAACTTAGGTGGATCCATGACTGGAGGAATGCTTAGAAAAGCCTAAGAGGCATTGCAGAATAAGGTGGTTCATCTATTGGAGGGCCAGCAAGGCTCAACACTTTGAAGAGACTTCACTAAAGCACTAGGGCAAATTAGTTTTGCTTGTGATATAGGGATTTTATTTTTCTTTTATGTACTTAAAAACAACACAAACCCTAAAACTAAATTTTTATTTAAATATTTTGGAATTCAGAAAATAAGATAGAAATGGCTTTTGACAAAGCAGTGAGAATATCTCTTTGCTAGGTTCTTCCATACAACTTGTTATCTTATTATGAATTCACTAATTTGTATGATCATCTTTAACTTATCAAACCTTGTTTTTGGCACGTTCCTTTTCCATTTCTACTTTGTTTTGTTTTCAATTCCCAATTTTCAATTGATTCCAATCCCTAACTGTTAATTTCCCAAATTTAGTTCAATTCTCATTGGAATCATATCATGTTTGTTTATTGTAGAGTTTTAAAACTGAAAAATGAGAGAGAGAGAGAGAGAGAGAGAATTAAACATATGGGAGAAATATAAACAACTCAAGGACTACCATTTAAATCATTTACAGAAAGTAAAGTATTAAAGCAATACAAAATGAAGTATTCATAAGATATACTACAAAGGGTTGAATTTCATAAGAAAAACAAATAAACTAAATTATTTAATTTAGGTTTCAAACCTGCACCGATAGGCCACCAGCCCACATCTTGACCAGGCCCAACGTGCCATCATCAAACCCTATTAGGCCAACGATTATGGATTGTAATGACTGAATTTATTTTTTCCTAAATGAGCTGCCCAATCTGTGTTATTAGGTGATTTAGGGGTATGCACCCAGGGTGTAGACAGGAATGAGAATGAATTGATGTTTCTTTGTCTATTTTCCCTCTCTGTTTTTTTGTCTCAGTAATGTATACCTAGCTAGCCGCCAGTCTCACTCTATCATGAACACCAAAAGGGAGGATGTGCTTAAAATAACATTTTAATTTTCATAAACAGGGTAGGAGTGTAGGACAATGAGATGTTTTGCACTAAAAGGATTCACACCTTTTCACACTCATAATAAGCCACAAGTACCATGTTTATCTGATATCATGTTCTGGATACTCACCTTACTTGTGTCTCTATAATGCACCAGAACAATATGCTCATATTCCCTGTCAAGAAACAATAGTATATGAGCAAATATGAACATGCACTGCTATAACATATTGGAATACAAATGGACCCATCTTAACAGTATTTACATCGCAATATACACTGAAGGTTAATTTATATCGCAATCAAGGTAATTTATTCGTGGTAATTAAGGTTGCTATTGTTATGAGCTTTGTGAGTACGTATTTGGATCTCAAAAGAAAAATCAAGTAGAAGTAGTCATAGTATGGTCTGCCTCAAACTAATAGTTAAAATTTACTCACAGCTCCAACATCCAATAGCTCCGTCTCTGAAAAGAACGGTTCTCTTCTCCATGTGCATAGTAGCAGTTTAGGATTTCTTCATTTCCAACCTAATCACGAAGATCAATCATTTGAGAATTTGAATACAAAGAATTCTATCACGAAAGAAATGTTGGCATGAAAACACCAGTATAGAAAAAATGATAGAATTATATTTAAAAGAGAAAAATGCTCAATATCAGAAAAACTGTTAAACATCAAATCGATTATATCTCAATGATATGACAGCTCATGTTCATAAAGATTAGGAGATAGATGATATATGAAATTTGCAATGAAGATCCTTTATTATTTTCAAATAATATTTTGTTCAACATGTGTGAGATATAATATTTCTTCCTCAACAATGTTAACAATTTATTATTCAATTTCCTCCAATAAATAAAAAGTTAAGTGATGAAGTATAGAAGAAGCTCTAATTACAATTGGTATGAAAAACTCAAGCTGTTGGTAAGATCGATACAATCATTATATAATTCATCTTCTATTCTTTTCTGTATAGTTCTTATCTAAGACTAAAAGGAAGGAGTTTGATCCAAATTGGAGCAATTTTATAAAACATAAAGCGTGCCAAAAGTGGGCAGATGGTAGTGGCTGACATGAGCTGCAGAAAGACAAATAAATGTCTCAGAATAGAAGGACAGCCTAGTACAAAATGTTCAAAGACCTTGAGCCGTTCATGTGCTTCTCCCACAGTTCTTCCGTCTCTTTTCTTCCTCCAGTTATGACCATCTTTGCGGAAGTAACGCGTGACTCTTCTATTAAACAGATACAGGGATCCGCCTGTTAAGAAAGCCAATTGGTAACATTTCCGATAGTCAGTAACACAATCAAATAACAAACAAGAGTCATAAAAAATGTCCTTCTTTTCTTTCACACATTTCAACGAACAGAAAACGGACGTTACCAGCTGGCTGATGAGGGGGCTGGTGGGTAAGCTCGCACATGTCGTGATTCCGTAAAATGTAAAGCACTTCGACAGGTTTGAGCCATCGCTTCTTAGCTTCTTGGAACAGATCATCGAGGTTGTACTCCAAACCTGCCATGATAATGTCACATTAGTCCACCAATTTAGAACTTATCTTTTTGTTCCCTCTTCCGGTGTCTCTACGTTTGCGGGTACATGGGAATCATGCAGAAATTTGGGGGCATTAATGGTGACCACAAAACTCTCTGATCGTAAACTAAGAAGTAAGAACTCACTATCCCCGTTTCTGTAACAGTATTATAGCAAAACAATTATTCCTCCATATGAGCCGGAAGGACAAAAATTGGGTCCATGAAGTAAAAGTTGTCATCTCAAGCGTACGCTATAGCGTACTGTACCAACCATAATTTTCCACCAAAAAAGGTGCAAAGCCAAAACTAGAAAAAAACTTAAACCGACAAGATAAAAAAATCAACCCAAGTCAAAAATTCTACACAAACAGGATACAATAAAAGCACGTGATGCGTTTTGCCATGAAGTTCAGTATCATCGTGAATCCAAACACACCATTGCTAAAATTCGATTAAGCAGCTCTAATCCATAGCAAAATTGAACAAGCAGAAGTAAGCAACGAGTAACGAAAAGCATGAAGAGAGAGGTTTTACCAGATGGCATAGTAATCAATCGCGCGAAGGAAAGAGGTTGAATTAGAATTGGCGAAATTGCATTTCCCACCACACGCTACGAAGTGATAAGCGACAAGTATAAGGGCATGTTTGGTTCAGCTTCTTCACAAGCACAAACACAGACCTAAGTAATGAACAAGTCGATGATATAGAATTAGAGTCCTCCAACACTCACTGGCCCTCTCACAGATAATATTGTGGTCGATGAAGGTTCGGTGACATTTCACTTTTAGCCAATTTTCCATCCCCAATTAATTTAGAGCATTAACAATCACCAATGACAACGTTCCTCTACTGTTAACTTTTTTGTTTTGTCGTTTTTATGTTATCTTTTGTTTAAGGAATTTGAAACAATTACCAATTCAAGGTAAACCAAGCTTGTAACAAAGAAGTATGTATGAACAAGAATATTTTAACCTATTTCATGTTTGAATTTGGAAGCTCGGAAAACAGTAACATCAAATTTGATCGAGAAACGACGAAACAAGTAAATTGTAGATAAGAAATGCGTTGGTGTGGAAATTTCTTGGTTTGAAATGAACCAATTTCAGCAATAATAGTTAAGAATGAAGTTGAGATGTGAACAGGTGTAGATTTTGATGACTTGGGTGATATCGTGAACAACGTGAATCAGTGATAGCACAAGCACCTTTTGGAAGCACCTGCGACCTATCACTATCCACCACTTACTTTTTTTTTTTGTATTTCACTTCTCCAAAATATCTCTGTTCCTCTCTGGTTTTATTAAAACAAATATTTTATAATTTTTATACAACTTTAATTTTTGTTTTTCTTATTTACTAATCCCCATTAAGTGTTACACATGCTTGTAAAACTTTAAAAAAATAGCAATCATAGAAGTTGTCTGGTAATATTTTTTCTAAAAGCTCTACTAAATTGATTTTTGAATTTTAGTTCATGAAAGTTGATTGAAATGTGGAATTTTATCTGTTCGAAACTTCGATATATTTTAGTTCCTAAATTTTAAAAATAAATAAATATAATTTTTTTAATTTAATTACGTAAATTTTTGTTGAGAGGTTGAATACATTTCTCAGTAAATATTGAACCGGAAATATATTAAACAGTGCAAAGAACTCCAATACTAACATGAAGAGCGTTCGACGCGTAAAAAATAATTAATGTAATTGGATTAAAATAACTATATTCGTTCTTTAGAGACTAAAATATATTAAAATTTCAAACAAAAACAAATTTTAATTTTGAGTTAAAATTCGAGAACTAAAATCATAATTAACTCTCAATTTTATTATTATCAGACATAGTTATATTAGAAATCTTCTAGGTTGATCGCTTGATGTATATTTTCTTTGGTTTTGGAATTTTCCCCTTTTGTAAAAACTAATATTGGAGTTAATTACTCATTTTGTGGTGTTAAATTTTTCTGTTGGGATATTTTTCCCTTTCATTTTTTTTCTTTTTTCCAATTAAAGTAAGTTATATTTCAAATATGATAACTTTTGACTAATTATCATGTCTTTTTTCCTTTTTTAAGTTGCAAAGTGCAACCACTAAAATTACATCTCACTTTTCAAGCTTTATTCTTTTTCATTTGTGAATTTAGCATAATAAACACATTAAAAAAACTTTAAGATGGTTCAATAAACTTTTTTCTGTTTCATATTTCAAATTATATTATTTTTCAAATAGTCTTTCTTGAATATCTTCAATAACATTCACTTCTCAAACAGTTTGAAATTTCATGCCATTCCTTTGGAAAATGAGCATTTTAGTACTTTGAATATTTTTCTTATAAAATAAATTTTATATAATTACAGTTAAGTGATATAAATAATAAGACAAAGTAGGACATAAGAACATGGTGGTTGTAGAAGCATGTATATATATATATATATATATATATATATATATATATATATATATATATATATATATATATATATATATATATATATATATATATATATATATATATATATATATATATATATATATATATATATATATCATCGTCAATGATTTCCAAAAGGATGGGTAAGAAAAGCCAAAGAAGTGTTGGAAATTATTGAGATGTTGAAAGATACACACTTTGACGTACAATGTTATTCTGTGTCCTTTGTTGTGTTCTCTCACTCTCTTTATCTATTTGTCGGTATTTAGTGACATTGTTTCACAGAATCTTGCAATCCAAAATCAAAAACAATTTTGCAACTTCTTCATTCTCCCTTCAAATGTTTTCCTAATCAATTAAAAAGGTTGATTTTTTTAAATATTTATGGTGCTGTTCATTTCTTTTTCAATCAAATTTGGTTAACACACACAAATACTACATTAAATTAGGAATGACAAAAATACGTGTATTTGTAGATATATGCGAATAAAATTCGTGGCGGATAATTAATATCCGTGACTATCCGCCACGAATAGTTAGTACCCGCGGATAACAGGTAGTGGATATTTTAATACCCGCTTATAAACGGGTCGAGTGCGGGTATCATACTATCCATACCTGTACCCATTACCCGCAAAAAAATTAAAATTAAAATTTAATTTATATTTTATTAAGTTAAATTTAATTAAAATTGAAATTAGCAATATATTTTATTATGTAAAATTTAATTTAATTTATATTTTATTTGTATAATTTTATATTAAATAATTTATAAAATGTATATTTTTTAAATATTTGCGGGTATCGGATATCCACGGGTACTCGAGGGTTTTAAAAATATCCGCAAGTATTTTTTATGTGGATACCCAACGAGTAAACAGGCGGGTAGCGCGTAAATTTTTTTTGGCGGTCCGGATTGCATGTAGGCACTGTCCGTGCCCGACCCGACCCGTTGTCATCCCTGCATTAAATGCTTGTATAAGTTATTCATTTTTGTATAAAATACTACATTCCATAAATTATGTAACGTACTTTATTTTAATTGTTAAATACATTATTTTAGTAAATAAAATTTAATTTATCTATTACATGCGTAAAATAAAAGTATGTTGAGTATAAAACATTAAATAAATTGTTAACATATAACGAGTTTATTGCAAAATTTGAAGATTATCAATCTGATTACATTAAAATATGTTCTCATGTCCTACAATAATTTCAGATATTTGTTTATCTATAATTAAATTTCGAATAATTATTTTTAAAATTATAATTAATATTAAAAGCGAATTTTGAAAATATAATTAAAAATTATTTATTTTCTTTCAAAATCTAAAAATTGAGTTTATTTCTAAGTGAACCTTCATTAATTCGTGTTTTTCAATTAGGATTACTACTTTGTTGCTGTTTTTATGTCTTTCAGCACCTTTGACACTCTTTTCTTCATCATATTTCTTTGACTTCTTCGTGTGTCTCTAAAGAGAAGTGTAAAAAATATTTGTTCTCGTAATTTCATTAGAAAGGCTCTGGAGTGATAATTTTTTTTTCTAAATTGTATAATATAAAAATTAATTTTTTTAATGCTGCATTTTAAATTACACAAGTAATAGATTTAAAATTTAGATATTGTATTATAGAATCACACAGTTCAAAATTATTTTTTTATAATATTATTCAATATTACGAATTATACAGTATAAAATGCATTTGTTAAATAACATTAAAGAAAAACAATTTTAGATTATATAATTTGAAACACAAAACACTGAAGAATAACAAACTTTTCATTCCATTCAATTTGAAGTATTCCCAACAAAATTGCATGAAAAAGATACTTTTACCATTTTTAGAAGTTACAGAGAAAAACCATGGAAGTAGAAAAAGAAAGAGCCCAATAAAAATGGATTGTGGGGTTGTTGGAGGTCCAGGAACAAGAAAAAGGCTATTTTGACGTCACTAAATTCTCATTAGCCCAATCTAATTTAATACCAACCTACTAATTTCATCAACTCAATCTAACACTTAGCTAACTATTTTTTTTTCCTGGATAAATATCTTTCTTTCTATAAATACTTAATTAAAAAAGTCACTTTTTCAAATTGAGCATTCTATTTTGTAATATATAAATATATTTCTACAGTTTTAAAACATTCTGTTTTTCAAAAGAAAAATAATTTTAAAGTGATTTATTTAAATTTTTAATTATTAGAAGTGTTAATCTAAGTTTCATATTGTCTAAAAATAGAAAATAAAATATTATATAAAGATGAAAATTTATAAATTTATTATCTTAAAATTTTAGATTAAAAATGATATCAATATTTTATATGATTAGACTCAGATCTGATTCATATTGTATTTCTTTGGTCAGCTTCTCTCGATAAACTTAACAAGATATATATTATAAAATGTTGCAGAGAAGATTCTACGATGAACATAAGTAATTCCTTGCTTGAGCATGAAATAATCGGTGAAAGATGAAGCAGATAGTTACAATATCATCATCTGAAACAAGTTATCCTTAATCCAAATCTCATTCACAACCACCACGTGCATGCACAGTACTGGCACTCAAACCAAAGGAAACAACACACAAACATATATATATATATATATACACATATTTTCTGTCATGAAATTCATTGTGTGAACTGATATATATCAGAAGCTATATCAGAAGAATGTTGGACTGTGGAGCAGTGGTTGTGTCTGTGGTGCTGTACATTCTGCTAATGCCAGGGTTACTTTTTCAAGTACCTGGTCGTTCAAGATGCGTGGAGTTCGGAAATTTTCAAACCAGTGCTGCTTCCATACTCGTTCATTCTCTTCTCTACTTTGGTCTCATTTGTCTCTTCTTGTTCGCTGTTAAGGTCCACTTTTACATCGGCTAGTTACATCAACTTCTTCTTCTTCTTTGTTTTTTCATGCCTTTCTATCACTTCAACATTTACGTACGTGTGTGTCTGTGTCGTCTTTTTGCTGAGTTCCAACCTTAATTTCTACAAATGTTTCTAGTTTCTTTTGTTTCGATCATGTTTGGTTACTTTTTCAGAAAGCAATATTATTCACTCTCATCTCTGATACGTGTAACATCTCCACAGGATTTGAGAGTTAGTTAAATGTTATAATTTGATTAGTGAATTTGAGTCGATGCTTTGTTCAGCATGATTTTCTGTTAATATGGATTTGATTCTTTAATGTTCTATGAGAATGGAAGTAATTACTCTTACAGAGAATGTAAAAAGAATAAACATGTATCATTAGAGAAAAGTTATGAAAATATTGTTAATTTTTGTAAATTGTAATAACTACTTTAAAGATTGTATTTAAAATAATTATTCCAAGAAATACTGTTAAGAAACACTCCAATGCAATCTTTTACCTAAATGCAATTCTACTGGAAAATCGTTAATTTACGGCCACACTGTTTTATTTTGGCATTTTTAAATCCACAATTGATTTCTTTTTTTTATGAAAATTTGTCAACAAATTTGTGTCTGCGGTCAAATTTTATGAAATTTTTTAAAATTAAAAAATTATATCTATTTTTGTTGCGCACCTTTAAGTCATTTCAGTACAAAATTCTAATTTCGTTAATTTAATATGAATGATAATAATGATTTAAATAAGATAATTTATTAAAAGAAAAATTAAGATTAATATGCAATTAATAATCTGTTAGTATTATTATTATTATTTTTACTTTATAAATTTAAAATTTGAAATTAACCTTAAAGGTCTTTGCTTATATAACTTTAAAATTATCAGAAATTCTTTTAAAAATGATTTAATATTAACGGTACTTCTTTTTTCCTTCTTTTAGTAAACACGGTTAGACGGTGTATTAAATATTTATTTAATTATATTCACATATAATTGAAAATGATTTTTTTTTCTGTAAATACTATATTTTTCTTTATTACTAAAAACAAAATATATCAAAATTTAATTTGTTTTATAATTTTGTTAAATTTATTTATTTTCTTCAACCAAACCCACTTCATTCTCTTAATTAGAGAATAGCTTAACGAGTACATCTTAAGTTTAATTGTTTATTTCAAAAACAACATAAAGATCAAGAATGAGATCTCTAATCTCATTTCCTATTTCAATCTTTTAATGTCAAACTTGAACATTATAAGCAAATAACACAAAATATGAATGTGAAATGGAAACATAAGGAAAACACAAGAAACGTCTCTGACATCACATGCACATTCATTCACAAAATTAATTACGTTTTCATTTGAGTAATACGTTTAGTTAAATACACAAATTTTATTCATACACGTCGTTTTCATTACGTCGTTTTTCAGATAATAAAATGTTTTACCAAATCCACTTTATTTTTTAATTTCTTAACCTGCACTAGCCAAATCACGAAAGTCATAATAATTTTTCCTTATAAAGCAAAAAAATTGAAGGGTAACGTGTTCATCTACTCAACACTGATCAATGAGGTTGTTTTGAACATGAACCACAAAAAATAATTGATTCCGTCTTATCTTGCTGCCAAGTCCCATTAATGAACCATAATCTGGATTTAGCATATGCCGCCACGTAATTAAACGCTTAATTACTTGCTTTAACTTTCATCAGTGACAGTGACGTGCTGCTAGGTGTCTCTCTTCAATTAATTCCTTGCTTCCATTGTCATTCACTTTGATCATGCTTCATCTTCAGTTTCCTATTTAATTTCCAGCACTTCCATTGTGGAATACACATTTTGGTGTGTGGTGAAGTAAGGTTGAAGCAAAGAATCAATTAGAAAAATTGATAGAAAATGAGTGATTGGGGTCCTGTGGTGATAGCAGTGGTGCTGTTTGTGTTGTTGAGTCCTGGTCTTCTGATTCAAATTCCTGGGAAGAGCAGAGTGGTGGAGTTTGGAAACATGCAAACCAGTGGAATTTCTATCTTGGTCCACACTATCATCTTCTTTGGTCTCATTACCATTTTTCTTATTGCCATTGGTGTGCATATCAACACTGGCTAAGCTCACTGCTTAATTGTTCTTTCTGTTTAAGGTCTGAATTTGTTATGTGGTGTTAATTGTTACTCATTTAACTGTGTTTTTCCCACCATTTCTCATGTCCTCATGGAATGTTAACTCTTCTTCTGTTATTCTGCTTGAGCATTAGTGTTTTTTTTTTCTTTCTAAAAAGTATATAGCAAGCACCTGAATCAAGAACTTTATCGTAGTTTTCGGATAATAATGGATAATGAATCAAGCAATTACGACATGTAAATCAATGATATCAGCTATATACAGCTTCAAGAGACATGAAACACAAGAACCATACGATTCAAAAGAAATTTTTTTGATCCAATGCAACCCCTGTTTCTCAGGAGTCAAATCATATTTCCATTCTCTTTCTGTTCTACTACTGAACAAATGGAAATTCAACAGCCTATGCTTGAGAAATTAGCAAGTTATGTGCCAAAATAAAACAAGGTAACAGTGATTCCATAATTCTTCAGAATTTACAAAGCTATTTCTTATGCACAGAGATATAAGCCACATCCATCAAATATCACGATTCCTGAAAAGGAGCAGCTTCGTAATCTTTAATAATGTATTGCTGAGGTAGCACAAAACCCTCCACCCTTCTCATTTTTCATTCTTCATTTGTCACTTCATGAAGCTACCACGCTGTATCCAACAATAAAAATTCATTAGTGAAGTGATTAGGCTCATCATGCAGATTAACAAAAAATTCAAAACAGTGGTCCAATATGATGGATCTAATTTAGTTAAAACAAGCCATTGTAGAAATTTGCAACAAAAACATGATAATCAAAACTACTACTCAAAAGAAGCATGTAGTAAAAAAGATGATCAAAGGCCATTGAAGCTACTCTGAACATCACAGCATACAGTGCAATCTTTTCGTAAGTTGAATAACAAATTAACAACGATTGGCCAATAAGAATATTGAAAAAGAAACTAGCTAGATGCAGTTAACTCTGTATATTCCAAGTAGAAATAATTTCAAAGATAACAGTTAGTGTTACATATCCTTTCCTTTTCGTGTTCATTACAGATCCCTGCCCAGAATTTTAAAGCTAATGAGAATAGCACAATTACTATGGTGGGGAAACCATGCACCAACCTAATGAAAACCGCATGATCAAACTTAATGATAGTATATTTTAATAAAGAATTTATGAAACATTAATTTTATCTGATAATTTAAAATTAATCATGCAAAAACTGTTTTTATCCAGTTTTATCCATGCCTAATCTCAAGTTCCTTCTCTGGACAGACCCAACTAACCAACCAAAAACCAAACCTTCAAAGATTCGTTCTCTGAACCAGACAAAAACAGGTCAAAAAGAGAACTTTGTTGTTGAACTTTCTTCAAAACACATCACTTTGCATCCTGATGATGACTATTTCTTCAAGGAAGTTTCAGACCATAAAGGGGAAAGTAAATTCCCCACGTATCCATCCCAATAAAGAAAAAATAAACCAAAATTCACAAATTCTGAAAATGATCAAACCCAAATGTACTGTTTACTCTGTTTTTCCGATTAAAATTGAAAAGTTTACTTCCAAAATACTATTGAAGATCAGTAAAATCTTAATGGAAACCAGAAACCTAACCGGAGAACAACTTAAACAATGCATCGTGATTTTGATCCCCAAACAACATTAATATTGAGATTTTAACTCTGTTTTCACTTTTTCATGAAAAATCTAAAAATTATACGCAATAGATCATAGTCCGAGTCATAAAATCTCTCACGTCACATGCCATCATTCATTCAACGGAAACAAAAATTAACATTTTTCATATAGTTTTCGTGATCTTACCGGGAAAGTCCTTACGCGGCGAGGGCGGCGCGGTGGCGTAACAGAGAATAGAGCGGCCGAAGACGGAGAGGCTGGAGACGATTCCGGCGACGTAGAAGAGCATCGCCAATCCCAGAACCCACGGCATCAACACGAACCCGATGAAGAACGTCACCGATCCACACAGCATGAGAGTCAGCGAGATTCCCAGCAGCAGCGACGCGAACCCGGCCGGCGATATCTGAGGCAGCGGCGATCGGCGAGACGGCACCGGCGGAACGCCGTGGGAGAAGGGCAACGGCGCAGGAGGCGATCGGATGAGGTTGAGAACGAGAGCGGAGAGGTCGTACAAGGCGCGAGATTGTTGGTCTTGGTGTCCTCCTCTTCTTCCTCTCATGATGGTGTCTTGTTTTTTGTTTTAGCTTATGTTTTTGTTGTTCCTGAAAATCCGCAGAAACAGAATAATAATAATAATATATATAAAGGACGCAATTGGATAACGTTGATGAAGTTTGGGTTGAGGAAAGAAATGGTTTTGGTTGTTGTGATCATAAGAAAGAAAAGATTATGTAATTACAATGAATGAAGAGAAAAGAGAAAAAGGGTTTGGATTGGTTGAAAAATAAAAAAAAAGGGAAAAAAAGTGTTTTTGGGTGGGAATGCCAAGGAGGATAGAGAAGAGAGTAGTTTTATTGAAGAAACCTTCAAAAGTCACAATCTCATGTTTGTTCTTAATGAAAAGGTTTAATTACAATGTCTGCTTCATGCATGTTTATACACATAAATCCTACACTTCAACCCTATCCATAACCATATCCATATCCAACTGCAACAGACTCCTGTCTCTGTTTTTATACATAAAAAAGAGGAAAACAAACACAATAAATGGTACAAATATTACTTGGTTGAAAAAAATTCAGTATTCTTCCCTGCTTCATTATTTCACTGTTGTTTCTTCTTCAGTTTTTTAATTAAATTAGATACTCTTTTAAAATTATTATCTACCAACTAAATACGTTTATCGGAAGAAATATCTTAAAAATAACATTCCCAAAATGTTATTCCTATAAATACAATATTATTCTATCAAAAGCTATAAAACCGTATAAATATTTTTTCTTATGTCGGTACAGAATATATGTATTACTTATTGTCTTTAATTTCAATTTAAGAAATTAAAAAAAAATATATTTTCCATATTATAGTTTTTTACCATTACGGTCTATTTTTAAAATACTAATATTTTATTGTCCAAAGAGAGACTCGTTCTTACGAAGAGTAAATAAAAAAGAAAAGAAAACATGTTGCAAGAGATTAAAGTTTAAAAATTTAATGAATAATATTTTATTACAATATAGTAAGCTTACTATTATTTACTTATATACGAAATTATTATTCTATAAATTTTGTTGCAGTCAAATTTGACGGATGAAAATTTCGACAATAAACATCAAATTAAAAATGAATATAAAAGTGTAATTTCGCGTATTTAAAGCAAAAAGAGAATTATTCTCATGGCAAGATTTCCGTGACGTAGTGGCTTATCTTGTTCGAATTTTAATTATATTTTCTGAAGAAAAAAAAAATGCTTGCGATGTCTAGGGTTGGTCCAGGCGTTAATTTCAATTTTTGTATTAAATAATCATTCATCTACCACAATAATTATCTTTATTGTTACCGAAAAGGTTTCATACTTAACTACATACTACACATTGTTATGTATAATTATATTGTTAACTTTTAAACAATTATTTTTAAAACTAAAAATATATTTTGTATAAATTCACCCCTTTTGTTTTGTTTTTAGAAATATAATTAAGTTTATTATAAGACATGAGAAGGTGAATTGTTTATAGTAGAAGTAATGAATGTGAATTGAAAGGGTGCAAACAATGGTTTTATTAATAATAAAGGGAAGAAAGGGTTATCCAAACAAGGAGGTAGCTAAATAGTTATGTGGTGTTTATGAAAGCTCACACACAAAATCACTGCTTATGTTGTTCCTACAAGGTAGAGTCCATTACATATACTATCACAGATTTCCAATTTTTCCTTTCAAATAAAATTTGATTTCACAGTTCAAACTCTTTCATGGTAACCATCCTCCCATGAAATTGTTCATGCTCTGGCCTCCAGTTATCACTGATACTGGATCAGGTCGATATCTGCGGTTAAACAAATTCAAATTATTATTAGAAATATGTATATATGTAGCTGCACCATTTCATCACTGCAACAGTGAGACAGTGAGACAGTGAGACACAACATTATATTTGTAGTTTCTAGTCTACATCAAATCCCAACAATACAATCTTTTTGTGTGCTAGTAACCACAAACAACTATGGCTATCAGAATTTAATGAAGAGGAAATTGATACCCCATTTGTAATGTTGGCTCACACTCCAATGGTTGAAAGAGAGCATCGCCTTGGTGCTGACCTGGATGACGGTCATACCCCATATCTTCACCACTGGGATTCAGTTGAAATTGATTTATTTGATACTCTTCCAACTGCGAAAAACAGCACAAGTCACTCAAAAACCTTCTGTGTAGTTCAGGACACTTTTATACATTCAAATTTATGAACTTGAGTGTTGAAATGTTTGTTACCCTTTGTCTGAGAGCTGTGTTTGCCTCACCTAGCAAGTGTTCCTTCACATGTGACATAACATTGAACTGGTTAGCAAGGGAAGAATGACAATTAAACATTGAAAAAAGAATTGAGAACTGTTCTCATACCTTGCGCTGACTATCAGAAAGCTGATCCAGCATGAATTGGGTCTGTAGAATGTCATGCAGTTACGAAAATAATACATATACGACGAAGATCATTCACTTACAATTTTAATTATGATATTCATATGCATCTTCTAAATCATTTTCAAAGTTGGAAGATTTAGTTAGTACCCTTGTTGATCTGATTTGCTTCAAAGACGAATCTAGCTGCCTTTCAAGTGATTCAAGCTCATTGCTGCTTAGAGGGCCAAGATCTTCTCCCATAAGGTTCCTAATGAGTGCAAGTTAGATATATGTTATTAACTTAATTCCTACTATTATACATATATATATGTAGCATGATACTACAATAGAGCATGTTTACCTTTGAAAACGTTGTAGAGCTTCATAGCGTGCTTTCAGCTTCAAATACTCTTGTTGACTGCTTAACTCCTATAGTAATGGAAGCAAAATCATAGCAGTTACCTAATTAAGGGAAGATATATACGAAGTCATACATAATGATTCATGAATCTATAGATCGGTTTGGGGGTACGTGGACAACTATGCCCTAATGGAGAAGGAAGTAAATGAAACCAATTAACCTGTTTGGAATAACGCGCACCACCATCATCATCAAAAACATGAAGGACCGATTCTTCCACACATGCTCAGAAAATTACTCAAAAAAATGCATACAAAAGTTCAATTACATCTTAGTGGTCATGATTATGTTGATGGAACTATACACTCACCTTTAACAGAACAAATTCGTGTAAAATATTAGCATAAGTGGAAAAAGTGTACCAATAGTGCATTTTTTAAACTGGTGTTTCCTGAAAACAACTGAAATGCAGATCAAATTCAGTTTTTTTTTCACATGATTGTTGCCTCTTCAAATGAAATTCTTTGGTAACTAGCTAGTGGATAAACCAAAACCACGACAACTTGGAAACATGGGAAGAATGTTTTATATGCAGAATTGCTGAATTAAATAGGGTGTATAGGATTATCACCAATACCAAGGCTTCCTTTGTTGACGCATTGGCCTCGGGCGCTCCATAGTTACATTTCTGATACCTCTCTAGTGTTTTCAGCATGCTGCACGTTCACATCAAATAGTTATTCAACATTCAGAAAATGATTATATTTCCACAACTACACAGAACATGTAGACACACTAAGTAGTACTTATGCATCACAAAAATGTGTATATAGCTCTTCTATTTGCATCTTCTTACATGGCATTTTCGATCTTCAAAGACCACTGTTGTTTTTGAGAGAAGAAAAAGAGGAAAAGGAAAAGCAGCTCTGGAAGAAGCAAATTTGTAATCTGGAAAGAAAATCTTGGTTTGTCTAACTAGCCATGCATAATATTGAAACAGGTATAACTGATTGAAAGTCATATCAAACAGTTTATGCTTATTATAATGGAGAAGGAGATAGGTCTGATTATCCACTATACCTGATGCCGTATGAGAATTAGTACCATTATAAAGCTTGATGAGTAAATAAATAAACAATATTAAAAAAAAACAGAATGCTTAGGCAAATAAAAAGAAGCTTCAAATGATACATGAGAAGGGAAGAAATGATGGAAACAAAGAAAAAATTGCAGAAATAAAATAAACCCTAGGTAGGCCCAAAGATGTAATTAGAGAGTGTCTGGCCTTGGTTAAAAGAAAATGAAAAAGTAGACATGATTTAGGTTTTTCGAGTGATTGTTAAAACACTGAAGGCAAAATTAGCATACACTAGCTAATATTTTATTATATAAATTATATAAATACTAAACAATACTTGACACAGAAAAAAGTAATTAATAATGTGCTTCTTTTCCGGAACACTTAATTGCATAGAAACATAAGCCTGAACAAAACCCGAAATTGCTTTCAGTAAAAGATTTTGAACCAGATCTACGAAGAACTTAAACAAATGAAGCAAAAAAATAAATTTGGGATCGCTGGGTTGAGAAGCGAAAGAGGGTAAGAAAGAGAAAGGTGGAGGCTTGAGGAAAACCAAAATTAAAGAAGAAGGAAGAGAGAAAAAAAAAACACCAAAATTAATACAACAGTGATATCTCTTTGCGTTTCCAGTTGCAGATCTAACATCAACGAAGGCGCAGAAACACTGAAGATGCTAAAAACGCCGAGACATTCACAGAAACGGAAAAGCTCGAAACAGTGAAAGAAGAAAAAAAGCTTTTTGATATTGATGCTGTTTTGGTAAAAGTAGAATTGAGAAGGTGGGAAAGGGTAGCTGGTGTTCTTGAATCACTGAAAACAGCAAAAATCAAAGGAAGAGGGCTTGGAAATCTCGGAAGCAAAATTGATTTAAAAGCATGAGAAAAAATTGAAAGAAGAGAAAGGTGCAGAGAACAAGAAAAGCTAGGTCCTGCAGTTCCTTTTTCTGTGCTAGCACGTTTTATGCGGAAACATAGCACACACATATGTGTTATGAGACATAGGCACAAAGAGAGAGAGGTAGCAGTTTGCTTATGTTTACTTGTGTCCATTAATTCTAAGTTATTGTTAAGGGTTTTGGTGAACATATATATATAGATATAGATATAGAAGTACCTTGAAGTGCTGCAAAACTCGTACAACTTTCCTCTAGTGGAGAAGATGATGAGAGCAAGCTCGGCATCACAAAGAACGGAAAGCTCATAAGCTTTCTTCAAAAGCCCGTTCCTTCGTTTTGCAAAGGTCACTTGCCTGTTGATCTTGTTCTCAATTCTCTTCAACTCCACTCTTCCTCTTCCCATCTTTCTCTCTCTCTCTCTCTTTCACTCTCTCAACTTCTCTTTCTCACATCCACTCAACAAATTCTCAATATATAAATCTCTATCACATATATATATATATACTGAGAAATACGTGTATTATTGTATTGTTCAGCAAAAGCATGGTTATGAAGGGAAATGGGAACGGTAATGGATGCATGGTTATTGAAGAAAAAAAAAAGTGTTTGTTGTTCTCTCTCTACCTGTCTTTTTCTCTTAGCTTAATTTGCTACATTCATCCCCTGTGGCCTGTGCTTTCATTGATGATAAGGAGCCATCCAAAGAAAGAAAAATGCTGAAATTCAGATTTATTGTGAGTATGGTAAGAGAGTAAATGCAGTTTTGTGGAACACGTAAAGTGGAGACTGCTGTGCCAGTTGATTCAAAAGTGGGATCGCATCGGACGGTGGTGAGAGAGTGTGGCAAAGCAGAAATGGGAGAAACCCTAAATAGGATCCGTGACCAGTGATCATGATTGGCCATTGCAACGAAGAGAAAGATGGGTATTGCATATCACAACAGTGCCACGTGTCGAACGATGAAGTGGGAAAGGGCTTGATTTTCTGCTGACTTTTTCGTGCTCAGGCAATCATGTGAACTAACCTTAAAGATCCTCAACCTCGTAGTTGTAGGGTAGTTCGTATGTTACATCATAAATTTACCCAACTACCCCTATTCCCCCATAGATCTACGCTTTTCTCGATTCAAATTAACGTCCTTCGTTTCATTAATCAACAAATTCAAACTGTAATTATATATCTTCTTATGGTTTCTACTATGTTTTTGAAGACTGAGGGATTTAATTAATATTTAATTAGTAATAAAAATAATTAAATAACGGAACTAAGAAGGTAATGGATTTTTTTTAGTCAAAAATTATTTCTAACAATTTTCAAGAAAACCCGTTGGATATTGTTAATTACTCTAAAAACGGTAGAGTATTATTATAAAAGGACAGTGTGCTAAGTTAAAAAGTAAAAAAGGAATCTTAGTAGAAAATCTCATTTTTTTAATTACTGCGTGTTAAATATGTTTAAGTCAAAGTTCTTTTAAAATGTGTGTGTTCTAAATATGTTTCCTTTTAACTGATATAAAAAATTGGGAATCTTTGATTCTAATTCATGATAATTCACAAACATTTATAATAATATAAATTGATAACTAAAAAAAATAAAAGATATTTTTGCGAAAGACATATAATAGGCATTATATATGTCTGATTAAAGTTCAAACCATCACAACATAAAAACTTTAATAGTATCGTATTTATTAAGGATTAAATACGTTGTTGGTCCTTAAACTTTGAATGAATCTCAAAATTAGTCTATTTTAAAATTTTAAATCAATTTAGTCTTTTATTTTTTGAATTATGTGGATTTAGTTCTTTTACTCAAATTTTGTTATATTTATTTAATGTTTCGTACGCATTTCAGGATTGTATTTAAGTTGTTTATACTGTTTGACACAATTTTGTTTTAATGTTAAGTTAAATACTATCATGAAACGCGTTTGAAATGTCAAAAAAATTTAACCAAATTTGATTAAAATGATTAAATTCACATATTTTGAAAGATGAATAACTAAATTAGTCCAAATTTTTGAAATGAAATAATTCCAAAATTTAATAAAAATTAAGGGACAAAAACATTATTATTAGTAAGCCTTTTTTTTTATTTAAGATAACTATTACTTGTGTTAAGTTTAGGTCAAAGTATTTGAAAGTGTGTCCGTGGTTATAAAGCTTTGAAATATGTTTTCGTTTTTTCTGATATAAAAAGTTGGGATTTATCTTATTCTAAATTTATGATAATTCACAAACCTAAACAAACATGTATAATAATATAAATTGATAATTAAAAAGTGAAAATAAAAGATATTCACAAACTTAAAAAAACATTTATAATAATATAAATTGATAACTAAAGAATGAAAATAAAAGATATATTGGCGGAAGACATTTGATGGGCATTAAATACGTATGATTAAATTTCAAACCATCACAAAATAAAAACTTCAACCGGTATCGTAATTATTTAACTGTAAGTTTTTTTTTTTTTATTTGATGTGTTAAGTATGTTTAGGTTAAAGTTCTTTGAGAGTGTGTTCGTGGTTATAAAATTTTGAAATATGTTTCCTTTTTAATTGATATAAAAAATTGGGAATCCTCTATTTCTAAATTTATGATAATTCACAACTTAAACAAACATTTATAACAATGTAAATGATAACTAATAAAGGAAAAGTAAAGAATTTTTCGCGGAAGATATTTAACGGGCATGAAATATGTTTGATTAAAGTTCAAATCATCTCAAAATAAAAACTTCAAGAGGTAACATATTTATTTAAGATGGTAAGTCTTTTTGTTTATTTGTGATAATTATTACTATGTTTAGGTAAAAGTTCGTGGTTACAAAGCTTTTAAATATTTTTCCTTTTTACTGATATAAAAAATTAGTAATTCTCTGGTTCTAAATTTATGATAATTCACAAACTTAAACAAACATCTATAACAATATATAAAGAGAATTTCCTTTTTTGTGTCCATATTTTAAAATATCAATTTTACCCTTTAAAATATAATTATTTATTAAATTTTTAAAAATTGACTGTTATATTACAAATTTTTTATAAAATTGTCTATTTCTACTTAATCTTATTTTTTATCAACGGTTATTATCTTATCTTTTCTAATATATTTTACTTTATTTTTTGATAAATATAATTTTATTTTATATATTAACTTAATGTATTATAATATCATAACCTTTAAATGTAATTATACATATTTAAAAAATACCGTATACACAAGTACGATATTATCGTGCCTGTGTTTATGAATATAAATTGATAACTAAAAAAAGAAAAATAAAAGATATTTTTGTAGAAGACATTTAATGAACATTAAATATGTTTGATTAAAGTTCAAACCATCCCAAAATAAAAACTTCAGCAGATATCGTAATTATTTAACTCATTAGTAAGTCTTTTTGTTTATTTGAAATAACCATTATTGCGTGATAAGTATGTATAGGTCAAAATTCTTTGAGAATGTTTGTGTTTATAAAGCTTTGAATTATGTTTCATTTTTACTGATATAAAAAATTGGAAATCCTCTGATAATAAATTTACGATAATTCACAAAATTAAACTATCATTTATAATAATATAAATTGATAACTAAAAAAAGAAAAATAAAATATATTTTTGCGAAAGACATTTAATGAGCATTAAATATGTTTTAAATATGTTTGATTAAAGTTTAAACCATCCCAAAATAAAAACCTTAGCAGGTATCATATTTATTTAACTCAGTAAGTCTTTTAGTTTATTTGAGATAACCTCATATTTATTAGCTATTGTAAAAACTTGAGAAAAAGAAACTAGAAAATTATTTTGTTCTGAAATTTGTTGTTATGATTTAAAATTTAAAATCGTAGTGTGACAATAAGATAAAACAATGAGTGATTATTTATCGATAGCAGAGATAATGATATATTTTGGTGAATTTAGATTGTTTTGGGGTAATTTTATATTAGTTTTAGTAAATATTAGTGTTAGAGAATATCGATTAATGATTAACCATGGTCCAATCTGCTTGTATAGACTGGAAAACAAGCTTGATTGGAAAAGTTTTCAAATTAAAAATTTAATAACACAGTCACCATGTTACAAAACTAGTTTGGCACTGTGTTAGAATCATTTGAAAATGACAAAACAATGGCGTATTACGCAATTACCTTTTCGAGAATTTTTGTACAAAAATTTCTTAGTGAATAATCAACTCTTATTTCTGAAACCCAAGACAGAAGGTGTGAATAATCATCTTAACTTTCCATTGTTTTGATTGCTAATGACAAAACCTTAAATTCCACCATTTCCTGTCTTTGAAGGGAGGATAATTTATTAGAAGAAGTCTGAAAATGGTTATGGCGTTGTTTCACATTAGGTATCAACCAGACACCATGTTACCCTTGCAGTCAAAACATGTGGTTCTTGGATTATGGTTCTTGACACCTTGTTTTGCGGAAAAGTTTGGAAACCAGCATGATCCATGGTTCTAATACCTCATGACATGCCAAATTAGTCATTTGTGAGAAGGCTACAAGGGCCTGTGTGGTGTTTGTATAAATAAGGCAATTAAGATAATAACTCTATTTTTGTTAGAGAAAAGATAGGAACTCTAGAACAGATAACTTACCAAGGAAAGGAAAGAGAATGAAATAATAAAATTTAATATTGCACGAATTTGCACTTGAATGTACACAAATATCAAAATAAGAGTATATATGAACAAAATGTTATAATCGAGAACTATAACAGTCATTTAATAGTTTTTTAACACATCAACTAACAATTTTAATTTGAAGTAAGTAAAGTTTAGCCATTTTTGCTTTTGGACATTAATGATCACTCCTTTTAATCCTCTATCTTAGATGTGAGTGTGTGCTTCTTGGGTATCATCAACACATTGATGTAGAAGAATGGTAACTTTACAGTCATACTTCTTGTTTTCTCTATAAAGCATCTTCTTTGTGGCTTTCTCGCCTGATACTTGGAACTCATCTTCAACTATCTCTGCAACTTCTTGATACTTAAGAATTGCTTTCATTTGCACCCGCCATCTATTCCAATTCTTGCCATTGAGGGTGGGTAGATCAGTTGAGAACGCATTACCCACCAGGCTCATCAATCTTGTTGACTCTTGATACCAAATGTTGGAGAAAAGATAAAAACTCTAGAATAGACAATTTGACACGGAAAGATATTGAAATAACAAAACTTAATATTGCACGAATTTGCACTTGTATATACACCAATATCAAAATAAGGGTATATATGGACAAAATGTTATAACATAGAATTATAATAGTTACTTAATTTTTTAATACACCAACTAAGCCACTTTTGCTTTTGGACATTAATAATCATTCATCTTAATCTCTATCTTAAATGTGAGTGTGTGCTTCTTTACTACACATCGTTGTACAGGAAGAAGTGCATGATGAAGGCTATAACATATGAATATTTTTTGAAATGTAGAATAGTTTATAATGTAGAATCTTTTTTTTAAACAAATAAACACCAAAAAATTTATATCAATATTTTGAAATAAAATACTTTTTGAATAAAAATTGTTAATAATAATTATGAATATATTAGTTAATGAATATAATAGTAATTTATAATGCATTAATTGCTATAATTTATTGAAAGAAATAAATATTGAATAATTTAGATTTAAAATTTTTAAATAAATAAATTATGTTAGTATTTGATATGGAACATATAGATTATTTAAAAATAATTTAATTCATTGATTTAAATTCTCATTTAAGTACATTTCATCAAGAGCTTCTTTAAGATATTCTTTATCACCTGCATTTGTTTTACTTGACTCAAGAAGATTCTTCTCATGGTCCACAATTTCATAAAAAACACAACATGCATTGATTCTTCTACATTTAAGGTTCTTCTATTCAAAACTCTATAGGCTTTACTTGTCAATGAATATCTTAAGAAAATAGCTTCATCTGCTTTAGAGTCAAATTTACCCAAATTTTCTTTTTCTTTGTTTAAGACAAAACATTTGCATCCAAATATTTTTAAATGTAATATTGTTTTGAAAATGAAGGCAACAAATATGCACTACATTTATTAAACAATAGTAGAAAAGAAAAATTTAGAAGTTTATTCAATGCAATTGAAAAATGAAAGAAACAAAAAGGATATATAGGAGTAAAAAAAATGTATAAAAATATTTAATAAAATTTAATAATATGAAAGAAGAACAAAAAAAATGAAATGTAGTCAAAAGTAGTAGTATTTTATATCAATATTTATTATGTACTATTTATAGTTATTAATAATTTTAATATGTTTGGCTTAGGTAAAATAAATAGATGTGAGGTGGGTACAATGAATGAAAGGTAATAATAAAAGATGTATAATTAAATAGAATAAAGATTACAATTCATTGAATACAATTAAAACTACAACATATACATTAGTGGTCGGAAGTGTATCCTCTAAAAATAACATTGTGGGTCCCATTCCGTAGTAACTCATATAGACTACTTTCGTCCAGTTAGGGTATATAAGAAAAAACTTATTCATGACATGTTTCAAATCAAAACAAATAATGATGTCGCATAAATGATAAAATAGTGGAAAAAAGTTCAAAGTATGAATTCGTCTATGACACGTCCAAACACTTGACAATACATTAAATTGTTCATCAAGACAAGATATACGTCCATCTCATATATATATATATATATATATATATATATATATATATATATATATATATATGAAATAGGAAACATTTGATTCCTTAGTTATATACCTCAAATACGGATCATGGAATGTAGAATTTAAATATCCATTCTATTAGTTCTAGTCAAGTTAATTTTATTTTTAATTATGTCAATTAAGTGCTTGTAATCACTTTCATTAAAAATATATATTTTCTCTTTGATTATAGTTTATAAATTTCAATTCAAAAACACATATTTTTAGTTACAAAAAAATTAATTTATTCCAACTAATTATTTATTACGAAAATTTAAAAGCATAATTTTTAAGTTTATATTTGAAGTTAATAACTGCTATTTTATTTTACAATATAACTATACATTTTCCATTATTTATTTATGTCCAAACCAAAATACTTTATCTTACTTTTTATTGAAATATTCAATAAAAAAAATTGATTGATAGTATATAAAGTTTGCGGATTAACTATAATATTCGATAAACATAAAATAATATATTCATAATTATTATTAAAATTTATTCTTCAAAAGTTTTTTATTTCAAAGTATTGATATACATTTCTCGGTATTTATTTGTTTCCAAAAAATATTTCTACATTTTAAAATACTATAGTATAAATTTTTACAATATAAAAATAAAACTTCAAAATCAAATAATATTTTTCTCCTTTTATTCATCCCTTTAAAAAAAAAAAAAAACCCAGTTCAGAAATGGACTTTTCGTTTTTTTTCTAAATGGAAGGACATTAAATATTAATTATTTAAAACTTCACACAATAAATCTTAACTACAAATCATCAATATCTACTTTATGAAATTTCAACAACAAAATAATAATCAAATTAATTTATTTGGCAATGTAATTATACATTTTTAATATTAATAAATTAACTTATTACAATTCTTATACATAATTCTTTTATTTCTTTATAAAAGAAATGAAAATTAAACAAATAAAAGAAAACTAACTTTTTACATTCTTTTCTCTATTTTAATAAAAAAACGAAATTAAAAAGAAAAAAAAAGTGAAAAACTAAATTAAAAAAAAAAAAATAGCATCTCGGAATTCGATTTCAGAAAACCGAATCCCGGAATGGTGTGAAAAATTCGTATGCTCCAGAGTCGAATTCTCAACTTGAAAAAAGAAAAGTGTGGTGTTCATGTAATTAAAAGCTACAGTGTTGTATCCGAGAAATATCAAAAGGAAACATCGGTAGTGAAAAAAAAAAAAAAAAAGAAGAAAAAAAATGGAAAGTTTTGGGTGAATGCAGCATGGGCAAAGGTGCACATAGAGATGTGAGATGCTTTTCCATTTTAGGATGAACAACATCTGCATCAACAATTATAACACCTACTTCGCTTTCCTTTTTTCGCATTCCCATTTAAACATCTCACATCTCATTCCACACTCTAACATCAAGCACCTACGCTATGCTACTACACTCATCATCAATTATTAAATAATTAAATAATCAAATATTCAATGTGAGACAGTGATGCATGTGATTTCTTATTCCGTGAATCAACTCCACGTCACTCCCAAACCTTCTTATCTCCAATGTCTTTCTTATAACCAATCATTCTCATCCTTTCTCTCCAACTATGCAACAAAAACACACATTTCAGAATTTCCTAACTTCAATTTTTTTTTTTTTTAAATTTCTTCTAAACTTTTAATTTTATATATTCTTAGACGAATTACTTCTTCAAAACAAAAATCTTCTTCTTTTCATATATCGATATGGCTTTGATTTCGTAAAGCTTCTCCTTTCTTTGCAAATCCACCGTTTCAACTTTCCATATGTTGTTTTGTTTAATTTGCGTAGTCATATGTAGTGTGTCGGTGGGGTAGAGATCAAACCATCTTACAATGTTTTTTTTTTTTTTTTTCTTCTTGTGCTTTTTCATGGTATTGTTACAATATCTTGTTAGGTTTCTACCGAGTCTTTCTTCTCTTTTGTTCAATTCACACATCAACTATATAAATATTTGTGGATGATATTATAATAATAAAATGATACAATAAATTTAACAGACGATAGATTTTATTAAAATATATTTGAATGACTTTGATAATAAAATAAAATTGAGTAAGACTCAAATTTGGGTGTCCTTAATTACTTTCATGAATTAGTTGGGTGAATCATTTTGGAAATGGTCAATGCTTAAACATTGATGAAGAAAATAGCTAAATTGAAATTGTGAATAAATGAAAGAAAGAAGGAATGTCACTGACTTGTCTATTTAGGAGGCATGTGATGAACATATATAAATGAAAATGTTTGTCCACAAGCCCCCAAATGAAAAATATAGTATAATAATGTGTTGAGAATAGTTCAAATGTGAGTTAAAAGTTTCACATTGGATAAAAAATACAAAGTTATACATTATATAAGAATAAAGACCTATAATATTATTGTCTTAAGGTTTTAAAATTAAAATAATGTCAGATGCCTTATATACTATATAAGAATAAAGACTGTTGCCTTAAGATTTTACACGTATTATTTATTGATTATTTTATCTAATACGTATAAATACTAAAATTTTAGAATAAATTAATATTAATTTAGATGATGATATGCACATACATGACAATAACCAATAAAATATATTTTAGAAATATTTAGTAGTTAGATTTTTTATTTACATTATGAAGTACTTGTTTATAATATATTGGTTAAATATATTATGCTAGCTTTTTTTCTTACCAAACAAATTTATGATTTAACCCAAAATGCAAAATATTTGTTTTTAAAAAAATCGACTCAACGTAAATAATATTGGACATCGCGGAAATTACATCATTTATAAAAGTGACGAAAAATGCTCCGTTTTTAGCGTCTCACCAACATTATAATTAAAAATTATCACATTCTTTTTACTAAAAACCTCTTTAGTAAATAGTGAGTCATTAATTTATTACCTAAAATTATAATAATTGGATAAATTAATTTTAGAATTAAAAATAATCATTCAATCTGTAATGGAAATTATATATTGACAGTCAATTTAACTTTTGAAAATGTAACAAACGATCAAATTGTTGTCTGAAAAATAAATAAAAATGTATTCACACACGACTTCCAAGTTAACAACAATAAAAAAAATAAAAATATATTGTTTCAGTCTCATCTTTTGACTTCATCGTTTATATTTTTGATATGACTTCGTGAGTCATTAATTAATAAATCTTTATTGACTTTTATTTTGAAAGAATAATAAACCACACTGAATAACATAAAAAGTAAAATTTCATAGTATAATTTTTCATAAAAAGAATTAGAACAAAATGGAATCATTCATGTACCTATTCTGTCTTAAAAACAAATACAAAGAAGACGTTTTACTCCTATATGACTTCAATTTAAAAAGTAAAAATTAAATTCATAAAACTTTTATGGAATTCATAAGACTTTAAATTAATTAAACTCGTGATCGCTAAATTTGATTTTTTTCACATCAAAGTCATGGCCACGATATTTTGGTATAATTTTAAATCTCAACTTGAAGTTGTGTTTGTGAATGGCAACTTTTTTTGTAACGAAATTATCCTCATGGATTCCAACCTATCCGTTATGATAAATATTTTTGAAAGTGCTCATTCTGATATTTTTGAAAAGAAATATTCACCAATTTGGTGACGTATAAGAAAAAATCGTACAAATTGCTAATATAAAAGATCTGAGAGTATTTTCAACACAAAAATATCCTAAGACTTCATATTTATATATATTTTCAAGTTTCTTAACTATTCTCAATGTGTAACTTTTAAGTAATATTTGAACTGTTGCTAAAATTAACGTGTTATATATGTTGGAAGATGCAGAAATGGGTATCTGTGACGTGAGATATTAGCAGCAGTGGTGCATTTTCCATTAACAAAATAAAATTCTTTCTCAACGGTTGTTCATGGAATATTTGCCCAACAAAAAAATAGTGGAAAGAATATGATATGATATATACGTCATTTGGAATAATTTGTGGTCTTGCCACCAACTTATGTTTAAATATTCCAGTTGAGATGCAGATCAACCTAACAATCTTTATATATCAATTCAAAAGTTTTTGTTTCAAATGCTCTCTCTCATTTCAACATGTTCTCATGGATGAGCACTCTCCATCGAGTAGTAGGAGCAGTGTTCATTCTATCGAATTAAAATAATGAAATATTGACAACTTTTTCTTACAATTTAATTAAATAATTTTAAAATATTAAAAAAATATAAAAAATATTTAAAATATATCATATTAGATTATAAAAAAATTGTCAAAATTTAATTATTAAAAAATTATTTTCCATCAAATAATAAATAAAGAAAGAGAAACCGAATCAAAGTTTCTCCACGTAACCAACATGCATCTCTATGAAATTATAATATATCTTTTTTAAAATTTCTGCTTAGCCAGAAATTTGTTTTGAAGTCACTTATCATGAAAATAATATTTGATGGTGCTTTTTGTTTTCATATATCCCTGGAAAATTCGGAATTTATTCTTGAATAATAAGTCTCTTAAGGAATATATATAACATCCAGCACAATAGGGTGGTATAGGCACTAAAGGAGTTTATTCATTAATTTATTGTTTTGATAAGAAAGTTTGTGCTGATATTATAACTAAAAGCTATGTTTTAAAATTGATATATATTGTAATATGAAGTTTGTGTTGTGTACAGTGTTTGTGTGTCTGAAGAAGAGTAGGTTGAGTTGAGGATGTGATTCCTTCCAAATATTGCAATAGAATGATGGAATTTAATACCTTGTACCATCCAACCATCTTTATCCAAATTCTCCACCACCCTATAACACTTTTACTTTCCATCATATATCAAACTCTTTTTTATTACATGTAATGTCAATGTTTTTATTTTTCTCAAAAACTTTCCATTATCTTTTTCAAAAATATCAATATATGAACTTATAAAAGTAGAGATGTACTCGAAAGTTCGGTATGAAATTTATACGTCTTTTCTCTTATATATCTTCACTTGATTGAAAGGTAAATATATATATATATATATATATATATATATATATATATATATATATATATATATATATATATATAAAGACATTATGACATTTAAGTTAGTAAGTCATAAAATAAAATAAGTAGTGAATAATATTTAAAGGTCTAGAACTTCTTATATCTAATTAAGGTTTTTCATGTGGTATTAGTACAATAATTCTATTGATGTGTTTTGTTTTTTGGAAAAATACTTAAAATATGGAGGTATTGAATTTATAGATTTTTTTTATTATATGATATTTAATTTTATCATTTTATCTAATACAGAATTTAGACTTACACCTAGATTTTTTTTATTATTATGGTTGTTGGGTTATATTTTTTCACATATATATGGATTACAGTCATAGTCATTGAGAGATTGTGGTCGACATATATATGACATTAGTCTTATACATATAAGACATTTGACACCAGTATTACATCAAAACGTTAAGACAATAGTGTTATGGGTCTTTATTCTTATATAGTGTTTAATTTTGTCTTTTCTATCCAATGTGAAATTTTGACTCCCACTTCGATTATTCCCAACAATGGTTACATACCAATATTGTTATGGTTACGGTGTCTTTGTGCTAAAATGTTTTGTTATAACGGTTTAAGTCATTCACAAATGAACCAGTGGCTCTACTGATAGATTTTTTTCTGAGGAAGATTCACCGGTGAAAGATTACATATGTGACATGAACCTAAGAGATTTACACTACTTATAACCTAAAAACTACTTATTTAGGTTAACAATACCTAATATGGTGTTAATTCATAAGACCAATACGTGATAAAGGTAATATCGATTTATATGACTGATGTCAGTAGAGTTCATCCAACACACTAGTTTTCCATATTTGAGACTGAGCCGATATTATTTTGAAGGAAAATATCCATTTGTTAGGTCTTCTTACCTATTGCTGTATAATATCCAAAACATTCATTTTGATGTATTTGTAGTTTTCACAGAATTGAACACGATCCTTCTTGTTATATCAAATCATTCCTCTGTATTAGGCTACAGAGCATATATACAAAACGCACTGTTCCTTGAACATTGATGTGCCAAGACTTTAGTATATGAATCCAAATTAGCCAAAACAAGTTGGGTTTACATTGTTTTTTTTCTTTTTTCTTTTTAACCAAGCCAAAATATCCGATAAAATACAATCTAGACCGTTGTTTTGGGACCAAAATTTTGAGGAATCTCTGTTGAAATTTTATAATTTTTATAATTAAAACAAATGGCTGGCCAGTTACCACTATACACAGTAAATATATTATTCCTGGAACAAACTTTAAATTAAATTAGCGTTACGTTTTTCACTTTCATTCTCTGAGAATAAAATCCAACGTAGGCATCTCAACAATGGCTGATGCCATGCCATCTTAATGTAACTATAAATACAGTTCTGCATGGCATTTGGTTGCAGCAAGACAACTTAGAATTTTGATATATTCTAAGTTTTTGAATTAACATGTGGGGCAAGATGTTGAAATCCTTATGGAAAAGTTTTCAACATAAGTGTGTGGAGAGGCAAAAGAGTGAAGTTGATGGAAGTGTGTCAGTGCATGTGCATGGTGAAGACTTGGTCGTTTTGCCTGTGCAGTGTTGCAACTGTTGCATAGAAGAAACCAAACAATGCAATTGTGACCATATTCATGCCGCAGAAGACGCCAATCTCCACGCTCAGCGTCATGCTAACTCCAACAGTTCCTTTACTCATGCTGTCATCAACATGGTGGGGATGCTCGTAGGTAAAATTTTTCACACATCTATGATTGAGTTTTCAAGTTTTTAACAGACTTCATTTTCTTTAGCAAGTTTGTTTTGAAGGGTAACCATGATGCATGAAATTACTCTCTTGATTTACTTTTTTCCAACTTCACTAGGAGAATAATGCTTAGATCACCCAAACAAATATTCTCAAACACTTTTGGTAGTGCATCCAAGATTTGCATGCTGAAAATTGGACATAACAGAACAACCAACCAATCAAGAACAAGTTAATGTTTAATGACAAAATCACAATCAACACTGTAAACTTACCCATCAAGTAACTGTGTTGAATTCTTCGTAAAAGAACTCAATATTTGTGAGCAGAAAAGCAATAAGTCAGTGCAAAGTTTTGAATATCTTTCAGGTTTGGGGCAACTATCAACTCCATATGCTGTGGTAAGTGGAGGGTGGGTGTCTGCATTCTTGCTTGTAGGACTAGGTGTGATGTGTGCTTACAGTTCTCACATACTTGGAACATGCCTCAGAAAGAATCCAAAGTTGAGAAGCTTTATGGATATTGGGAAACATGCATTTGGATCAAAAGGAAGGTTGGTGGCTGCAACAATCATCTACATGGAAATCTTCATGTCCCTTGTTTCCTACACCATTTCATTACATGATAACTTGATCACAGTCTTTCTGGGGACAAATCTGAAGCACCACTTCCCCAGATTCTCTTCATCTCAGTTCCTAACTGCGGTGGCAGTCCTCATTGCCCTCCCTAGTTTATGGATCAGAGACCTCTCTTCCATATCTTTTCTTTCAACACTTGGTATTCTCATGTCTCTACTCATTTTTCTGTGTGTAGCAGCCACTGCAGTTTTAGGACATGTCTCAAACAATCATGCCATACCTGTCCTCCAACTCCATAACATTCCATCGGTATCTGGCCTTTATGTCTTCGGCTATGGAGGACACATTGTTTTCCCCGAATTATACACAGCCATGAAAGACCCTTCAAAGTTTACCAAGGTACCTAACCTACCCACATGAAAGTTTATATATTTATTTGCTTAAGCAGAACTGTAAGTTTTGTTTGAAAATTTCAGGTTTCTGTTGTGAGCTTCGCAGTGGTTACAGCAATTTACACGACACTGGGGTTCATGGGTGCGAGGATGTTTGGTAAGGATGTAAAGTCTCAAATAACTCTGAGCATGCCAGCAGAGAGCATTGTCACAAAGGTTGCTCTTTGGGCAACCGTGGTGGCACCAATGACCAAATACGCACTTGAATTCACACCTTTGGCAATTCAACTAGAACATGCACTTCCAAGTACCATGAGTGGGAGAACCAAGATGATTATTCGGGGTTGCGTTGGTTCATTTTCACTTTTGGTCATACTAACCCTTGCTCTGTCGGTTCCATATTTTGAACATGTACTAAGTCTCACCGGTTCCCTTGTTAGTGTTGCCGTTTGTTTGATTCTGCCATGTTCTTTCTACTTGAAGACATGTTGGGATCAGATATCAAACCCTGTCTTGCTCCTTAACCTCTTCCTCATCACATTTGGCTTTCTTCTTGCTCTCATGGGCACCATTTCCTCCTCAAAGTTGCTACTCAAAAGTTTTCAGTTGCATCACTCGAGTTAATTGGAGTGATTAGTATACATATATGTACTGATACATCAGTCTATGGTTGTGATTTCTTGCTTAATGAAAACAACTTCTTTGTCTGTTGCTATGGAAAATAACCTAATGATATTAATTGTGTGTTATAGTTAAAATTGCATAATAGTGGAACTACCTAATGAAAAAGGTATCCAAATTTAGGTCGACATAATTAATATATAAAAACTTTTGAAGATTATGAAAGTTACGCTCATAATACGAAAGGATTGTAAAAATTATAGGTAAAATGAATGTGTTTTAGTTATAACTTGAACTTAAGTTTTCTTTGATGTCTCAGTTTGTCTTTACCTTCTATTATAATAATCTCAAGAATCGAATTCATTGAACCATACTTATCACACTATTTTATCTTATTTGTAAAGCAAAATTCTCTCTACCAACCACCAAATGCTTTAAAGAAGTTAAATAAAAAATGTTAATAAATAAATAGAATATTAAAAACTTATAATAAATAGAAAAGTATGTGAAGTTTGGAAGAGTTCTGAAAAGAAGTGGATGTGATCCTGTGTTATTATGACATGCTTATAAAATGTCAGCGGATATTAATCTGTAATGATTGAAGTCATTCTAGTAACATGCTTCTCAACTTTTGTGCACTATGATATCAAATACTTTTAAAAATTAAAATTCACTATAGATAGAATATGATTTTAATGTGCTTTCCAAACAACAGAGTCAAAATAAAATAAAACAAAGGTTTTAATTTTGATTGGGTGTAAATGTTTTCTATTTCCAATTGGAATGGAATGGAAACACGTTAAAGCAAAGTTGTCCTAGTTTAACGGCAGGTTTGAGTTTGTATTCTTAAAAATGCTTTTACACAAAAATAACATGAAATAAACTGAAGAAAATCTGCCAACTAACACGTTCGTTAAAACAATTATTAAAACACTGAGTGGTGGATGCGGCGTTATGATGTTCTGAGTCTCCTTCTCCCTTTGTTAAAAAAGCCAGTATGTGATTCTGCATAATATTTTATTGAGTACTAATTAATAATAATACTGAGTTCTCAGTCACACTTTTATTAATTCGGGATATTTTTCAATATGATTGATTGCACTTTGAGAACATTAAACATTTTTGGGGGGAAAATATTGAAGGAGCACTGTTAGCGAACATGTACATTTAGTTTTACAGGTGTTGTTTTGTTTTGGATGTGCAAGGTCATTATAAATTTTCAATGCGTTTCTCTTATATCCTTTTATTTTTCTTTCTTTCGATCTCTTCATCTGCGTCTATAGATAAACAGTATATTTTACATAAAAGGGACAGAATGTGTTGTGTTGGGTTGTGTCTACCAATGAAGGTTGAAACTAGCAGACTGCATAAGCGGGTGTGCAAAGTAAGCTCCTAAGGTAAGTGCAGTAATTGCCAAGTATGGCAGTCGAAGAAACTCCTTGTAGAAATCTTGAGGTAACTTTTGTCTGCCATCAAGAATTGCTGCAAAAGGGAAAACACTTGTTCGACTCTTGACTAGTTCAAAATCCTCCCCAAATTTTGTAGCCAGTCGTCTGTCTCCGTTCCAGACACCAAACAGATGGTGAGCAATTAAGCCAAATGAAGCTGCAACAGCCACTGAATTTCCAATCCAAATCGTATGAGCAACACACCAGATAACCTGCCCAACCATCTGAAAAGCAAATGAGGCAAGGGTTTACATTGTGCAACACAGAATTAAGAGAAGAGACGCATTACCAAAGAAAGAAGAAAGATTTGCATCACAAAAGGTTTATTTATTGGCTCAAATTATGAAGACCACAAAAAGCATGAACGTGACAGAATTTATCAGTGTCATACTACATCTAGTTACGGTATTAGAGGTATACCTGTGGATGCCTGGTTATTCTTATGATCCCAGTTTCCCATAGATGTAGTTTAGGCTTGTCAACAGCTGCAACCTCTAAAAGATTGAAAGTTGAAGGGTATAGGAAAAAGAAAGAAATGAAATTTGAAATCCACAGAAGTTGATGAAGCCCAGGAGCATCCTGGACCTGCCAGAGTTGAAGTCCATCATATCTGTGGTTAATAAAATACACCTGTATCATGACAGAAAACAAGCAAAGTAATTTAGTTTGAATCAACTTCAAGTTTTCTCTTGTTACAAAAATATGCTATAAATCTAAAGTAAATAAAAAGAGATGGACAACAGTTGCTAGGGGATACAGAGCAATAACTCACAATAGTACTGACAGCCAAGGGTAGCGATATCCCTGCAAAGAGTACACGGAAAGGTCTTTCTCCAATGAGTTTCTCGCCAGTGTTCCTGAAGCTAGCCAGGCCACTGTGGACACCAGCAAATATGAGAATTAGTATTAACAGTACCACCTGCAGAATACCATGAAAAGAGTTAGTAACCAACCAAGCACTGTTGCAGCCTTCAAATGTGTTATTTAAATGCAACAGATACTATTACATCTTTGAAGTGAGTTAATTGAATGATACAGACAACTAGACAACCCGTACAACTAAAAGAAAAACAAAGATCTGCATATGAATTGTGTTAAGAGGGTGCGTGGCTACAAAATAAGCACCTTCATAATGATCTCAAGCCATTATGTAAAAAACCAGATTTAGCTCTTTACGTTATACATGGTCATAGTTCCACGCACCTCTCAGTTCTGCAGGCTCCTAAAGAAAAGGTTGATGGTACTATGTTGTTTCCCTTTGGCCATGATTAGTCCAGTGATACTGTCAAGTTTGTACTGCAAACTATTTTCACATGTGGAATGTATAGATTATCGGGGAAGTTCATCCCCCTCCAACTGACACACTTTACTTTTACTTCTTTTTTCCCAGGCAAGTTTTCGTACTTTTCAACAAACACCTTTCCACTTTTTCTCAAGGATAAACAAAAATTACCAGTGGATGAAGAGTAAGAGCCAGACTGTATAAACTTAACAAACACTTGTAGGAGAACAAAATAAAATGAATTAAATTTCTGCCACAAGTTAAAATCAATATACCTAGACTTGGGAACAAGGTCAAAGAAGGAACTTCTGAAAAAACTTGAGGAGCACAACTTAATTATAAATTATAGGAAAGTTTGATTCATTTTCATCCTTGATTCATCTTAATTTCTTCTCCACAAAGTGCTTGTTAAGGAGTTTTATCCAAACTGGCTCAACGACAAGGGTAAATATCTTCCAAATTCAATCCAATTCCACGACAAGCTACTCATTTGAGGCATGTGTGCACTCCACTCTCAACAATTAAAAGAAAAAAAAAAATGGGACTTTGGACCTTGTTCAGACCCCTTTGAGTGCGGAAAGAACCGGTCTTATACATTAACATCACTTTTATAATTTGAAAATGAAAAGTCAACTCACCCTTCCTTTTCATTGATTCTAAACGCATCCATTCGCGCAAACATACCCAAATTTCAAAGAAAACAACAAATTATCCGTCTTTATTTCTAAACACACTAGCGACTAGTAAGTGAGCTACCTCCTTCGTAGGAACAGAACACAGAATACAAAATAGTGGAAATTGTTGGAAAAAAAAAATTGAAGGACTGTAACCTCATGAGAATCGGAAAGCGTTGAAACGGCGTCGATGAAAGCTTTGCCGTAGCCAGTTGAATTGTCAATCCATGCGACGTTGAGAACATAAAGAACCACTCCCAGAATGCCCGTGAAGTAAATCCACGAAGCTATTTTCTGTTCCCCCAATTCAAACACGGCGGAGTCCTCTCCAACGGGCTCTAACTCGGTCTCTTTCTCGCTCTCGCTCTGTTTGATTGAAGTGCGGAGAACGAAGTGGCGACCATAAATCGGCGATTTTGAATGGGGACGAAGCAAATTGGAGAAGCATTGAGAGTTAAGGTTTAGGTTTGTTTTGGCGATTGAATTGGAAGAAGAGAGAGGAAAAAAAGATGGACGACGCTGGGCATAGTTGGAAAACAGAGAAACTGAGGTAGACACTACAACAGAGCTTGCCATCTTAGTTCCCTTCTTTCCCCTCTGTTGTCGGAACACCACTTTTATTTCACTCACAAAGATGAATACACACTCAATTTTAAGTATTTCGACTGTCAAATTAATTACTATTTAAGAAATGTGATATTAATGAATTATTTATGACTTAATTATGTTTTAAGGTTATGATGGACCATCTTTAACAAAAGTTCTAAAAAATGTGATATTAATGAATTATTTATGACTTAATTATTTAGAGATGAACTAATTATATTTTTTATTAAAATTTAAGAGATAAAGAAGATATTTAACTCGATTAAATTATTATAAAATTATGTTTTTCTTTAAATAAGGACTAATCGAGTAAAAAATTATATAAATTAAATTATTTTTTTTAAGAATTAAGCGAAAAAATATCTGAAAAAAATCTATTACATAAAGAATCTGAGAGGTACTTCAATTAAAATTATAATAAAAAATAATTTTTTATTACTAAATTATGACAACTTACTCTTATAATTTTAAATGTTATTTTTTAATTGATTTTCATTTTTCTATTTTTTTATCTCCGTATGCTAAAACCATTCAAGAGATTCATGTTATAAAAGAAAATTCTCAAAATATCATTTTACCCTTATAATTTATAGATTCGGATTGTGGTTGTAATTAAAGGTTGTTGTTACACAGATGAGAACATGTAGGTAATTTAGGCTCAAATCCCTATGTGACCAAAATTTATAAAATTCCTCACATCATAGCGACAGCAATGATTCTAGCAAGAGTATATAATTACAATTTATGAACAACTTACCTCGGACAAAATAAATGTTGTCACGAAATGTAAATGATTGATTGATAAAAATGGATCAAGTTTCTATGAAACCTGATCTCCACCATCAGCGGTTTTTATCTCAACTGCTTTTGGTGACTACTATAACATTCCCGGACCCACATCGGCATGGGTCCCTTTAAATCATTCTGTCATTCATTCATTATATAAGTGTTAGGACCATGGTGATTCAGATACACTCACACACTCCATTTCAAATTCAGAATCCGTTACTCTCAATTCAATTACCCATTTCCAAGGGATACACAACCTCCTAGTTTAGCAACAAAAGTTCTAAAATTTGGCACTCCTTACCCAACACCAACCAACTCTCAAAAAGGGTTTCTTTTCGGTGTCTTCTACCTTGAAAATGTCTGCTGCTGTGTCTTCCACAACTTCTTCTCATTTTGTGGAAGAGCTCAAAAACAAACCAACCGACACCAACAACAACAAAAACAACGTTGGTGGCGAACCAGAGCAGCCTCCTTACAGTGACAGTGCCAACTCTGATGTTGCAGAAGAAACTGAGCCAGAGGAAGATGATGATGACTCCAAGTTGGAATCTGACAGAGAACTGGATATTGGTCCTCAAATCACCCTCAAGGAACAGCTTGAGAAAGATAAAGTGAGAGCGTCTTTTCTTTTTCCCTTTTGTTTTTGAATGTTTGTTTCTTCACACCCTTTGGTTTTGCAGCTGTCTTTTTGATGAAAGATTTTTCTTTTGTGTTCAAAGGATGACGAGAGTTTGAGAAAATGGAAGGAGCAGCTTCTGGGCAGTGTTGACATGTCTGTCGTTGGAGGTGGTGCTTCGTTTTTCTCTTTAACTCTTCAACTTCTCTCTCTCTCTTTCAAACTCTTACATTAATGTTTGGTTGGAATGCAGCAACTAAAGACCCTGATGTGAAGATTTTGAGCCTGACTATTACGAGCCCAGACAGGCCTGATCTCATCCTGCCAATTCCATTTACAAATGATCCTAAGAAAAGCCTCTTCATCCTTAAGGAAGGAAGCAAATGCGCCATGAAATTCACCTTCTCTGTCTCCAACAACATCGTTTCTGGTCTCAAATACACAAATGTTATTTGGAAAACTGGCGTTAGAGGTCTGAGACAGTACTCCTACTGTTTATTTAACGTGATTTTCTTTTTTGATTGAATAATGTTGACAGTATTTTTCATTTCTTGTGACAGTGGCCAGCAGAAAAAAGATGTTGGGAACTTTTAGCCCCCAGAAGGAACCGTATACATATGCATTGGAAGAAGAAAGTACCCCTTGTGGCATGTTCGTCAGGGGAACCTATGCAGCAAGAACCAAGGTAACACATTCCACCAAATTTAGAAAGTTGATTTGTTCTTTTAACCTTTGAGTGGAATACTCTTGTGTACCAAATAGTATGTGTATGAACTCACTAACTAAATTTTCTTGGTTCAGTTTGTAGATGACGATCAAAAATGCTACTTGGATGTCAATTACTACTTCGAAATTCAGAAGAACTGGGCAAAAACTGAATGAGATTTGACCTTGAGCAACTTGGAAAATTATCTTTCCTTTTGGCCTTTTGTGTGTCTCTTTGGAACATATTGGAACTCAACTTGGTTTAGTTGTTAATCAAATCCAGTTAGCACGATTGTAAACGTGCGTGCCATATGCTTATGTTACTGCTTCCATCCTTTTCCTTTTTCTGATGCCAAGATGTCACAAATAAAATCACTCTTAATTTTTACTGTGGAACTTGCACTCACTGACTTAAGATTCCCACATAGAGTTAATTGCAATGTCAACGAAGGTTCAAGAGATAAACAAAAGAAAAGAAAATTGAATTAGTATATCTTAATCTACATCGACTAAAGATAAAACTATTTCGCAATATAATAAGTTAGTACAAATTTCATCTTACAATCTGGTTTCATATGATTGAGTTATGCTTAAAGTTCACTTCTTAACGATATCCTCGACTACTGAATTTGTTTTCTTATGCAAATGGCTTAAAGGTCCGTAAGTTCTTTTGGGGGCCAAAAGCTTTTCTCATCATATGAATGCCCACATACATGCCTCAAGCATGCACTTTACTAACAAGAAAAATAAAGGAAAAAGCAGAACTACTAATGAAACTAAGATTGGGCCCCTAACCCGCCGATGATGATGGACCAAAATTTGAATGAGTGCACACTCTCCTTTATAACATTTTGTGAGTGATTGGAGATTGAACTAACTTTATAATCTCATACCAATTATGATTTACGTAATCAATAATTGCTTGTAGCAAAGGCTTTGTTAACTTGTTACTGTTAGTTTGTTGTGTTGGCTGAATTGTTCTTTCAATTGTCATAAAATATCCTACTTCTTCTGTTTGTGTTGAATCAAATCGATGCCAACTCATTTTGAATCAGTACGTAATGATGGTGGTTACGAGTTAAAGAAATTCAGAATGCTATATTGCTAGCTATGATTGCACACATGGTGGGTCACCAGAAACCATTTCCTTGCAGTTTTACAACTCTAAGATTCCCTACTTCATTCTTATACATGTTCTCACTGAATTCCTCAGTATCATGCTTTGCCAGAAAAATTAATGTATCAAATCATCTAAGGTCTTGTATTTAACTTTTCCTTCTCGCACTAATTATTCATTAAGAATTAATAATGAATAAGTATGTTCAGGACCGAGTGTTGGATAGGATGTATCTGTATTATAATTACAAGAACATTCTATTCTGATGTTGAATACAGTTAAATGTATAATTTGACCATTATTAACCGAAGTGCAATACTAGCTATCTTATATTTTCTGACAAATCATGAACACTTTTAACTGTAACAAAAGAAAGTTGTAAAAGTATATACATACATTCAGAAGTAAGTAAAAAAGCATCTTCATTATATTTTTTGTTTCTTTGAAAAAGCAAGAATGAGAATAGCTTTTAACTAAATTTAAAATGCATACAATCTTATTATACCAACACTTTTAAAGAGCTTTTTCCAAAATGTAAAGATGCTACTCTGTAGTGTGCACTGTGCTATCATTACATGCATGCCCTGTGGTTGATGATGCCTTCAGCAGAAAAGAATTGTGTGGAACTGGAATGGTGTTAATTCACTGATAATCTTTTTGTGATTGTTGTGATAATGTGTTGTCGGGTATGGAATAATTTGAGCAAAGGTAAAGGACATTCTTTAACCTTACTTTCTTTCGAAGTAAAGTTGCTTAGTAATTACTGACATTAATCATTGCATGAATCACAAACACAAGCCATGCAGGAATGGCACTTGAATAATTTTCAACATTACTTAACTAACAAGTTAAAAGACTGGTTTTGGGTCCAAGTATATATGAAAAAGTACACATTAACTAACGAAATTGTAGAATTTTAAAGGAAACTTCGGTTAGATGACATAAACATCAAATAAAACACAAAGACTTAACATATTTCTAACTTTTCATATTGAGGAATAAAAAGTATTCAGTTACTGAAAACAAATGAACGTGTACGTTGTTCAAATTAATAATGATAACCATATATAAAATAGTCTTAAATAAATAAAAGTAAAATGTATAAATCATGTAAAAAATTAATTGGTGTGTGAACTTACATGTAAACAAATTGAATTGAATTAAATAAATTTTAATTTCTATTTTAATTAAATGAATCACCAATAATCTATAAATTGAGTAGAATCGATTGTTGTATGGTTAGTAAAAAAAAGCTAGAGAATTGACTTTTCTTTGGGATAGTCTGTAAGGAATTGTGATGAGTGGAGTTAATTGAATTTGACCGACCTAAAAAAAGCAGAAAAAGACATAAAACTGTGTGGTTTGGACTACATTTTTCTCAAATTTTCAACAGCACACTTCCCTATAAGCTTGTGATTGACAAAGTTGTTGTTTGTTTCCTCCACATCATCATTTATCTCCATTTTATTTCCTTAAAATAATGACTAAATAAGTGCCTGAATTTTCAAGAAGCGAAAATCGAATGAGTTTGACCACAAAACAAACCAAAGGTCATAGTAGTCAGGTCAATTATGGGTTCGTTCTAGTTGACCTAAACAAATTAAAATGAAAATTTTCTTCCGTGTATTCCTGCACATTAAATTTGGTTTTGTCCACCTAAAACTGTAAATTAAGACCCCAAACCAAGCCAAAGCATGTAGCCACAGTTTAATTTTGTATTGGCCAAAGTTAAACATCTCTCATTTTTGTATACTGCACTGTACAGAGTGATCAGAAAGCATATGCCTATGTACATGTGAGCTATATAAGTTCACAAAAAAATTAAGCAACAAATGAATCTACCAATGTTTCTCTACTCTCTATGCATCCATAAAAGAGAACTAACTTGGAATGAATAACTAGTAATCTAACAGTGCAAACTTGACCTGCAATCCAATCTTACCACCCTCATTGACAAGCTTAGCAGCTGTTACCAACCAATGTCCTGGAGCATGATGTGGCCCCCGCAGAACCTCGCTTGTATCCACGTATTTAAGCAGTTTTCCAGAACGAACAGGCACAGGTGGACCATTTGGATAAACACCAGAGTCAAGTGATGTTGGAGCCTGCTTCTGAGGAGAAGTAGTAGTGACACTTTGCTGTGTGAATGAAAATGTTGTGCTTAAATTTGTGAGGAAAGATGATTTTCTTGAAGCCTCAGGTGCACCACCCCAATCTGATTTCCTGATGCTGCAATTGGGGATGTGGGTATATCGGAGGCGCAAGTGAAGCACATTCTTTGGCCAATTCCCTTTGCTAATGAGCTGTGCACCGGTTACAATGTAAACACCACCACCACCACCTGATTCTTGCAACCAGTTAGGGTCATGTTTAACCACTGCAGTGCACACGTTTGCAAATCCCTTCCACCTTATTGGCTCCAGAAAGGTGTCACGGTATTCATTATCATCAGATCCTCGCCACAAAGATGCGCCTGAAGAGTGGATCATCATTGTCTTTGGGAGGCTTGAAAGATGGTGCACATGTATTGCAAGTCTATCACATTTTCTTCCTTCCAAGTACAGACGGAGGCCTACCACAGGCTTTTCTTCACTCACTACCTGATATTGTTTCGCATACAATAATAATACGCACATAATTGATGTCAATTATAAGCACGACTTTGGTCAAATAGGAGGAAGAAAGGGTTAGGCTAAGAGAAGTACCTGTGCAGAACTGACATGAAGCTTGGGAGACATGAAACCAAATTGCAGGGAAGGGGAAGTACTCTTTTTCCTTTGATGCCTCAGAGGTAGCTCATAAAACATGGGTGCCCATTGCCTTGGAATTTGAAACTCCAAAAAGCATTGTAAATCTTCGGGAGGGGGCTTATCTGTAAAGCACAAATGAATCATTAAATGTCGTGTTTAAAGGTAAAAAAATCCTAGATGACTATGTGCATAAAAGTAGTACATCATAGAATTATTAGTGAATCTGAGAAGAAGAACGTACAGCGTAAGTACAAATTGATTGCATGGCTAAGATAGCCACTTCCTGGAATTCCTGTGAGAAGTGAGGCAATAGGAACAAACTTGAAGAGGATAGCTTCAGGACTAGAAGCCACTGTCTGGAGCCAATTTGAGTGACCGTGCTTGAACACATCTCCTCCTCTTTTTGAACAGATGATAGTGAGGCCCTGTTCCAACATAAAATTAAGACATTAACAACTTACAAAATTTATCTTTTATTCAGTTTAAATTTCAAATGGCAAATATTTCTCTTTTTGTGACTTACATCCTTGCTTGAAGTTTCTGAAATGCTGGTGAACAGCGTTGTGTTTGATTGCATCACTTGATTGAAGACCTCAGGAACCTAACGAATAAGAGAGACTGCATCAACAGATAAGTAACAAATTTGTAAAAACTAAAGAAAATAAAGTGCTATGCATCATTACTTTTTGTTTGGCTTCTGCGGATGTGTTTGTCTGTTGTTGAGAAGGGCTTCTTAAATCTTGAAACAAAAAATCTCCTAGATTCTCTAAATGTCTTCTTAGATCACCAGGTGAAACCTTTGAAGAATGCTTTTGTTTGACACATATTACATCTTGACCTCCAACAGCCATACCTGTTATTATGTGTGTTCCATATGTTTGAATGAACCTGTCTTAACAAAATTGGTTAGCAACATTATCTTTCTATGGTGAATTGTTGTTGTGGCTTTGTGCTTACCTGGTTAATGAAGCTGGGTCCCACTGAGCTGGAACAGACTTTTTCACTTCCTCTTGCAGTATGAGGTGTGAAACAGTGAGGTGCAGATAGAACAGGGAAATGAAATAACCATCAAAAGCAAGATACTTGATGTTATGAGCATCATGATACCAATCACCACTCAGATCAAAAAGAGCATTGAAATAGCCAGAAGGAATTTTTCCCTGTATTGCCGATTTTTGATTTAGCAGCTCAGACATCTGCTAGTCAAAAAAGAGTCATGTAACAATGCTTAAATTGGTTATCTATAAAAATTGTAACAAATTGAATCAATTAATTCAAAGTGATATCTTACAAACTCAAGCAAGTTTTTTTCCTAATGTATGACAGTTGCGCCTATAAAGGAAAATAAAAGAATTTTAACTTCTAACATACTTTAGTCCTGTGTGGAACAAGTAAAAAGGAAGAAATAGTTTCATTGTTATTATTATAACTAAATAGGAGCCAAGGCATTCTCGAAATACCGGTCCTAAAATATCATTCTTAGAAATATAGGTATAACTCAAACCGAACTACTATTTAAATGAGCTAAGTTTAATCTCTTACATGAATTTGTTCGGAATATTAATTTATAGTATATCAATATCTTTCTCAAAAAAATCCTAACGATAAGAGTCTACAAAAAAAATCCGTGATTTTGAGCTCCACCATACTACTGATTTTGCTGTACTAGAAGATAAAGTTATGAATGTCTTGTATTGTGTATGTGTATACATATCTCTGTATTTAATGTAGATTCAGGCCTTTTATTAATTACTTTACATTTTTCTTTTAAAATAATATTTTAATTGAGTTTAATTTATATACACGAGAGTGGTTTTTTGACAAGGACATCCAATTTGCAACTTGATTTATATCATTTATAAATATATAGAAATGAAATACCATAAACATTCTTTTATACATTCTATTTATTTGTATAACAATAACAATTATAATAATAACAATTATCATAATTTTTTTCTAATAATCTTAATTTTTATTTTGTTTGAATTGACTTTCCTACTCTAATTTTTCAATTATTGCATTTTCTAAATAACTAGCATCCTCTAACACATAACACAAATACTATTTCTTATTACTTAATGTTCATTATAACCCTTTTATTTTTATTTAATTTTTATAAGGTACAGAAAGATATCTCTTTTTACTAGAATAACTTGTTATTAAATATTATATATATATATATATATATATATATATATATATATATATATATATATATATATCAGTAGAATTTTGGAGACAAATTCTTTTTTCTGTTAGTGCCAAATGGGAAACAGATAATATATTGTAGTCACGGTAATGTTTAGTGGAGTTTTAAAAATGTTATCTTTGTTTACATCTTCAATAGATTAGAAATTAATGAACAAATTGACCAGTGGCTAGAATATTCTTGTAGACTACTCAACAATCCAGAAGATCCACGTTAAGGGGATGTTTTACCATTCAACCCATTCAACATATATATATATATATATATATATATATATATATATATATATATATATATATATATATATATATATATAAATCAAGAGTATAGTATGCGTGTGTGAAAAAGTCACATGTGCATAGTCACTGGCACAGTTTCTGAGACATGGCACACATAGGAATTCAACCAGATAACTCTCGCAGAATTTCACAAATTGATTGAAATTCATGCAGTTACCAGAACATACCATTCAGGTAAAAGAAAAAAAAAAATCTCTGAATATGCGACATAAAAAAATCAAATCTTGTAATTGTTTGCAGTTCAGAATTTGTAAGCGGAACATTCAAAAGCTTGTTTTATTATATGAAGAAGTAACGAGGGAGGGTGCATCAATCTCTGAATATGTTCATAGCATATTTTCATTAGGAAATCAGTGGCATAGATAACTAGCATGAAGCCAATTTTCATTAATATTAACCTTTTCCACATCCCATAAACGATTTCTCCACTGAGCAATTTCATATTCTTATCTTATACAAGAGTTCTGAACCCCCCCACAAATTAATCTGTAAATTTTTTCAAGAAATATATTTGAAAATGTGAACAAGAATTATGGAGAAAGAGAGAGAGGAAGGGAAGTAACCTGATTGAATTGAAGAACATCAGATTTGAAACGAAGACGATCCCCCTTGTCACAGCGAATATCCTGGGAAACATTGGGAATGGTAGCAGCAGTACCAGGAACAGTAATGTCCCTCTTGTTGTCTTCATCGACAACCACCAATCTTGCACTCCCTTTTCCCTTGGCAAACTTCAATCGGAAATCACTTGTGAAATCAATCCCTTTTCCCAGATACTCTATCGGATTCGGAAACACACTCTCCATGCCCATCAAACATGCATTCCCTAATTCTGAGGAAGATATCATATAATAATAGGAGTAAGGGATAAGTACCTAATGACCCTTAATTAATGGGTCGTCCTTCGCTACGTGACTGCTATATGGTAGTGGCGGTTTGACCTTGGACCACTCTGCTTTTTCTCCTTCTCTGCAACACATTGAAATAGCAACCAAACTCAATTTATAATTCAAAATTATCGCATCATAAATGTAAAATCCCTACTAATTCTATAAAAATACTAAAATTTATGCGTTAATCTAATCATATAACAATACCAGAAATTGGTGGTCAACGGAAGGAAGGTTCGAGGAAGGAGAGAGAGACTAAATTAGGTTTGAATTTGATCCAGAGAGAGCACACGCCACTACAGTTATCAGAAACAAACAACCCTTCTATTTTTGCATCAGACATAACGTTGAATTATGGCATACTTAATTACTACTTTATTTTTAAATCATGGTCAAAGATTCATTCTCTTCTCAGGTCTCTCTACTCACAGAACATGATACTGTATCATTACAATAACAAAGTGTTTTTTTATTTTTTTAATCAATGATACTGGATATATGCATAATTAATTCATAATATTAATTAATTAGATCTTCAGTTATAATTTTTAACATAGTTATTATCAAAATAATAATTTTTGTGTAAGTTAAAGACCGTTATTAATCATAATCTTCGATTGATATATAACAATATTCATAGCTCGTCTTTTTAAAATAAAAATAAATTGATTTAAAGTTCTTTACCATATAGTCAGAGTCTAGTAAGTTTAATCAGAATTGTAGTTTATTTTTAGAATCCTTTTAATTTTCTTAGACAATTATTTTGTTTTTGAAACCTCTTTATCATTCATTCTCATATGCAGTGGCAATGTTCTAAATCACATTATTAACAATGATTACTACATTTAAAACATCATTCATTCTAGAATTTAGAATACTATCACAATTTTATCTTTTAAAGATAATTTAATAATTAATAAAAAATATATATTTAAATTGTTCTTAACTGTACATAGTTATTGTTGTTAAAATATATTCAAAATGTTATGTCTATCAGCAGAAAAAGTAGAGATACTTCACCTCCTTTTAAAAAGGAATAGTTTAATACAATTTGAATATTGTGTATAACACTTTCAAAAGATTTAACATCAATTTTCAAACAAAATAAAATCATATCAACATATACCTTTGAACTTTAGTTTTATTAATAGTCTTTGAAAATCAAAACTGCAATTAAAAAGGTTTATTAAATGCCTTGACTGAGTAAAAGCAGATAAAATTTAAGTATTAATCCGTATAATATAAAGTATATGTAAGCATTTTTTTAATTAAAATTAAAAAAAAAGTCCTTTAGTTTTAGTAATTAAAGAAACAATTAATTGCAAAGTGAGAACGGAATAAAAAAAGAAGGCAGAGTCAACTCTAATTTAGTCGTTGGTCTTCAGTCTTAAGAGCCATGCTTTGAGATCTTCTCCCTTCTTCCATTATACGTCATATTCATCCATTTTACGATAACATTACATTATAATACAAATGATATATGAAGATTATGTCATAACTGTTCGGTTCAAATTCTGCTAAAATTTATTACAGAATATCACATGTACTTTTTTTACTGTGTCTAATTTTTTTCTTTTACATGGACATCTTATATTAAATTAAATAGAGATAACATATATTTATAATATACGAATAAATATAAATATCATCTTATAAATTGATTATGTGGATTAAATTAGATTTAAAGTTTATTTTTAAGTTAGGTTTGAAATCCACTTTTTAAAATGATATCCGTTCAAAGTATATATTAATGAGATTTGTTGTTTCTTGAACTTATTAGTTATTATCAGATCCTTATCAAATTATTATGAATGTTTAGTATTATATTTAAGATTTATATGTCTTGAGGTGAGAGTGTGTGTTAAAAATTCTATATCAACTACAAATAAACAAATTTACGGTACATAAACGAATCGATTCTTGTTTTACAAGTTGGTTTTATACAATTAAGTTAAATTTAAAATTAATCTCGTAAGAATTCTCTATTCAATAATATTTATAATATTTATATTAATAGTTTGATTCTTAAATTGACATATTTTATTGATAGAAATTTCGATCCTTTAGAGTTATTCAATATTTTTTTAATGTTTGGAAAAATTACCATGTAATTTTTATTTTATTTTATAAACTATCGTTTAAGAGAAAATAATATTTCAAATATTTTTTCTTATTTAACAATAGAGACAGGTAGTCCCTATTTTCTTTTTAGATTAGTGACTTTAGTTAAACAATCCAAATTAAAACACTACATAATATTTACTATCATAAGATTTTTTTTTTTTTAAGATACTTATAATGGACTTCAACGTATCATTTTGATCGGTGAAAAAGTAAATCACACATAATGGTCAAAGAAAACTGTTGACATTGATATGTTCACTATTAATATGTTAATTTAGAAATTTGAACTAAAATTATTAATTTTAAAATATTAAAAATTAAACAACAGGGCAGCATCAAGCAGTGAATGACGGAAAAGGAAAATGACACAAAAAAAATAAATAAGAAGACTTGATTTGTTTCTAGCTGGATGCAGAGTTGCTCATACAAAATATTTTTTGTGTTTTCATAGATAACGATCTTTGTAAAGAAAATTAGTAATTAATTAATCCTATTTGTGATGCTTAATTCATATCCATTCTTCTATGAGTGTGTTTCAGTGAGTATGAAAAAGAAATATGTGACACCTTCATTGTTATTCTACAAGAAAAATGATTTTTTGACTACTAAATTTTGAAAACTTTCTCTTACAACTTTAGGTGTCATCTTCTAAGTGATTTTTTATTTATTTTTTTTCTCATTTTTAATATTTCAAAACAACTTAAAAAATGACATTTCATGTTGTAAGAGAAAGTTGTCAAAATTTAGTAGTCAAAATATCATTATAACAATACGAGTCTATTGTCACAAAAAAAAAAAATCTTATTAAAATATCTTGAGCTAATATTGACTAGACTGAAATTAGGTTAACTACTTTATTGGTAATTTCTTGTCTTCTTTATTGACTTAGCTCACATAAACAAATAAAGGAAAGAATAGAAAATTAGAGAATGTAACTCAAGTAATTTATGTACTGTTTTTTTAATCCGTCATTTAAAATTATAAATACTATTAAAAATTAATTATTCTTCTTACGTGTATGTATATTACATATATCTGTAATAATTTTTCTTTTTATTTTATGAGGATACACTTAAAAAATAACAATAAGTAGTATTATTTCTTTTACTAATAGCAGCTTCGTATTTAGTTTGGTGACATGATGAGCAAAAACGAGTCATATACTCTTGAGCTTTGAATTTTGACTTATAAGTTGGATTTCGTACCCTTTAATAATACTTAATTTGACGATCAAAGTTTATTTATGAATAAGTTTGAATTTTTTTTCGTTGGAGTAGATAGATTTTCAAGTAAGAAAAGTTATTTTGAATAGTCTTTTGAAGTTGAAATTATAGTTTCAGGTGTTTGTTTAGTTATAAGGTTGTATATGTATAAATTTTGAATTAATATAACATTTTGGTTAAGGTTTTAATTGTCTCTTTAATTGGAATATAAACTCTACTTTGAAATAATCTGCAAGTGATTTAGTAGGATTAATTAATTTGATTATGATGATATAAATTTGAAAGTAATTAGTTGATGATGACTATTTTGAGCATTTCATAGTTCTAAGTGAGTATTTTAAATTGTAACAAAATGTAAAAGAATTGGAGTATCGAAGAATAACATGTTTTTTATAATTTTTTTTTTTATTTTCATTTTTTCTTTACTTATTTTTTTCCTTGTCTTTTTCTTTTGACTGCTCATTTTTTTATTCACTATTTCGTGTTGTTTTATAGTGTCTTGTGATTCGCTTATTTGGTCTTCAAAGACTTAACATGGAAACACGAAATTAAAGTAATTTTTTACTCATTATAAACAAAACAGAAATAAATTATATATATATATATATATATATATATATATATATATATATATATATATATATATATATATATATATATATATATATATTGGTTGCGGGTTTAGTTCTTCCATAAGTATCACATCAAAATACTTAATTATTAAAATGTAACAATATAATTTAAGCAATAAAGAATTAAAAAAAAATGTCAAATGAAAAAACAACCAAACTACTGTTTTAGTTTGAAGAAATATAAACACAACAAAATGGATAAACTTAGTTGAATTCAGGTTGAAAAGCTATGTGGCATTATCTCAGTGGCAAAGCACCATAGTTTTTTTTTTTGTAAGTACAGTGGCACTCGGAAAAATATTACATCTAATTTATGCAATTGGAAATCAGGAAACTAAAATAAATTTTAGGTTAAAATACTCTGTTAGTCCTCGTTTTTGTCGCAAAATCTCAATTTGGTTCTCGTATTTTTATTAGTTTCAATTAGGTTTTCATTTTTGTAAATTAATATCAATTAGGCCTTTTCGTCAGTAGAGAACGAACTAACACTGTTAAGTAGGTGCCACGTGTCAGCTCCTCGTTTTTTTGAATTTTTTGATTTTTTTTTTTTGATTTTTTTTTAAATTTGTTTAATTTCTTTTTTAAATTATTTATGTCACGTGTCAGGTTTGTAGTGTGCCACGTGTCAATCTAATATGGTGACACATGTCAAATTAGTGTATGAATCTCAATTTGGTTCTCATTTTTGTTAATTTGATTTGATTTTAGTTCCAAATTTTTAAAAAAAATTTTAATTTCATGTGCTCCAAATTTAGAACAAATTTAATTTTTTTATAAATATAATGATGATACTTTCATTACAAGTGATATTTCTATTAATAAATTTATATTTTAAATATTTGTATAATATTCAATATCAACAATATTTTAGAGTTGACTTAAAAATAACAATTTTATAAATTCAAATGTAAAATTTTAAAATAATTTTATAACAAATTAAAATAAATATATTTAAAATTTTAATATTAAATACAATTAATATTATTAAAATATTTAATAAAAATATCAATTTTAATAAAAATAATCATAACATTATATAAAAGTAAAATTTGGTTTAAATTTGGAGTGCGTGAAATTGAAAATTTTTAAAAAAATTTGGGACTCAAATCAAATCAAATTAACAAATATGAGGACCAAATTGAGATTCATACAATAATTTGACATGTGTCACCATATTAGATTGACACCTGGCACACTACACACGTGACATGTGGCATAAATATTTTTTTTTAAAATTAAAAATTTAAAAAAATTAAAAATTTAAAAAAAATGTAAAAAAAATTTTAAAACAATTCAAAAAAACGAGGAGCTGACACGTGGCACCTATTTCCGAGAAAAACCTAATTGATACTAATTTACAAAAATGATGACCAAATTGAAATTTTGCGATAAAAACGATGACTAACGAAGTATTTTAATCTAAATTTTACGATCATTATTTTGCGAGAGAGAAAAATTAAAATAAAAAACAATAAAGAATGATAAAGAAATAGCAATTTCAAAAGATAATTAATTTTAAATACATTTGGAATAATTCGTCATTTTGTTCGATTAAGAAATGTCAAGTAATAATTTTTTGTGCGTGATTTAATTATTCACGGGATCTTTTATAAATCATAATTTTCTGTAAATTCTTCGTACTATATCATTATTATGTTTGTTATACTTGAAATAAGTAAGATTTTAATAAATTTATGGATTAAATATCTTTTTTATGTTTTTAAATTTAGATAAAAAAATTAAAATATGCTAATATCTCTATTTTTAATGTATTTTAATTTTAAAATTAAATAGATATAATTTTTTTTGTTTAATAACATTAATTTTGTTATACATGGTTTTACATTTGAGTTTAAATATATTAAAATGTTATAAACAACTAAAACAATATTTTAAAACGTTTTTGAGATGTTAAAAATAATTAAACACAATTAAATTAAAAAATTATATTTATTTAATTTAAATTTAAAAATCAAACTATATTAAAATATTTTGAAAAAAAAATAATTTACGTCAAATTTAAAAATAAAGATGTATTTAACCATAAATTTATATTAGAACTTAATTTGTTTGGTACTATGATGCACCGATACTTTAACTTGAGTCATGTATCCGTATCTGACACGTATTATGTCTGATACTTTAGGACACTTTATCGATACTTATCAATGGATTATATAATTTACAAAATCATAGTACATTACAAGTAAATCTTTGAATAGTGATCAATTTTAGTAACAAAAAATAATTAATCACTATATAGTGATTAAATTGACAACTAAAATAGTTCTAAAAAATTATAATTGGTCTCTAAATTGATAATTAAAATAGTTTCAATTATAAATTGGTTTTTAAATTGGTCATAAAAATTAGCTGTCAAGTTTTGGCTATCAAAATAATTGGTCTCTAACATATTTATTGTTGGTTACTAAAATTGATCATTATTTAAGAATTTTTTTTAAATAATATTTTTATGATGACAATAATTTATATTTTTTATGTTAACAACTTTAGTATATATGTTTTTAGTCTTGCTTCACATAAAAACAATTATATATTTATTATGTCTTTAAGAATTATTTTATATTTTTTATTTTATCACGTATCTATCACGTATTGTATCTTATTATTTTAAAAAATATTGATGTATCATATTAGTTTCATATCAAATATCAAATACACTTATCGTATATGCGTTGGTAAGATAGTATAAAAGTCGAATAAGAAACGAACTTTAGTATAGAAGAGCCACGTGTGATGCCACTAAATTTGTGAAGGGTGCCACGTCAAGTTTGTGAACCACGCGTGAAGCTG